>NW_017802379.1:11184331-11327744 GCF_001625305.1 Branchiostoma belcheri | reverse complement strand
GGGGGCATATCCAACCAATGATAGTTTACGTTCAGACTGTAACCATGTTAAAAGGATATTAACTGTGCTAAGATACTAAATTACTATATCATGTTTTGGGAAAGGCAAACAGATTTGGATAAATCGTACATTTTTGCACCGATACAATTAAGAAAAAAAACATCAAAACATGACCTTCGCACTGTGTTTACCATACGCCATGACATACAAAAGAGATAATTGTCTTCTTGAGTTCGGCTACGCCGCAGCTAAATGTTTCGTTATGTTTCAAACATTCGAGTGTAAACGGGGAGGTTCAATAATGTTTGGATGGTGTTCGGCAGTACATGAGCTGTGTTGTTTGCCTGTTTAGAGGTAGAATTTGACTCCTAGTAGTATTGTATCGCCCCCTGTGTTCGTGACGGCATTAATATAAGTTGACAAAACTTGAGTGTAACGTTACCACGTCTTGTGATTGCACGTTGGAATATAAAAAAAATGACTCAAATTTAACTCAAAATCGATTAGATTCGTACTGAGAAGTAGGTGTGACGTAACTCTGGCCAGGCTCCGAAACTTTTGCTGTTTGTTGTTCGGGGAAAGTTGTGTACACGGGCGTCAGACCGTCCCACCTGAGACAGTGCCTGAGGGTATGTAACGCATCACGACGTCACATAACAAAAATAGACACAGATGTCAGTTATGTGACCCGGTACTTTCCCCATTGGTTAGATGGTTAGAAACCGCCTTTGGGCAATGACGCACGGAAAATTACCACCTAAACTGCTCCACTGCATAACAAAAGACAGGCCAAATTATGTTTTCACTGTCGGTGGAAAGGTTGACCCCTAAAAACAGCCCCTATTGGTTGACACTGAGTTGATCGTTATCGGAAAACTACAAGATATGGGCGTGTTCATTGGGCAGTGAACGAGCTATTGTTTGTGACTATATCTGTCCACACTGTTTTAGTTGAAGACGCGAACTGACAGAGACAAGACGTGAGTTTGTTGGCTACAACTTTTTTTTTCTGACCTGCCATTCTTATGCTTTGGATTCCTTTCTTTGACTTAAACTTTAGTATAGTAGACATCGGGTGATCTTAAACACAAGATTAAACGATGCTACAGTAACTATCCACGGAAATGCCTAGAAACGTAGAAATTAATTGAACTAACTCTCATTTGAAGGGTTAGATTGGCGGTTAAGAATTTGTTTTTGTCGCAGGTACCAGTCTCATTCCCTGCTCAGAGTTGTGAAGAAAACGTGGCGAAGTATGAAGACGTCGCTTGTCGTGTTTGTCGCCGTAGCCGTCATGTTGCATGGTGAGTCTAACGTTCATGTCAGTGGGGTCGGGTGGCGTAGCGGCAGAGCGCTCGACTCGGAAACAAGAGGTCCCGGGTTCGAGTCCTGACAATGCCACCGATCTTGTGCCCTTGGGAAAGGCACTTTACACGACTTTCCTCACTTAATTCAAGTAAAAATGAGTATTGTCCTGTCCTGTACTCTGTGTTGGTAGCGGCATAAAATAAGTTGATGTAACTTGAGTGTGCCGTCGACATGTCTAGTCATTAAATGTTTATAATAAAACGTTCATGTTACATAATTCACTGTGTGCGAGAGGAGTTCAAAAAGAGGGGGAGGGACTTAAACACAGGACGGAAGGGGCCTAACTTATATTTTTGGGCTTAACTATATACTTCAAGGCTTGCTACAAATGTCCGGCAGATTTCGAATCATTGTCGTCATGTATTTTATTGTTGTTTTTGCGAAGAAAAGGGGAAAAATGAGTATCGTCTCGGTCACGTACATTGTTTGATTAAACAACAAACTGAATTCATACTCGGAATAGTTTTGAACAATACAACTGTTTTGTTACGAAAAAGGCTACCTAAGTAAGATTCTTGTCCGCAGTTTGTTCTGCCACTATTACTTTGGCGCCCGAATCATAAAGTGTAGGACGACTTGTGGTAAATGTGCACGTGCAGGAAGGAGCTGTGGTCATCGAAGGGGGCAGGGGTATTTCCTCAAGATCTGAAACTATGAGGAAAACTATGAAAAGGTCAATAAAAACAGGAAGTTACAGAAATAGGTATGAAGACGTCAGGTATGTGGCCCGGTGGTTTCCCTACTTCCTTTAAGTAGGACAGAGATAGCTTTAAGATTGACCCACATACTCCTGGTGGTGTTCAATCGTCCACCGTCTTTCCGAGGGGGGACCCAAAGCGACGAAAATGGTCACTTTTTTATAACAGGACAATTGAATTTCAGACGACAAGTGACATTTATTTGCCCTCGCAGTTAGGTTAACCCTCCCTCAGTTAGGTTAACCCTCCCTCAGTTAGGTTAACCCTCCCTCGGTTAGGTTAACCCTCCCTCGGTTAGGTTAACCCTCCCTCAGTTAGGTTAACCCTCCCTCAGTTAGGTTAACCCTCCCTCAGTTAGGTTAACCCTCCCTCAGTTAGGTTAACCCTCCCTCAGTTAGGTTAACCCTCCCTCAGTTAGGTTAACCCTCCCTCAGAGTGTCCCTTTTTGCCGAATTCTACGATCCGTACCTCCGTAGGAAGGCCTGGTGGAGGCTTTCAAAATGTCAATCAACTATAGACTGTAGAAAAAGACTAATCCTGCATCTAATGCATGTACAATGTGCGAACAACAATGCCTAAACACAGGTAAATACTCAAGCCAAATCGCACAGTAAAATGTATAGCCGTAAGGAGGTTCAATGAACTTCGAAAAATGGGGCGCGGCGAACATTGTACTGTCTGTCTGTACACATAGCCACGGGGGAAACAGACAAAATGTTGGCGTCGATATTTTCTTTAATAATATCGATATTTAAATTCTTATATTGGTCAAAATGCAGGTAAAAATACATTGCAATGATATAAATCCAATTTTTCGATACAGCAGCAGATTTCAATGCGACAGTATATACTTGAGAGTGAGACACCTTGTCTGAATAGCATTATTTCCAACTCATTAGGTCAAATGATTTCATTTTCAAATGCATGTAAACATTAAGAGTCTTGATCACTAAAAAAATACTCCGGCTGTTTTACAGTATACAGTGCAATTAACTTTCTGAACACAAATTTAGTAATTTTTATCGAATTTTATATAATACGTAACTATACATTGTATTCTCTGCGTTGTGCGAAAACATATTCCGTAGGTCAAAGGCTATCTGCTTTTGCACACACCCTATTGCGTCAGTAATGTCATTACTTGTGACTTTGCTTGAAAACGTACCCAAAAGGGCAATGAAAAAAGACTGAATAACACATAAGACTCTTCCCCTACTTATTCTAATTGTACGAGTCGAAGGTGTGCCTGGTATTCAGTCTATCGTAGTTTCAGCGGTCTCTCTTCGGGGCTGCAGGAGCTCTTCACCGTCCGATTCAACTAGGCACCCGTAGGGAGTTTGCACGGCAGGAGTTCATTGAACTCTCGCCTTGCAAACCTTTACCGGGAAACCTAGTTAAGACGGGCGGTGGGCAGCTTCAGCAGCCCCGAAGAGAGCCTGCCCAAACTACGATAGATTGGATACCGTATTTGTTCACCTATGGTCTTACTTCAAATCGTTACCAGCGTTAATGGTAATTATCTTCAAAAATCAACGTTATGTTTTTGGTTTAGATGATTTGTATTTTTTGTAGCGTCTTGGTTTGGAAGAGAATAATTCGAAAATATATGGATGGATCATATAGCATCACGATATTTGGTATTGGCAAGACAATGGGCCAAAATTCGAATACCGGCCCCCTAGTGGCTTTCTAGAGTATTGCAATCGGACTTCAAGTTTCAATGTCTCGTGTTCCAGGTATATGTCCTGGTTTTGATATTCAGTAAGTAATAGCTGTCCAAAAAAGTGAAAGTTTTGGCCTTCTTAGAATTTTTTTATCAACTACGATGTTATTTATTGTAAGAACCTTTAAAACTAAAAAAAATGTAATTGATTTGGGTTCTCTTCACATGGTAATACATGGCATGATGTCTATTCAAATAAGAACTTAGTTTGCATAATTATGAAGAACATTTTAATGATTTGGCTAGCGCTGCATAGCATTACGATATTTTTATCACAGCTTTGACCGCGTCACGAGCTCATATGGCAGATACCACTTCCAAAATATGCAATAAGATATTCCATATATCGAAAAGTTTATTGCAAATTCGTGCCCGGAAGCTACTCACAAATTACAAAACATGAAAGACAATTGGAACAGTGTATAAAATAACTAAAGTCTACATGATAAAAGGTAGCTGTCCAGAACTATAACTATGTCTAAACTATGTCTGAAGGGTTTGACTTCTCTTCTGCGTAAACCATGGAAGACGTAATGTCCCACCTTTCCCAGAATTCGTGGGTTTTGGGAAGTTAAAAAAAGAATATTTTTCCTTGATCTGTAAGTTTAGAGAAATTGGGATAAATTGTAGAAGTTTGAATAGTCAACTCATTTCGAGCGTTGTTATGGAATGAACAGTTTGAAATAAAATGTATTTCGTCTTCCACAGCATTTGCACTACAATATTTACAAATTCTACATCTAAAATCTTTTTTATTTTTTTGCAGTCACATCGGGCAGCGAAGTGCAGTCGTCCGAGGAGCGGCTGATCATGGACCTGCTGGAGGGGTACAACACGGACCGCCGTCCCGTCAGGAACATGTCAGACCCCGTCAACGTTACCATTGACGTCGCCGTGGCGGAATACCTACATCTGGTATGTCCTAGCCTGGTATCCAGTCTTATCGTGGTTGTATCAAGAGGTCTATAGACCCTCCCAAGTAACTTTTCATTTATTTTTTATTTTATTTAACCAGCGTAGTACACTCAGGCCTAACTGACCTGGATTTCAGGAATCCCTGGCGTTACATAGTATTACATAAAATGCACAGTATACATGGGAAAATAAGAATACACAGTAAGAATATACATTACAATTTCAATTCAACATACATACCAATCGTAAAAACATATGCCACTCAAGTCCCACTCACGGAGAGTCTTTGAAAGCCGTTAAAGTTGAGAGCTGTCTTTGCTCTCTGGAAAGTTGGTTCCACAGAACTGGGCCCTGGTACTGCAGCTGTAGAGACCCTTTGAACGATGTGATGTTTGCCTAGCGCCTGTGGAACTTCTTTTGACTTTGTACATGTACGTCTAACAGTACTACAGAAAACTCAATACAATAAACTCATGCTGATAAAAACTCTCATATAGCATTAAAACTGAGCAATGATTTAATAACACGTTCATGGCGGTCAACACCTTGCTGCTTTATAGTTTTGGAAACTGCGCAAAAATGATCTAACCTTGCAAATGGTATACGTTACCAATGATACAGGGAATTCGTAGCATGTTAATTACAGACCTGAACAAACATTTTAAAGCACAAGAAACACTTCCAAACACAATTAACATGTAGCGGTTATGTTTAGAAGAAATAATATTTCTTGGTTTTGGAAGAAGTCTTTGAAATGGTTGTGTGTTTTTTTTTCTTCTTCACATAAAGGACGACAGGAATCATATGCTCACAGTCAACCTCTGGATGAGACTGGTAAGCAAACATGTTTGTAGACTGGACATATAGGTTGTCAATAATTTATAGGTTCAATGTCTTTTAATGCTCTGTTCTGAAATCTATCACACAATAACTTTATTGTACAAATGTCGTACATAGTATAATGTATGGAAACAGCTATCGGGCGTTTTAAAAATAAGATAAAGCACTTGAAATAATAGAATTGAATATGGTGTTACAATCGAATTGGGCTATTTTGGAGTTTCGTATTATGATTTGACATTTGTTCTGTACAACGACAGTATCAGACGTTTATTTATTCGTTTGTTTGCTTGTTTGCTTGTTTGTTTGTTTTAGTTTTGGACCGACCAGTTTTTGCAGTGGGATCCATCGAAGTACGACGGGGTTGACTTACTTCGAGTCCAGAGCAGCAACATTTGGAATCCGGACATAGTTTTGTATAACAGGTACATGTATTGTACACTATAACCATATAATATAGCGTCCATAGTAACACGCGTCTTTCAGCAAGTAGGATTGACCACGTGAAAAAAAAACAAATGCCGACAAAAATAATCCCCAAGTCCCTATAACACAAATCCGAATATGGTCCAGAACACTACCAAACCCCCAACCACGGTTAGGAGTACAATATAGGTTGGAAGTTTAATCTGTAGTTTATTAGTTTTACTGTATTGATCACATTGTCATGCTGCCATACATGAACCATGTACTGTTGACCAATATATTTCATTTGGTTATTTAGTTCTGTATAATACATTAATATATTGAAAGCCGTTCTTAAAAGGCATCCAATGCAATTTCAGGGCAGCAAACCTGGAAATATTCCGAATAAGGTAATCTGTACGGTATTGACACATACTGTCCCACATTTGCACCTTTTTGGGCATTTCTGTTCTATGAATGTTCATACATATTAGGACAGTGTTGTTTCTGTTTAGTATGTAAAAAAGTAACTAGAATATTGACTGAAAAGCTGGTTTACAAGCCTTAAAAACTGCACTGGATGTCTTTAAGTATTTTATGACTTTTATACACACTATAAATGATTTCTGGGATCTTTCTACAGTGTGTTTGAGGAGGGATATGGGGAGACTCCCGACTTCAAGGCGACCATCCGACCGGACGGTTCGGTAGCCTTCCTGTACCCCTTCACGTTCAAGGCCGCCTGTCGGGTCAATATCGTGTACTTCCCGGAGGACAGACAAGTCTGCCCGCTCAAGTTCGGCTCCTGGTCGTACGACGGACTTAAACTGGACCTCGTCAATCGGTAGGTATTTTCAGTTCAGTTCAGTTCAGTTCAGGTCATCCTCTTTTGAGGTGCCATTTATAATGTCTCTCCAGATGACTCTGTCACGCATGGCGGACAGAAGTTCCTCATCCCGTAGTCCAACCTCTTCCTCGATCAGTTTCTTTAACGTTAGGCACGGACGTCCCCTCCTTCTTTTTACATCCGGTTGCCAGAGAAGCACTTTGGCAGCCATCTCTTCGTGGCGTACCACATGACCGGCAAGGGCCAGTCGTCTGTTCTGAATGGTCTTGGTAATCAGGGGTAGACCGTTGTAGAGTTATTTGTTACTCATGCGGCTCTGCCATTGAACATTCAGCACGCACCGCACCGAAGCAGGCGCGTGTAGTTACCATTCAGTTTCTTGGACAAGGCTTTAGTTAAAGTCCATGAGTCGGAACTATACAACAAAATAGGCTCTACACAAGACTTAAAGACTTTTAACTTTGTGGTATTCTGGATGGGGGCCTTCCACACCTTTTTTAGGGCGTGGCATGCTCCCCAGGCCTGGCCAATACGAACAATAGGTATTTTGGGTGCCTTGTAATATTGGCGAAAACGTTTCAGATCATTTCAGTTTTTTTTCTTCAGTTTATGGTTGTCTACCCTTTCAAATAAACGCACATGGTAATCTCTTTTTATAATGTATTTGATGGTTTTATTTTCTTATATGTATCTGTCAGATTATATACTCTGGTGAAATAGAATCGCTGATTCTACGGGTTGAAATCCTGATCAGATTATTTGTAGAAAGAGACTCCAAACAGGAGGGTATTAGGGAGTGCTACGTAGGGAGAGTTTCCCATTTACAGATTCTAACTTCCAAGTCTATGAATCAAAGTTTTAAAAATCTGATTTAAAGCGAATATCTTCCGATTTGCCGACTCCAATCGGGATCTCTGTTGGTCCGATTTTAATACATGTATATAAGAGTGTCTACAATGTGAATATAAATTTTTATTTACTTCAATTTCTACCGCAAAACAAGGCTAATACGAACCACTTTTTTGGTTGTTTTGAGTTACATTTGAAACTGTAAAAGCAGATGTTTGCTCACCTAAGGCCACACCAATTTAATTTGTTGGTTCTCGGATTCGCCTCGTCGTTTTTTTCTGATTTGCAAAAAAAATATTGCCCCCAACAGTTGAGAAAAGTCCTTTTCTTCCTAGTTGTTACAGTTTCCCCATCTATCATTGCAGTGGTTTGATTAAAAGTTTAAAATTCAATGTTTAAATTTTAACCCAGCCTTTTGTGTTGACTTCATGGCTCATTCCGTAGCATTTAAGCCTATAATGGGATGCCTAGACCTGTTTTTATTTTTATTTTTTTTCGCCCTGTCGCTTCATATTTTTTCTGAAAAAATCCGAGAACCAACAAATTAAATTGGTGTGGCCTAAGTCTTGAAAAGTTTGTACATATTTGGGAGGCATCGAGAAGGAAGCTTGTTCCATTGTGATGTAGTTCTAGGGAAAAGCTAGGTTATATATATATACACACTCTATGCAACTATAAAAAGTTTTGCTATAAATGTGAAGGGAACCTAATAACTGAAATATTGTTTCTAGGTTCTCAAAGGGAGACATAACCAACCTGGCTTCCAGTGAAGAGTGGATCGTCACTGATCTCATGGCAGAGAGACACGTTCATTACTACAAGTAGGGGATTTTTCACAATAGCTATCAAATACTTAGCCTCCTTCGCAGTCTTGTTGGGCGTCGGCATTTTCTTTGTCTCTGAGCGACGCGAGTAATATGCCGCCGCGAGGGACGATTTGCTGCCGAGGAGGTTTTTGCCACGGAGAGAAGGTTTCGCGCTTGTTGGAGCACGAAACCTTCTCTCTGTGGCAAAAACTCCTTCGGCAGCAAATCGTCCCTCGCGGCGGCATATTATTCGCGTCGCTCAGAGAAAAAATAACGCCAACGCCCAACAAGACTGCGAAGGAGGCTATCAAATACTGAATTATTACAGTTATTCTTAGCTAAATATAATATAACTACCGGAGAAATGCCCAAGTGGTTGCCTTGCATTTGGTAGGTCGTCTGTTACATTTATTTCCCTGGCCGAGTCATACAGTTCAGTTCAGTTCATCCTCACATGCATAAAACAAAGACTTAATTAATGGGCATCTACTGCTTTCTCTTCTTAGTACTCAATATTTTAGAAGTACTGAACTACTATTACTACTACTATTGCTACTGCTACTACTACTACTACTACTACTACTACTACTACTACTACTACTACTACAGTACCAAAAATGTTTTTTCTTATATTTCTTATTTTCTTATGTTGAGAAATATTTTCTTGCAAGGGATGATTTTAAAGAAAATTCAAGAAACATTCTTCAAAGATTTTGTATGTTGATTCTTACACAAAGAATTTTATTCTTCTTTTGTCTTAAGAAAAGAAAATATTTCTACTATCATGCTCACCAACAAGAATCTTAACAATTTTTAAAAAGTTAACAGTATTTTTTTCTGCTACAAGAGATCTTTTTGTGTACAGAATGGTTTTCTTGCTTCAAGAACAGTTAGCTCTTAGTTCAAGAAATATTTTCTTGTGGGCAGAATCGTTTTCTTGCTGCAGCAAGAAAACTCAAGAAACACATGTCTTTCTTGAATTTTCTTGCTACAGGGATTCCTTAATTTCTTGTTCAAAGAATTATTATCTTGCTACTTGATACCATTTCTTTGTACAAGGAAAACAAGAAAAAGCATTTTTACTACTACTACTATTACTACTACTACTACTACTACTTGTGTTGTACTAATTGTATTGATGGCTCAAGAGCTACAGAGAGGGGAGTAGCTGCCACCCTATGCACCCTATATAGGTGTGGGAGGAATCTGCCTGTTTGACTAAATACGAGTATAAGACAGTTGAGACTTAAGAGATGTATTTCTTTTGTTTCCAGCTGCTGCCCAGAACCCTATCCTGACGTCACCTTTACCCTAGTGATGAACCGAATGCCGTTCTACTACCAGTACTACATCTTCGTACCTGCCAGTGTGCTCATGTTAATCAGGTATGTACTAGTATGTACAGTGAACTACTACTACTAGTATATCTGCCTTTAGCCCCAGTCACACATAGCTGAGTATGGCCTCCCAAACACTGCTATTATTTGGCTGGCCATGGTTGACTGGCGGTTGGAGGTCAGATTTGATTCCCGATTTAGTATCAAAAGTTACGCGTAAGCTAGCTAAATATGGTCAGACTGCTCCCAAACTTTACTCAACATTAGTTCATTGGTGGTCGAGGGAAGGTTCTAAATGTGTAAGAGTAATATTGACATAGAGATGAATGAATAAAACAGTGAGCAGATTATTATTGGAATGAGCAGAGCACTTTGGACTAATGCCTCTGGCTGTTTACAGCTTAGAGGTACATATCTAATATTTTGTCAAAAACATCTCTGTTACATAGCGGATCATAATGACCCCCAGTGGGGGTCTTCACGCTTCGTTAAAAATAGAAAAATCTCAAGATGTATTCCAAAGATCTCAATATTTTAGATGAAATCTTGAGATATTATGAGACAATCTAAAGATCTTTCAGAAAATCTTAAGATGAAAACGAAAGGTCTTAAGAACTTCCAAGATATCTTAAAACCATCTTGAGATTTTTCCATAGCATCTCGAGATGCTTTAAAAAATATCAAGATTTTTTTTAAAGATCTCATGATTTATTAAGCAATCTTGAGATTTTTTCAATAATCTTGATATTTTTAAATCATCTCGAGATACAATGAAAAAATCTCTAGTTGCTTTGACAGCATCTTGGAAAGATCTTGAGACCTTTCGTTTTCATCTTAAGATGTTCTGAAAGATCTTGAGAATGTCATGAAAAATCTCAAGATTGTCTCATAATATCTCAAGATTTCATCTAAAATATTGAGATCTTTGGAATACATCTTGAGATTTTTCTATTTTTAACGAAGCGTTAAGACTCCCGCTGGGGGTCATTATGATCCGCTATGTAACAGAGAAGTTTTTGACAAAATATTAGATATGTACCTCTAAGCTGTAAATAGCCAGAGGCATTAGTCCAAAGTGCTCTGCTCATTACAATAATAATCTGCTCACTGTTATAAACTCTATTGCTCGACAATCGCACACGGTACAATGTATGACTGTAAATAAACAATACTACAAAATCAATGTATCCTACAATTATAACTACGAAATATCGTCGATAACAGAAACAGTGTAGTGCCAGCCAGAATTGCCCTGATGAAGATGACATAGAAACGTTGGTTCTTGTGTAAAAGTGGTTGTGGATAGAAAATAAACAACTTTGATATTCAGCCATTTACCATCCTGATGACTTTATTTACCGATGCTTTTCATATATTTGTATAAATCTGTTATGTTGTAACTTTGCAGTTTGCTGGGTTTCCTGACACCGCCTGAGTCCGGGGAGAGAATGACGATGGTTCTGACCGCTCTGCTGGCTAACACGGTCAACATGGAGGTGGTGGCCGGTCAGCTGCCCAAGACATCATCCTACGTGCCTATTATTGGTAAGACTAAAGCTGAATGAATGAATGAATGGTTTATTTGAACAACATGATCCTTAGAAAGCTCATCGCAGCCAGGTAAAGTGGCTGAATTGCATACTTTTCACATCAATAGATAAGGCTATTTACAAATTGACATTTGGTACGAATATTAATATTTACATCGTAATAATGTGTTCAACAAATGTAAAATTTTCCCAATTATCTTCTTTTCATTTTCATAACCACACAAACAGGCTATCTGAAATATACCCATGAGTATTACATTGCGTAGTTAGGCCGTGTTTAAACGGAATCACCCAAACCGCGATTCGGGTAACTCACATTCCTCACATCTGGTCCACGTGCCACAAACCGTGTCCGATCACAATCCGTTTGAGCTACATTTATTGCTGTTTGATGATAACACGCAAGGCGGCGTGTTATTAATGTCAGAGGTCAACGACCTGCTTGCTGAAGCCCCCCCTCCCAGCGTATCTCGGCCGAATGCCGACGTGGTCCCGCCAGAGGCGGTGAAGCTCGTCCCAGAACGGACACATTATTTGACCATTACTGCTCTTTAAAATGCTGCCACGTAAAAGTTGGCATTGCATATAAATAAAGAAATATCACCCCGTAATCCATGACCAGGCGAAGTTACATTGAAATCACATTGCGTTCAGACGCAAATCGCGATGCGGGAAAACCGATTCGAAACCACCTGTAGAAGTGGCTTGGGATCGAGGCTCTTGTGATTTCGGAGCGTTCACATGGAGCCACTTGAAACCGGCTTCGGGGTAAACCACATGTAAACCGCCTTGCATGGGTGATTCCGTTTAAACACGGCCAAAGTTGGGTGTCAGATATATTACCATATAAATGGAAACCGAGCAGATGTCAGTTTGGAAAGACTGACCAAAAGAATACAAGAAGTGACAATTTTTACCACTCGTAACATATAATAAATCATTACGTTTCTTCCGTTAGAAAAACACATTACAACTTTGCATCTAAGTGCAGTCTTATTACTATTAGTACAATTGATGTCACCACCGTGCCAAATTAGTTGAGTCATACATCGTCCTCACCCAACAAAGTTATTCCCAACTTGGCCTTCATTGATCTGTTGAAAAGCATTTTCAGTTCAATCCTATTTTCTATTAAGATATCAACATGGCAGGCATCTTTTTTACAAGTAGTCTGAATGTGGATATTTCCAAAAAACACAACTTCTACATATACACATATGATTTGTACTTTTCAGACATGACATGTATCATTTGTACGTTTGTGTGTTTCCTCAGGAAAGTACTTCGGCGCAGTTTTGTTCGTGAACGCCTTGGCGATCGCCATGAACGTGGTGATCCTGTGTCTCCACTTCGGCAGCTTCCGCGCGCAGCCTCCCCCGGCCTGGCTGAAGAGGCTGCTCCGCATCGACACGCCGGCCGCATGGGCAGACTGGTTCTTCTGGAGATGTTTCCGTCGCCGTACCATCAGGTTAGTCTCTCTTTTTTTTATTTGATTTATTAAAATTGCAACAGTGCAATACACGCAGAACAGAGGCAGCTGTTGCTGGTGTTGTGTCCCGCACATAGAAACGAATACTGGACAGGCAATACTCATTTTCACTTGAGTCTAGTGAGGAAAGTCGTGTAAAGTGTCAGGACTCGAACCCGGGACCTCTTGATTCCGAGTCGCGAACGCTGCCATCGCGCCACACGACCCCTCTTTTTTTCAAATATCAAAATTAAATAGTAGATATCAAAATTAAAAAGAAACAGTACAAAGGTAACATTTGCAAGGCAAATGCATAATGTTTACTTTTTGCATAGGGTCTGCTCTGTTAATTCTTACTCAAACACATTCATACATACGGTGACAGGAGTCTAAATCCCTCCTACTATAAAATTGCAACATGATGTAACCCAACAGACACAACATTGGCTCAGGTCTTAGAGGTTACTGCTTGGAGAAGAGGAAGACGAAACTGAGCAAAACAATGAAAAGGACAAAGTGTGACATCTAAGCTGTACAGATAAATTCATATTTCTAATGAGCTTAGACCTTCTAAATTGAAACATAACTGTTCCTACGTTTTTAACTAAGAAACAAGAAGAAACCTTAACCCAGTGTGTATGTGTGTATAATAAAGGTCTTCATTCATTCATTCATTCATTGGTTTTATGTCATTTTTATTCCACAGCTTCCCTACTGACGCTTCTGGTGTGATCCTGAACTCCTGTACCATGACGGACATGATCGGGGACACGGTTCTGTCCGGCCGCAAAGGCAGGCTGACCCGGCCCTACAGCACGTCTGCTATCGAGTCTACATCCCTGAAAAAGCCCCTCAGCAACAACAGCGCCGTGGACCCCGTTCTTCGGGCCAAGATGGACATCATCGTCAACAACCTGAAAGCCGCCAGAATCAGCAGGGAAGAGAAGAAGAGGCACGATGAGGCCATGTACGCGTGGAGGGAGGTGGCCTCTCGTATTGACAGGATCTTCTTCGCCATTTTTACTGTGGTCATGATCGTTGTGAACGCAGCGGTGTTCAGGCAGATCTAGAAACATGGCTTTTTATCTCATTTATTTAGTACGTATTTTACTTTCACTGGAAAACGCGTGATAATTGAAAAAGTCGTGATAACTCTTTCTCTAATCGTTATCCCTTTTTTTCCATATAAGAATTCCATGTAAACATTATTTGCAAAAAAAGAATGCGATAACATGTCCTTACATTATCTCATTTTTCCATATAAGCATACATGCAACCCTTATATGAAAAAAATGATGTAACATGACCTCATTTATTTTCCATTTAAGAATTCATTCAAACAATATATGGAAAATAAATGAGATAACATGTCCTTATCTCATTTTTTTTCTTAAATGTGTATAAGAATTCCATTCAAACCCTATATAGAATAGAAATACGTACTAAATAAAAGTGATAGATAATCAAGTCTAAATCTAGAAACAGACACAACCTTGCTCTCAAAGCAGATATTTGGGTTTTGGCTTATTTTTGGCGTGTTTTTATGTTTATTTATCAGGTCTTTTTTTCTGCACTGGTATCTTTTTTACGCCAACCGAACTTTGGGTTTTGGTAGCCTCCGTAGCAGGCTTTTAGATATGGGAGTCTGGGGTCTTCGGCTATTTTCTGATTAGCCCAGTTCAATTCAACCAGGCTGGCTATGTTGTCTATATGCAATCAGAAAATAGCACATTAAAGCTCCTGAAGACCCTCAAAACCCCCAGTTTTTGGCATGCTATGGAGGCTAGAATTTTGGCTTGTTTTGACGTGTTTTTAGGTACATTTTTTGGGATTTCTTTTTTCCATTGTTTTTTTTTTCACGCCGTAAGATAAGCCAAAAAGTAAGCCTCTGCTCGGAGAGTAACGCAACTGTACAATACTTGAGGCTACGCAAGGGAATTGTTACTCAAAGTAAAAATTTGATAGATTTTGAAAACAGTCAAACGTTTTAGACAGAATCAAGGACATTACACGGTATAATGTCCTTGATAGCATCTACTACCTTTCGTCAGTGACAGTGAGAGTTTAATGGCTCTTAGGGAGTTAACTATTAAAAAACTTTTTTATCTATCCTGACGTTTTTTATCTATCCTGTTGATTGTAACAATTTCCTTGTGTATTCCCCTACCCCGGATGTATAACCTTTGTCTACAAATGCATGTGGATATAAGGGCTTTGACAAGAATGGATTATCTCTTTACAAGATAACGTTACTATATATCACATTGGAATGTTTTCTTCTGAATCAGATGCCATCTCAACTCGAATTCAAAGCGAATTGACCTTACTATCAAAGAGATTGTATTGAGCAGTTTCTAATGTGTACATGAAAACAATTATTAATAATTAATAATTATGGATTAGGCATAACTGGACCAAATGTTTCAAATAGGACGTTCGATTGAAAAGAAAAAGAAAGGCAGAGCGATTGTAAAGTTTTACCTTAAACAGTTAGATCTTGGTTATGGTTATGATTATGCATATTGACTATGGTTGTACACTTACATTATCATATTGATATTGTTTATTATAGCAGCATATAAATATCAAATATTTCTAATCTTGAGGGTACTAACTATAAGTACGTATGGAGTATTTATCTTTTGGTTATACTTCGCAACACTGCCATACATGGGTTACTATAATTGTTTAAAGAAACTGAGGTTGGAAATACGCATTTTTTTGGTTGTTGTTGTAAAGAAGATATTTATTGTATAAAAATTCTATACAGGTTTAGCATTGATAGATTGAGAGTGAAATGCGACTTTTACATCTTTTGAGCATTTGGACAATTGCATTTGTTATGCAATGATTTCAGTAATTATATAATGATCTTCACGTCAAAGCAAAGCCTTTTCGAACAACATTCTGATATTCTGTTTAATATCATATGATAATGACATGACTGACGGATATTGTTTATCCCGTATAAAGGTGTGCTAAGTTACTACTTTTAAATGTATATAGATTATATGTAAAATATCGTTTACAAACAAATGTGCATTTCGTTGTAGTATTGACTGAAAATCTGTCTTCAACTTACTGTAAATGAGATATTGATCAAAATTGTATATTAAATAATGCTTATTTGATGTATTTAGCATTGTGTGGTGCAGATATTTCAATATCTGGTAATACCAGACTCTGTTTATGACTTCATATAATCATTTTATATAAATTTTTAGGTTAACTGGGATCTTTATTATTTGTAATAACTTTCAGCCACCTAATAGACACCGTTTTATATAAGGATATATAATACTAATGTTGTATTCATATACAGAGAGATATTTATTATTTGCCTATTACTATCTAAAACATTCTTGTATTTACATATTAAAACACAGATAATGAAAGGTCTTCATCTCACAATGTACTTCATATTTGTATCAAATAGTGGGCAGGGTAACACATTTTTAAAGGGCTGTTTGCTCAAAGAAACGTTAGTCATTCCCTCCGCAGTTCTATCCATCGTTTGTTTATCGTGGTCATACATCTTGAAGCTCAAGAAATCTTTGTTTCTGAAACAAGTAAAGAAGAGAAGTTTGCGGGTACCAAATGGCATGCCTGAAACTATGGTAGGGTTTACAGAATACACACACAGTCACTGATCTGTACAGCAATGAAAATAACACAATCAATGAGCAAAATATGTCCTCTACGACAAGCTATATTATATGATAGCCTGGGTGCCATCCTCAGTAGTTTTCGCCCGCTCCCTGATATCGTGCCCAGTGACAAGTCAAGTCAAAGTTTATTGCACAACGATTGTCACGGGTACAATGTATGGCAAATAATAAGATTACTAGTTGGTATGTGTCTAACATAATGCTATATATATGGTCAACGGACATTGTATCTGACAGAGTATTATAAAGAACTACTTGCTAGAGAATATTTTGACTCTACATGTACATTCTACATTACACTAAACTATACATGAAGGGTACAGTGAGCAGTTGTACCTAATTATACTAAACATGTTCTATGGCTACTAAACAGATGTATACTAAGTTACTTGCCAGGAATGTTAAGATTCTACATATAAATACTACGAAACGTTAGGGAGCCGAGAAAAACTACGGAGACTGGCACCTAGGCTTGTTTATATGAAGGTAAACCTCGGTCAAGTGCTAGCGGTCGATGAACTTCCAAAACTCTAACAACCATCATGTTCATTCAAAACTTCTGTTACACATAGCTGAACTTGGCCTCCAGATCACCAGCTAACATACCCCACCACCACCACCACCAAGCTAGGAGTACTTCGGAAGCAATTTGACTGGTCGGCTGTCGGCTTTTGTTGGCTGGTTTTCGGCCGGCGTTTGGGTGTTTACAAATATTTACAACTGTCGGTTGTATGTGGACTGGAGGTTCGGCCATGGTTGACTGGTGGTTGTTTGGTGTTCGGCAGTAGATCAGCGAATTCGACTCGATTTGTATATAGAAAGGTACACGTTTCCTACGTCTGGTCAGACTGCTCCAAAAATTCTAGCGACCTTGGTACCGGTTTTTATTTTTTTATTTTTTTGCAAATCGACATGGATAATACAGGACATGGTGGTGAGGTACTCTAGCTATAGCTAATTTTAACCTCACCACAAAACATACAAATATATACAGTGAAGTGACAAAAACAACAGAGTACAGCAAATAGGTGGAACGGGAAATGGATCAATAAATGGTAAGGAAGAATATTTTTTGAAGGCTATGTAGGAGTTTATCTAATACAAACCGTTTAGTATCAATAACATAAGTTTGGGTGATTGTCAAAATGTTACAGTTTGTATCTGGGTGTAAATCGGGTGATCCTCTAAGTAAAATGTTACATAAGAATTGCTCAGACATGTTATGTACATCAAAGATAGAGCCTACCAAGTTGGCACCGGTTGGTTGTTGGTCGGGGAAATGTTCTGTGTGACGGGGGAATAAAGGTTAACGTCGGTCGCGGCCTTCGGTCATTGAACTTGCGAGTGAACATAAGCAAAATAAGTTTAAACCATACAACACTTCCAAAAAAACAAGTTGTAGCAGTTCATCCTCAGTTCAGGACAATTTATATTTACTTTTGGGACAGTGCTGGGACAAGTTAATTTCAAGGCTTGGTTAGTACATTAGTTGGGGGGAAGGGGGAGGGCGGTTCTAAATGTGTGGTAGGGGCTTAAAGGTAAACCTCGGTCGGCCTTCGGTCACTGAACTTCCGAAATGAGCCAGGTATGATGACCCTGTGCCCGTACAGGGTGTGGTGAGGTACTGAACAATAGATATTCAGGCAGAGATAGTTTTCTCACTACAACAGGGCATAACATAGTGTGAACATAAGCAAAATAAAGTTGACTTCATCAAGTTCAAGTCATATAACACTTCCCGAAAACAAGTTGTTGCAGTTCATCCTTACTTCGGGACAATTAAATTTTACTTTTGGAACAGTGCTGGGACAATAGGAAGAAAAGTTAATTTCAAGGCTTGGTTAGTACATTGGTTTGGGGGGAGGTTCTAAATTTGTGGGAGGGTTTTAAAGGTAAACCTCGGTCGGCCTGCGGTCACTGAACTTCCGAAATGAGCCAGGTATGATGACCCTGTGCCCGTACAGGGTGTGGTGAGGTACTGAACAATAGATATTCAGGCAGAGATAGTTTTCTCACTACAACAGGGCATAACATAGTGTGAACATAAGCAAAATAAAGTTGACTTCATCAAGTTCAAGTCATATAACACTTCCCGAAAACATGTTGTGGCAGTTCATCCTAACTTCGGGACAATTAAATTTTACTTTTGGAACAGTGCTGGGGAAAATAGGAAGAAAAGAGGCTTGGTCAGTACATTGGTTTGGGGGGAGGTTCTAAAATTTGTGGGAGGGTTTTAAAGGTAAACCTCGGTCGGCCTTCGGTCACTGAACTTCCGAAATGAGCCAGGTATGATGACCATGTGCCCGTACAGGGCGTGGTGAGGTACTGAACAATAGAGCTTCAGACGGAGGTAATTATCTCACCACAACACTTACAGGGCCTCGGGCGTCAGCTAGTCTCATTATATCACACATAATTCAAGCTTCTTAAAGGCATCTAATGTAATTTCAGGGTGGTAAAAATAATTAAGGATGATAAAAACTGTTTGATATTGACATTTACTGACATTTCGTAGCACATTTTTGTCATCATTTCATGTTTAGAACGTTTGAAATAGCCACAGGCAATCTACGTAAGGAGTCCTTTTTTGGTACCACCCATAAATAGATAGAACCAGCGTTAAGGCCCGGATCTCCCACCTGCTGTAGAGCCCGAACCATGTTCGATATGACGTAATTCGAACAGAACGGTGTCTGAATTGGGGGTCACCGCGGTTATTTACAGTAAACCTGGGTTTCCCGGCCCCTCTTTACATAGGTACCTTCTAACAGAAAAAAAAACACACCTTTTCACAAATATAAACCATTTCCTTGACAGTAGATGTTAATCATTTTCGTAGTGAATATGGAACATGAGACGAAGCTACTGCTGTCATTGTGGGTGACCTTGAAGAAAGAAAGAAAGAAAGAAAGAAAGAAAGAAAGAAAGAAAGAAAGAAAGAAAGAAAGAAAAAAAGGAGGCGAACCCCTAAAACACGTCAAAATGTCGAAGCGGTGGTTCAGGCTTTGGCTTTACGTGTTTTAGGCTTTTTATCAGGGTTTCTTTGTTTGTACGGTATGTGGTCAAAGATCAGAAGACATCCCACGTGCAGGGTACGAAGTTCAGAAAACCACAAAAAATGGCTGCCCTGGAGGAGTATGTTCTGCTGGACGATCCCAACATGCTGGTCGCTGCTCTGGGGATCATCCTCAAACCCGCGATTTGGACGGTAATTTGCAGGTGGGTTCTTACTAGATGCAATAGCTCAATTGGTAGAGTGCTCGCTTTATAACCGGGAGGTCGTGAGTTCAAACCCCGGCCGGGTCATACCAAAGACTTTAAAAATGGTACAAACTTCTTTCTCTGCTTAGCACTCAGCATATATGAGAAAGAGTGTGGGAAGTTCAAACACACAGCACTACCAGCGGACTAGCCCCCTGCTGTAGTGCCCTGCACAACTGTGTGTCGCCCAAGGGCTACAGAAATGGAGATGGGCACCACCCTACGCTCTCCATAAAAGGATACTAACCTTCGTACCCTGCACGGGAGGCCTTTCTTTCCTCTCTCTCTCTTTCTCAAGTTAGCCTCGGTAGAAGGCTTATAGAACTGGGGGTTGGTGGTCTTCGGCCGTTTTCTGATTAGCCCAGTTCCAAAAAAAAAACAACAAAAAAAAACAGGGTAATTCAACCAGACCGGCTATGTTGTCTATATACAATCAGAAAATAGCACATAAAAGCTCCCAAAGACTCTGAAGACCCCCCAAGCCCCCAGTTTGGCATGCTTTGGAGGCTAGGCCTAGCCTGCATGCCAGTTCCCTTCGGTGACCCAACGGTGTACAGACATTTCTGCAACTCCCCCCGTAGCGGTAATTTAGATATAGCCTCGGAGGCTTCGGAAAGTTGCTGGAAAGAGTAGAAACTTGCGAAACTACATAGAGATAAGGGAGATGGTCCGCAAAAGAGTACTGGGGCGGTAAACTGTTCTCTAGATGACCAACTTCTGTCATGGTCTGGTAGCGTCTCGAAGCTTGATAGAGGCTAATTTAGATAGGCGAGCGCAATGCTTTGGGTCGGTCATTCGGACATTAAGTCCTGTTCTCATGTTTTTATGCACGGCAGTCCCAGAGTTACCTAGGGTTGACACTGTTCGCCATTTTGTTGTAGTTTGCTAACAGTCTGCTTTTAACTCGTAAACAATTGTTTACCAGGTAAACCACATTGTTGACTTTCTGACGTCATCTGACAGGTCACCGCACCCCTCCCCCCCCCCACAAGGCTCAAAGGTCCACTTTTTGGTCCACTTTATATCTAAAGGTCCAAGATTTTTCTTTAGCTGGACTGATTTGTATCACCAGCGGGGCTGGAATTGTATAAAAACTGCTCACTTTGTCATTGAATAAAAAGTTATCTCTGACTTTTTCCTTTGAAATCCTCTCAAAACGCAGGAAATGCAATTTCAAGAAGGTTCATTTTTCCCTAGGAACCTCGCACCTATGGCGCACGTTGGTCCCTCGCACTGAGAAGAACCCCCACTAATCAAAACCCAGCTTGCTACGTGCATGATTTACTCTAGAAAAAAACAACAACCCTATTTGCTTGTTTTATTTTGGCGACGCCTCATGGAAGGGGGCATTTTATTCTGACAACAAATGTATGATTCGAAGAACAATTGAGCGATTCCTATTTTGAATCCCATATCAGTATTTCCTGTTTACATTTTGTTATGTAGCCTATCCTGCGATTATCAAACTGGGTATTCATGGTGTCAGCAGAAGGTTGTGGGGTCGTGCGACGTAGCGGCAGAGTGCTCGATTCGGAACTAAGAGGTCCCGGGTTCGAGTCCTGACATGCCACCGATCTTGTGTCCCTGGGAAAGGCCCTTTACATGACTTTCTTCACTTAACTCAAGTGAAAATGAGTATTGTCCTGTCCTTAATTTGTACTGTGTTGGTGGCGGCATAAAATAAGTTGATATAATATAACTTGAGTGTGCCGTCGCCATGTTTGGTCATTAAATGTTGGAATAAGAAAAAATGTAATTTAGAGAGGATAGAAGGTAAACATCGTGCTGTAGTGGAATGTAGTTTGTGCAACAATGATAGAGTCAACATTTATAGATTGATGACTTCGATGTTTCCTACTTAATACACCAAAGAGTAATGCAGAAAGAAATATTTCCTCACACTGAATGTTTCTTGCTTTTCCGTCCTAAAATTGCATAGCATGCATACATGTATGTTAAATGCGACTTCAGAATAACAAAACTGGAAATATTCTGCATAAAGGCAATCTATATGATATTGACACATAATAATGCTTCACATCATGCAGCACATGTACATTTGAGTCAGCATTTCAGACCATAGGTATTTCAAACTGCAGAAACAAGCCCCAAGATGAGTCCTTTTTTTTTAGGTGGTACCCTAAAATCAGCACAGGGCCTTTCCAGGAATCATTTTGTGTCAGATTTTTTTTTGTATTTTTTGCTCCATGAGGGAGCATTGGGATAGTGTGGTTTCAGCTCAGTATGTAGATAAATGACTAGAATATTGCCTTTGAAAAATCGGGTTTACAAGCCCTAAAACTGCATTGGATGCCTTTAAGGTAGGTGTATTAATTTGTTTTCCATCCACAGGTCCGAATATCGTACCCGCTGGATGACCAACTTGTTCCGGTCCAAATATACCGCCTGTAGTGTACTGGCCGTTACCATTCTCCTGATGGGGGTAGTGAGGGACTCCCTGTACATGACAGCTCTGCAGAGCCAGCCTACCCTCCCTGCCATACATCTACCTGTAGTAGGATATGGTATCGCCGGCATCGGTGAGTTATAGAAAGTTTATTGCAAATACATGCCCGAGGGCTAATTACAGTTACAAACAACATAAGAAAGAAAATACAGTGGTATGTGAGACTATATCTACGTCCGTAACATTATACATGTACCATAGTATATTCTACAACATACATGGTGCTAGCTATAGTTTTACTGGGTTTGACTTCATTTTAGGCAATGGAAGACGAATTTACCCACTTCTTCTATAATATGTGGGTTCTTTGATTTTAGTAGTCAAGTTGTTTTTTGCGTGGTAGGGAATGGTCGGAAAGTAGGGGAGCATTTTGGACACGGTGGTAAATAATTGTTTTCTGATGTCGTCATAAAATGCACAGTTAGAGATCCACTTCCGCGTGACTTCTTTCCAAGCACAAGAGCTACCTACCATCTAAAATTCATGACCCTAGCATGTCCAGATCGCGAGATATCAAGATCAAAAGCTCCGCTGCAGTGCCAAGGGAAGCCACTAGGGGGCCAAATCTAGTCTAGATTCAGTCACACCCTACCAACCCACCTAGTATGAAACCAATCCATCCCGCCGTTCTTGAGATATCTTGTTGAGAAAATTCAATTCCCTAGTCAATACATTCGTGGAATTCGTAGGCTGAATATTTTCAACTCAATCGCAGTACTCTACCAACAGCTCAATAGGGTTAAGACCGATTTTGCCCCTCTGACCTCATTAACTGATGTCTTAACTTCAATGTGTAATACAGGCTTACTTAGTGGTTATTTTGTAAAACTTTCAAAAACTGGTGAAACACAACATCCATAAGATTGAGTCTGACTTCATGGGTTTCATAGAAAACTCATCAATATTAAATTATAAATATAATTAGCACCACTACATTTTATCACTTTTAGGCTCCCGGCGCAAGCCTCGGGTACATCTTATTAGGATAAATTTGGTATGTATGTATTCAGCAAAGAAAACTCTATAACATTCTGCTAGGACCATGCTTACTGGTCTAATCATTACAAGAATATTCTTTAATATGTTCAAAAAATTGACAAAAATGGCACGTTTGTAATATTCATGAGTGCTTTGGAGAATACTGAACGACTTCACAATCATGGTCCTAGCAGAATATTGTAGGGCAACTTGTCTACTTTCCAAACATGTCTTTTGTGACTGTGTAGAAGATTGCATATGGTTGCGCCTTTCGAACAAAAAAATAACACAAAATTTAGAGTTTTGGCTTCTCCAAAGATGAAATCTGATCTCTTTGTTTGGATAAGATGACAATATAGCCAATCAATTTGTTGACTTGGTCCCTGACAGCAGGGAACCAGACTACCTACAGGAGAACAATAGACAAGTTCACAGTTGTTCACACCTGGACCCTGAGCAGTGCTATACGGGTGACAGACGCAGCTCAAGTAAACGGCTTGGGTTTTTTTTTTCAAGAGCTAACAAGCATGGCTGTAAACATTAATGCTGGAATAAATGATCAGTGTCCAAGTATAACATGCACACACAATTTTATGGAACTGCCAAGATAAGCAAGAAAGTTTCTGTTTACATACACTTTTAAGTTTTATCATCATGTGTATTCAAATAACAACATAATACACTCAGAACACTGGGGGCCAGGAAATGTTACACATGTATATCCACACAAATACAAAAGACAAGCATGTGCATGGCTGGACAACCATTTTGCTTCCCGGCTGGCATGCATGTGTAATTGCTAAATCTAAACTTGGCCATCCCTGATTATAATATAGTGTTGACATTTCCAAAACACTGAGGTCAGAACACAACAGGTAAAGACTAGAAGAGCAGTTAAATGGTGTAAATGCCTTTCCAGAAAAGGGGTCGAGGGAGAAGAAATATACATTAACCAAAAGGGAATCATGTTTACTTCTTCACCGTGAATCTGCCCTGCCATTTATGAGGCACTGACAAAGCCGCAGTTATGGGTCTATTCAATGAGCTCTTTCTATCCCCATGGTCTATTCTAAGCTAAGCTAAGATTGCTTCCTTGTTCATAATCGAATTTTCCTGTATTATAAACAATGAAAGTATCTACGTATATCAGCATGTAGAATCTGCGCTTCCTTTGCCCATTTCTCAGTGAGTTGTTTGACAAGAGCTAGACTGGAACTTTAGTTTGGAATCGTTCTGTCTATTGTATATAACTCAAGATCAATCAAAATTTGATTTTAAACCTCCTAGTTTTATGTATTTAATACAACAACCAGGCAGTGTGAAATGTGAATTCTAGTACATGTACATGTACTAGTATCTCACAGGTTGAGTTAAAAATACTTTCCTATAAATGTACACGGTCAGGAGTATGTTTTTCATCTAACGTTTGCTTGCGTAATTCTGCCAGGGTACACAATTCCGCAACCCTGAAAAGATGTGTCCGGACATCTGCTTGGGCGTATCTTTTCAGTTTTTTTGTGTGGAATTGCTTGGTTGAATATGTACAAACATGTACGTACCCTGGTGGATATTATAAGAATAGACGTTAATACACATCCAGCATTTATTCCCAGACAGCCAAATGTATAGAAGCCCTTCACACTCCACAGGGTGCCGGGTGGCATCTCACCTGAGGTACCTGCCCCCCTCCTGGAAAGTTTTCGCACTGGGCGGAGAGGGGGCAATTATGAAACAATAGAGGGAATATGGAAATCTCAGGGTCAAAGGCCGTTTCCATGCGTCACTAGGGCGGCCAACGCCCATTTCCTTGGTGGCTGAGAAATGGTCTTAACCCTATTGAGAGCTCCGCCCCTGAGGCGTTGCCAAAAACAGTACCTGATCCTAGCAATATAATAACCCAGTCATAGAACTAGATATGCACGCTTTTCGATACACGATAGCCAAACACTGGATGGAAACAGTGAAGTGACAAAAAAATGCATTTTGAAGTATCAATTGTAAATTCAAAAGTATCTATAATATATGGGCATACCTTGAAAGACAACAATATACACAGTACCTAAAAATGCTTTTGCCAGTGAAGTTTGCTTGAATTACCATCAGTTGGTCACCCCAGTGTAAAAGAAAAAGTGTTTGTAGAAAAATCTAGTTTTCGTTTACAAATGCTATTACTATACATGTAAGCAGCCCTTTTATGACCAGTAGATGCACAGCTATATATATGTATAGCAAACGGGGCATTTATTGTAAATGACGGCAACATAAGGTTTCTAATAACCTTTTATACAATTGAAAGTAATTGACAAAGTTACAACTGACAATCTTACGATTTGTAACTCGTTTAGAAAGTGTTCTTCATAGTTTGCTTACAAAATGTCTTACCGCAAGTGTAAAGAAAATACAAATTGAGGTTTAAACTCTGACCTTGTAGGTGCATGCATTCAGTAGCCCTTGTTTCAAACGACGTACATAAAAACTACACTACAATGCTAATACTGTATACTAGTATCTCATTAGAAAATGAATTTCATTTTGTTATGGAATGTATCAAATATGATGTTTTACGTAACAAGCTATTTACGTTTCTCGAATCAAGTACAACAGATTTTAAAAGTCGCAATATTGTAGACAGATTTGAATATATCTTTACATGTAATGGTTCCCACAACGCAAAAATAGGTAGATATATAAAGGACTGCTTTGTTATTAGAAACGATACCGAAACTTGTGATTAGCCCACTCTATTGTAACACTTTATCAAAGACTTGTGCTAGCCCTTATTATTTGAGTAATTATTATTAAGATATGTTAGGTTTTATTCGACATTAGGTCTAATTCAACACATTTATTGTTTGTTTAAAGTTAAAACTTTTGGTCCAACACAAAAAAATTCTCTCAGCTATAGCTTTTGACCAGTCACTCTGGTCTTCCTCAGTAGACATTTATTATGGGTTCACCACACCACGAAGTGGTGTGGTGAAACCATATTGCTTTTTCTGATGTTTCTTCTCCTTCTCCTCCTCCTTCTCCTCCTCCTGCCATATCTTTAAATGGATTCAGCTTCTTCATTTTAGGGCCTAAGGTCCTGAAATTTGGTATGGAGGTACAGTGGGCAAATACCCCTAGGCGTTTTTTAAATTATTGTGATACAGGCTTTTAGAATGGTTTTATTTTAGTTTTTTGGCTGTGTAATAGCTAATGTATTACTGTGTAAGTGTGCAGTGTTTACCACATTTGGACATGAGTCATCACAATGGCATGCAAGGCATCAACCAATAGGCATGCAGCTTTCCTCTATTCTCCTTGCTGATTGGCTGTTGGGATTTAACTGGCTTAACTTCATTTACACCTGCACAGAGCCATGCCATACTGACAGTATGTCTGTATTCAAGTGTTTTGGTAGGTATTTTAAGCTTTCCTGCTCCAGCATTGGAATGCGGGCTATGAACGCTTCTTTTTATCTTGAAAATCAACAGTTTGCATTATGCAATCCTAACCAATAATGTAGGGAATAGCTATCCAACTGTTGTAGTCTTAGTTGTATGTTACTTCATACTATAGTTATATCAATGTAAAGCATTGTTTTCCCTTGTGTTTCTCATTCTTTCCCTGCCATGTGGTAAAATGTGGTGAACCCATCGCTATATTTGCTCCAAAGCAAATATTGGCCTTTCTAGTTGTTTGTTATTTTCTTTATGTAGTTTGCCATACATGTGTAATTGCCGTGCAATAAAGTTCTTCTTCTCATTCTTCACACAGGATCCCTCTTTGTGTTTAGCTCCTTCTGGCGGCTAGGCTGGTACTGCACCTTCATGGGTGACTACTTCGGTATCCACCTGGACGAGCGCATCGACAGTTTCCCGTTCAGCGTGCTGGACAACCCCATGTACTGGGGAACTACCCTCAACTTCCTGGGCGTGGCCTTCATGATGGGCAGTCCGGCCGGCTTGATTCTGTGTCTTTTGATCGTCGTTTGCTACAAGATTTTGCTAAGATTGGAAGAGCCTTTCACTGCAGATATATACAGTAAACGTGGTTTGGCACAGAAGAAAGTTTGATCAAGCAAAACCTCAACTGAAAGGCACCACATACAGTAATATTACGATGATACAAATAGTAAATTTTCTAAGATACTTTTGTGTTATTTAATTGCAGTATGCTATAAGATCCTGCTAAGATTGGAAGAGCCTTTTACTGCAGATATATACAGTAAACGTGGTTTGGCACAGAAGAAAGTTTGACAAGGCAAAGCATCAACTAAATCTGCATTAGGCAACAGAAAAAAATTTCTAGGCCGAATACTTCTGTGTCTTCTGATCGTCATTTGCTACAAGATCCTGCTTAGATTGGAAGAGCCTTTTACTGCTGATATATACAGTAAACGTGGTTTGGCACAGAAGAAAGTTTGACAAGCTAAAAGCTGCATAAGGCAACATTAGGACGATACAAAAAGTAAATTTTCTAGGCTGGATACTTTTGTGTCTTTTCATTGTACATGTAGTATGCTAAAAGATCTTGCTAAGATTTGAAGAGCCTTTCATACAGTAAACGTGGTTTGGCACAGAAGAAAGTTTGAGAAGGCAAAACCTAAACCAAAAGCTGCTTAAGCAACATTAGGATGATACAAAAAGTAAATTTTCTACGACGGATACTGTTGTGTCTTTTAATTGTAGTATGCTACAAGATCCTGGTAAGATTTGAAGAGCCTTTCACTGTGGATATATACAGTAAACGTGGTTTGGCAAGGAAGAAGGTTTGATCAATCAAAACCTCAACTAACAGCGGCATTAGGCAACTTTAGGACGATACAAAATTTTGTAGGCCAGATGCTTTCGTGTCTTTTCATTGTAGTATGCTACAAGATCTTGCTAAGATTTGAAGAGCCTTTCACTGCTAATATAACAGTAAACGTGGTTTGGCACAAAAGAAAGTTTGATAAGGCAAAGCATCAACGAAAAGTTGCATTAGGCAACAGTAGGACGATACAAAAATTTTCTAGGCCGGATACTTTTGTGTCTTTTCATTGTAGAATGCTACAAGATCTTGTTAAGATTTGAAGAGCCTTTCACTGCGGATATACATGTATACAGTAAACGTGGTTTGGCACAGAAAGTTTGATCAGGCAAAACATCAACTGAAAGCAGCATTATATACAGCAATATTACGATGATACAATAAGTAAATGTTCTATACAGGCTTTTCACTAGCGCCATGTTGGAGTACAGTGATGTCTGTTAAACATGCCAACATGCTGCTACTTAATCAATTTACCCGCCAACACCTGGTCACCGGGATTCAAATGGTAATTATCATGACGTCAATGAAAAGCCTCTATTCATTTCTTTACAAAGTAAATTGAGCCAACTCTACTCTATTGCAAGTGTCATTCTAGAAGTGGAGGTGCCAAAATACGATACCTTACGATGGCAGTAAAAATATGCAGAGCAGTAGTGAGTGAGGAGTGAGTGAGTGAGGAGTGAGTGAGTGAGTGAGGAGTGAGTGAGTGAGGAGTGAGTGAGTGAGTGAGTGAGTGAGTGAGGAGTGAGTGAGTGAGGAGTGAGTGAGTGAGTGAGTGAGAGTGAGTAGTTTCTTGAGTTAAACCATTCCTATCTATGTGATTGACTGAATGAGGTAAACACTGTGCGTTTGCTCTGGAAATGTTACCTTGAAGTTTTCGGTAGTTTATTTGTCATCATTACAATGTACATGTACTTCATTGTGCAAAGTGTTTGTTTTCTGTTTATTGCTTGTATATCTTCAGTTATTTAAATACATTCAAGTCACAGCAAGTGACTGTGATAAAACACAATGTAGTAAAATATGCATAGAATCAGAAATTGAAAAAAAAAGAATGATTACAAGAAATTCACAACTATAAATACTAGAGGTGTAAAATCTTCGATTTTTTGTTTGGCTTTATTTTTATAAGTGTGTTTCATATTGCAATATACTTTTAAGACAAGTAAAAAGTTCATCAAAGATGTACACGAATGAACCCAGACCAACAAACATACTCTGTGATTCCAGGGAGGCAAAACTAGATTTCAAAGACAATTTTCTGGTCATTTTTAATGACACTAGTAGGTCCAGCCAACCCTATCCCATAGCATACTGATATCTATGAGGCAAAAAATGTGATGTCGCTGACAGAAAATGGTTCCTTGTTTTGTGTTGTAGGCTAGGTCTAGTTATTTATTGGTGGTACCCAAAAATAAAGGGACTCTTCTCCTAGCTTGTTTTGGGGTTATTTAAAACGCTTCCAGTATGACATGATGACAAAATTGTACTAAGTAGTAGCACAGTAGATGTCAATATCTAAATGTGACTGATTTCAACGTACTGTAATTCCTTATTTCTTTCACAGTACTGTTATGTTCATTGTTTTCACAGACATCTCTGTACCATGAACTTATCATTACAGTTAACAAATAATTCCTGGACTTTCTTTTTCCTGCATCTGTCGCCACCGTTTCATAAACAGGTCAACTTTTCTCAGACCTTGAAATTTTGCTATAGTGAACATAAAGTGAATTGCAGTATTTTTTTACGCCCTGAATTTGCAGAGGATGCCATTAAAGCAAACATCTGCTTGGAGATCTTGGCACTGAACCCGTGGCCGCAGCAGCAGTGGTCAGTACAGCTTTAGATGACCGGTCACCTGGTCTATCAGTTCAACTGGACCTGCAAAAAAAAAACAGAGGCATGCAATGCTACATGGTTCTGCTAGGTGGGGAAGTTTGAACTCACTAGCAACAAGATCTGCCAAAAAAACATAATCAACTGAATATAATATATACACGTAGTTCTAGCAATATTATCATGCATATTTTAATAATCACAGGGCATATGCTGAAACAGCTCCACAACAAGAAATTTCCATTTTATACAAATATGTGTCTAAGAAAGAATCAAAATAAAATACAACTGTAGTAAATAGACAAAGACACTGACCAAAAAAGACAATATTGTGTCCTACTCTTTTTTTATTGTTATCTATGACAATCGAAAAAATACACTACATAACTTAACGTAGTCTTAAGTTATATAATATACCAAGGACACTAAATACAAGATTTTATTTTCAACCTCCTTGCATATATAAAGATACATTTGTATATTGGTTTTTTTCCTAACTCTCACCTGGACCGATTCCTAGTACAGTTTTGGACCCTGGTGCGATCTGTGTTCTCCCTGCATCCTGTATGAGGGTTGTTTGTAGACCAATTGCTCTGGTTTGACGGGCAAGCTCGATTCTGGGACAAGTAAAAATGATAGTATGTGTAAATGTACTAGTACGACAGTATTAGCGCAATATCTGTTTCTGTATAGCCGGTATAACCGCCCTTTGGAGTAACACACCAGCTTTGCAGGTATGCGCCATGGTGGCAGCTGGCTACATTACACCGATCGACTAAGTCTTGTTACACCTAACCCTTGAACTCTAGACATTGTTTAAAGCTATCTAATGACAATGCCCCTACTGTACTTGGTGACAGCAAGTTCTACTCTGCAATAGTTCTAGGAAAGAAAAAGCTCTTGAAGACTTCTGTATCTGTATCTGTATCTGTATAGCCGGTATAACTGCCCTTCAGCGTAACACACCAGCTTCGCAGGCACGCGGCGCGGCGGCAGCTGGCTACATTACATCGATCGACTTGTTACACCTAACCCTTGAACATCTAACTCTAGACATTGTTTCAAACTACCTAATGACAATGCCCCTACTGTACTTGGTGACAGTGAGTTCCACTCAATAGTCCTATGAAAAAAATGAGTTTTTGAAGACTTCAATCCTTGGTTAATAACTCTGGTACTTGAAGGCATGGCTATTTCTCCTGACGTGTTTGATTTGGTTTTATTGGTTTGCACATTAGACAAAACAGACAGTAATAATACAAAACAAGGATAAAACAGGTGCAGAAGGAGGGAAGAAGCATGGAATAGTAAATATAATCAATAAATGGAAATAACACAATAGCAAAATGGAAATAATAGAATAAGGATAATAAAATGATATACGGTATAAATTAATGACAATGAAATAAGGTAATGTAAGTTATAAATGCAGTGCAATAATGATAATGATAATAATTATTATGAGTTAAACTAAGAGAGAACACAAAATGAAACTACTACAGGAGGGTAGGTTCGTTTATCAGATGGTTTTTCAAAGCTTGTTTGAGTGAGAGAAAAGACAAGGTAGGTTTCTTTAGGGCTGGAGTTAGTTGATTCCATAAGGTGACCCCTTTGTATCTAACTGACATTTGGGCAAGAGAAGTTTGTTAAGGAACACAGCACATCTACATGTGTAATGCCTACCATACTCACATGGTTGGTTCATCTGGAGCCTTGACCACAACCTTAGGCTGTCCATAGTACTCCCAGAGCTGTAGCAAGTCAGGGTTACTCCTGGACATTTTCTTGTACAAGGATACAGCAGCATGGGAACACTGAGGAAAAACAACAACAACAACAACAAGTCAGGGTTACTCCAGGACATTTTCTTGTACAAGGATACAGCAGCATGGGAACACTGAGGAAAAACGACAACAACAACAAGTCAGGGTTACTCCTGGACATTTTCTTGTACAAGGATACAGCAGCATGGGAACACTAAAAAAACAACAATGCAACTTAGGCCACACCAATTTAATTTGTTGGTTCTCGGATTTTTTCAGAAAAAATATGGAGCTATGTAAGCGTGCTGAGTGACACGCTATAACGTGGCTTTGACGTGCACAGGGAACACACCATGACGGCAGTCATAGGGTGCTATATGGGGCACCAAGAACGGCTGTCTTTACTGTATCTATATCAACAAATTATGTGGACAGGTAGTAATAGCTCACTCAAAAAATAGTTCAAGAATCATATTTTGTAGTGGTTGGGTTTTTATGACTGGCTGAGTTTACGAAAACATCGAATCATCGGCAAGTTCGTGCATCGCCCGTCGCTGACCGGCCGATCGCGGGACTCGTTCAGCCATCCATTCTACAAATAAAGGAAGGAACACTACATGTCTTAAACTGCACTTTCTTTTGTAGTATCTCCAGTAATAGTTTGTGTTTTTCCTTGTCTGGAGTAACTAAAATAGCTGTATAAACTGCGCGCCGCGCCGCGGCCGGCGGTCCGCCATGTTGGTGCGGAGCGGCTTCAGACAGAACGTAGCCACTTATTTTGATACGGCGATACGGCGTGAGTTGTAGATGTGCTTTTGAACAAAAAATATGGTATGGAGAAAATAAAGTGAGCGTATGCATTTCACCGATTGTGTATCGTATAAATTTAGAACGTTCTGTGGGGAAAGTCGATGAAATCTTCCGATTAGAACTCGCGGGTAAATCCAAAGATCGAACCGCTACCGAGTCGCCGTCGCCACGTGTTAGCCTGCGCGCCAGAACGCGGGCTTCTAAGTCGTTGCCGCGTGTTTGTCAGCACATCAAGACGTGTGGCGGTTCTTCACGTAAAACCATGTTGGTGGGTGCAGAAGGCCATCAAAAGGGTAAGATCTATTTTTTTTAATACAAATGTTTTGTGTATATCGTACTTACGGTTTTCATAACAAAGGAATTTTCACATCTTTTTCGTTATTCACGCTGCCGTTGTGGCGTGTTTACCCGCACACTAAAACGATCTAAAACGGTTGTCACGTGCACATTGCAACGATCTCTCGCGGCAAATTTGTCAGTGGGTATAGGTGATTTGTGTTTTGATGTTGCATTTTGGAATTGTAGTTTTCGTACTTACAACGAAGTTTTGCATTTTAATCATTGTACTCTAGCATACCTTGTCATTTTACTGATGACTAGGTTGTCGTCGGCACAACGTGCTTTTGACTTTCTTTTAAATCTAACCTCCTTGGTTAGACATGCGGAAGTTTACTGTTAACTTGAGCTTTATTTAATTCTCAAATCATTTTCACCTATTTTCTGCCGATGAAACTGTCATTCTCTGAATTCCAAGTTTCGTCAAGTTCCTCCCGTTTCTAGAAAATCCAATATGGCGCCCGATATGTATTGAGTATAGTGTCTACTTGTTCCATCTGGGGTCCATGTTGTCTGATCAGGGTCTGATCTTTAGGTTTGTCAGTGCAGTGAATTTAGCCGATCATGTATTGATAAAATGGCCGTATTCGTGATTTTTTTTAAAGTCTGCTTCGTGGGACTTTCGTTAGCCACGCTAACGTATTGTTTCCATTTTTACACACTGTGCTTAGCTCTTACCTTGGTGCACAAAGGCATTAGTTGGCGTTACCTATTCACCTCTAATCACCAACATTACCATTTGAAAAGATTGTATTGTACAGGCGTTGAATGGTGGGATATTGCTAACCCACGCTGTCGTCGCCATCTTTGCTCCCAATAATATGAACTTTACCACTGAGTAGGAGTGTCAATCTGCAAAAATTTTCAGATAAACGACTACAGACTATGACTGAACCAACGTGACCACACCGGGTACAACGATTATTTCATGGATTTGTACCAATCATAGCCATATACGTGCAGAAAATCAAATTTCAACTATTAGTAGTAGTTGTTGTTATTGTTACTGTTCGTCAGTCTAAGGACGACTTATAAGTTTCATCAAGATATACTTGGTCTGTCGTTCTCGACGATGGCGGCCAGACCATAGACATCACTTCTGTGTGTCCCTCTCTGGCTCAGCAGTCCTATACGGGCTTTGAGGGTTCTTGCCAGTCAGCGATGTGGAGACAGCTCTGGATGCACATACAATTTACTACAAATTTCAAGTAACTGAGCATGCTACATACAAGTATATAAATATGTACAATAATAAAAGGTCTGCATATGATACACATACATATATAAACGCTAGGTGGAAGCCAAGCTGGCGTACATGACTCGGAGACTTTACGAGGATAAGCCAGCTCAGACATAAACGTAATTTCAAAGGTTTGTTGATTGGCAGGAACAGACGACCACATATTAGTTCCACATGATTACTAGCCCTGTTTTGTGGTCAATACTGGAACACATATCCTTTCTGCCCCTCTGCAGAGCAAATTTCTTCCGAACAGCGTCATGCACGAACTTGCCGATGATTCGATGTTTTCGTAAACTCAGCCAGTCATAAAAACCCAACCACTACAAAATATGATTCTTGAACTATTTTTTGAGTGAGCTATTACTACCTGTCCACATAATTTGTTGATATAGATACAGTAAAGACAGCCGTTCTTGGTGCCCCATATAGCACCCTATGACTGCCGTCATGGTGTGTTCCCTGTGCACGTCAAAGCCACGTTATAGCGTGTCACTCAGCACGCTTACATACCTGAAATATGAAGCGACAGGGCGAAAAAAATAAAAATAAAAACAGGTCTAGGCATCCTATTATAGGCTTAAATGCTACAAAATGAGCCATGAAGTCAACACAAAAGGCTGGGTTAAAATTTAAACATTGAATTTTGAACTATTAATCAAACCACTGCAATGATAGATGGGAAAACTGTAACAACTAGGAAGAAAAGGACTTTCCTCAACTGTTGGGGGGCAAAACATGAGCATTTTTCAGTTGATTCAGGACCAGAATCAATTTTTTTTTTTTTTTGGCAAATCAAGAAAAAACGAAGAGGCAAATCCGAGAACCAACAAATTAAATTGGTGTGGCCTTAGGTTAATAAAATAGTAAAAATAGTTCTTTTATTTGCTATAGAAGTTTTCTAACAAAATATTAGTGTTTTTTTATTGCGATTTACCATATGTGTGGAAGGGTTGAATGGCTATCAAAAAGCATGGAATGCAATAACTGGTGATGTGGCAAAGTGGATTTCCTTTGCATTTGGTAGGTTGTGAGTTCGATCCCAAGCAAAGTCATACAAAAACTGTAAATATGGTAGCTAGTAGTAGTATCATGGTACATATTGCTTTCTCTTTCTGTTTAAAGCACTCAGAATTTTAGAAAGAATATTGAGCCCACTATATTTATATATGAGTTCACTGCTGTAGTGATTGCAAAACTGTGTGGCCCAAGAGCTACAGAAACGCAGATGGACAGTGCCTAAAACACTGCAGGTGCAGGAAGGAACTTCAACTCTTAACTACCAAGATGTCAACTTGGAGACCAGACTGTAGGATTTGAACCACACTTGGAAAGACCCCAGCCCTACACTGTACACTTTTTGCTGGTGGGATGTTTCACATGCTTGGGGTGTGGCTCTCAAATATGAGACCACTGAATCAACTCAACTATGCTCATATTTTGAGGGATGTCCTTTTCTTCCTAGTTGTTACAGTTTTTCCATCTATCAATGCAGTGGCTTGATTAAAAGTTCAAAATTCATTGTTTAAATATTAAGTAACCCAGCCTTTTGTGTTGACTTCATGGCTTCTATCATTGCATTTGGGGCTATCATAGGATGCCCAGACCTAGCCTGTTTTTATTCTTTTTTTTTTCGCCAAGTCGCTTAATAATTTTTTTCTGAAAAAATCTGAGAAACAACAAATTAAATTGGTGTGGCCTAATATAACATTACATTATTGTAGTATCAGACGTACCTGTGCAGCCACTTTTCCTTTCCCCATCTTCAGGTCTTGTCTCACAACAAACACCATCTTGTACTCCCCCATCTCACCCATGGTACTGTCCTGGAAAGTTATGACAGACATTGATTTATTAGTATTACTAGTGCTGTGTACCTAAACCCACATTTAGCTTCAGGTTCGGATTTAAGTCCAAAGGTATAGATTCAGTTCTGGACTCGTAAATCCTGACCTTAACCTACAAATGTATGGCATATACAAAATTGCATGTTGGCAAGCTTGCAATGTTGTCTGGGCAAAACTGTGGCCATATAACATGGAGGCAGACACTTGACGATGCCCGATGGCAATGTTTTCTTCATTTTGCAGCACAGATTTTGCAACCTATGGAAGGTTTTAGGTGATTTGGAAGGAAAGGGGGTATGTCACATGTGACATGATTTTTTTTAATGAGTTCGGAATTAGTTCTTGACTTTAAGGGGGTTTTCTTTGGAATGAACCTAAACATTTTTACAAGTCTGGAACCGGTCCAGCAAACTGTACTGACAAGTGAAATATAAACTTTATATTAAAAGTTATATATATGTTCCCTTCTTTCCATAATATCTGATGTAATAATTTGTGTTATAGCTTATACAGCCTCAGGCATGATTTGTAATGAACCGACAGGAACTCAGTATCAATATCTTGAACCAGGGCTTTAGCCAGCTCGAAATTTTTTACCGACTTGAACACTGGTCACTTGATCATATTCTCCATGCAGTGGTAGTTTTATAAAAGAAGTTATTCTACTTTTCTAGCATTTCCTCATAAATCATGCAAATGAGGTCCTGATATGAAGTATGTTTAATGATGTTCACCTTCCCAAGACCTACCCACCTACATGTTCTTAACTTATCGTGCCAAATGACACACACACACACACACACATACATACATACATGTACACATACAGTCACACACACACATACCCACACAGACATACACACACACTGTCACAGTCACACACACACACACATACGCAGACACACAATCACATGCACACACACATGCACACACACACACACACACACACTCACACACACATACACACAAACACATATACATACAAACACCACCAAAAACCTGACCTTCCGGTTAGGGTAATGAATTAAAGGCCAGGCAATAAAGACAACATAAACAGACCGAACCTTAGATCTGCTCCGAAAAATTGAACACGTGTTACCTCGTCATCTTTTAGCTCCGCGCTGGGAAGAATTTTCCTCCCTGTCTTCGACCTTAACAGCCAACCTAAGGCGATTCCGAACCCTACACCAGCAAGAAGTTGAAGACTTGCTCCTTCTAACATCATTTGTGTATTCTAACTTCCCTAAAATGTTCAAATTGGTCTAAATTTCACAAAATTCAAGTCAGAAACTGAGAAAGAAGAAATCAGTTCAAACAGAAACTTCGCTTGGCGGGAAACCTTTTCACTTTCACCTTTGACCTCACAACATCTAAACGCTAAAATAAATCGAATAACAGTTATACTTTCGTGATTATCTCAAAAAGAACAACCGCATTTAAACAGATGGTATGTGTCTTATTAAAATGGACTTTAAAGATTTCAAATTTTTGTGTATTTTATTATTTTGGGAGTGAGTTGGTCAGATTTCTATTAGTTTCGCTGCGGTATCATTCTGGGCGCCATTTTCATATTTGACATTTCTGAATTTGAACCTCGAAGTTCGGTGTTTTTTTCTCGTCCGATTTTCGCCCGTCTGTCTTTAGTGACCATGACGCTGATTGAACAAGTCAAAGAGCTGCACGCGGAGGGACTGTACTCTAACCTCAAGATCCTGGTGAGTTCTTTGGCTCAATTTGACGAAACGAATTCGCAAAAAAAAATTATTTAGTTTGAATCAGACTAGATTTTCAAGCAGATGTCTGGTGGCAAAATCGTTACGGTTAGAACTGGGTATTCAGAGATACGGAGTCATATATAATTTAGGAAGCTGCCCAGACTGACTGAGTGAGGAAGATTTTTAGATGACGAGTTCTATTAAACCGTAACGCTTTTGCAGCCTTGAATTTTGGCGACTAGAATTACGTGCGGGGGGGGGGCAATTTGTATATCTTTGTGCTGGTACGTATAACTATAATTTATACAGTGTATACCTGGAAATACTTTTTTTCACAGGAGCAACCTGCATGCACTAAAATGTCGTTATTATCATTGCATTGCAATATTCTGACTATAAGCTGGGGGCAATGGTGCACATGGTGCTGCTATATTTGAAAATAGTATCATAATTCATATACATATATTTTGTGGTAGCAAAATTTTGCGGTCTGGGAAAAATGCCCATGTTTGCGGGATTAAATGTTCGTGGTGGTGGCAGGTGCAGGTGCAGAAGAATTAAAGTTTAAGCGAAAAGATTATTTCTTTGCAGTAATGATAGAATTTGCTGTACAGAAGTGATAGCAAAATCTGTGAATATCAAAGTACATGTACCATAAATATAAAGTAATTTACAGTAGTGTAACAGTGCTAACTGACCATGCTAAATGGTAGTGCGACCTTTTAGTGTAATGGTTAGCGTTGGTGACCGCCAAGCGGACAACTCGGGTTCGATTCCTGGTTGTGACATGCTCGCCCCTTTCGGTTTTTACAGTAGTGTGGAGCCCTGATTTGGAATCGCCCATACAAACTCTTATCATTTGATAACATCATGATCCATGACGTCCATTCTGTATTGTGTCCTGCAGGCCAGTATGTTGCTGACCATGACTGACCACAGTACGGACATGTTCTCACCCATGTGCAAGTACCAGCTACAGGCATACTTCGCAGACTCACTGTACGAGACATTGGAGTACAAGAGGGCAGAGGTATGTATATGCACAGTATCATAGTCAATTAAGGTACATTTTATTTTAAGTCATGCATACATGTATCACATCATGTACACTTATACTATAGACGGGCCTGCCTTGGGCTTGAAACCTGACAGCATGTCAAGCCACTAGCCGAGGGGGTCCAAACTTATGTCACTTGTTCCCGAGCACAACTACATTTGTATATCTACCATCCAAAAATCATTACCCTAATCGTTAGTTATGTTACTGTACATGTGTATGTCCATATCCTAAGAGTCAAAACCTGGAAATTCTGCTACAGCAGGGGCCCAAAATGTAACCATTTCGAGGACTCATCAAGACCTACTTACATGTACATAATGTACCTATCTACCAAATATCAAGACAAATTTCCATTGATTTGATTTTTAAAAAAAATGATTAAAGCCTTTATGAGTTATATGCAAACAATTACACTGTCAGACACAAATACATCTACAATTTTCCAATGAAAAATAAAGCCACTCATTATTTCTTGGGTAACATTGGCTAGTATTAAAGCCATTTATTTTATGGCCACATTGCTAAAAATTCTGAGCATTTTGAGAGAAAAAATTTCTACCGTACGACACCCCTACTTTAACCCATTACCCACAATGCATCACACAGAACATGTGCAGTTGGAATCATAGTTACTTTCCAGAAAAATGTTATGATAAATAACATATTATAATATTGTGATGTCAGGCGATGTACAGGAAGGCCCTACAGCAGAGGAAAGCGGCCAGTAAGAACAACCGTGCCAAGACCAGTTCCTCCACCCCCCCGCAGCAGTGGCAGCCCTCGGAAGTGGAGCTGAAGTACAAGATCTACCAGTGCCACATGCACCTCAAGGAGAGCAGGGACGCCATGTCTATTGTGAGTTGTATTTTCCCTAATTTCTCATACAGTAACTGGTATCATTGAACAATATAGGTGCTGGCAGCCATGTTGGTGTCCTTGATTTGCATAATAATTATCTAATCCACCAGTGCCACATGCACCTCAAGGGAAGCAGGGATGCCATGTCCATTGTGAGTTGTATTTTCCCCCATTTCTCATACTGGTATCATTGAAGAAGGTAGGTGATGGCAGCCATGTTGGTGTCCTTGATTTGTATATTTAATCTACCAGTGCCACATGCACCTCAAGGGGAGCAGGGATGTCATGTCCATTGTGAGTTGTATAGAGAATTTTCCATCACTTGACAAGTTTTAATTTCCATACATGTACATGTATCATTGAAGAAGGTACATGTAGGAGCTGGCAGCCATGTTGGTGTCCTTGATTTGCATATTTAATCTACCAGTGCCACAAGCACCTCATGGGGGGCTGGGATAAAACATAAAAAATTAGATAGAATACTACATGGAAGTTGTATTCAACATCACCCTCAGTCCCAGCCCTCCTGCTGTTGGCGATTTGCGTGTGTGATTTGGAATGCACTGTACATGTACAACGTAGTATGGAACCCTAAACAACAAATATCTTTGTAACACTGTTTTCTGTCGGTGCACTGTTCAAATATTGTGCACAGAATGGCATTTATGCATGCAATATTCTGACCCTATACATGTACATTTGTATATTCATCTCTGTGAATAGTTTCATCAGGTTGGTAAGACACTGAGTAAAGAGTCTCTTTTTACATAACCAGTCAGAATTGCCCTGAGGAAGGTAACAGACAGTCACTGAAACGTCGGCTGAATAAAAGACTTGGTTGTGTAAAAAGAGTCTCTTTACTCACTGTATATTCATCCGGTTACAAGGTGATTATGAAGTACAGACCGCCACTAAACGTTCTACGTATGTTGTCCTGTCTAGTTGGAGAGTGTACCAGCCAAACAGCGGACAGCTAAAGTCAACATGGCCCTGGGAAAGCTGTACCAGAAGGCTGGCATGGAGCGGTCAGCCATCTCGTGTTTTAAAGAGGTCCTGAGGCAGTGTCCACTCTCTCTGGAGGCCATACTCTGTCTGCTGGCCCTGGGGGTCAAGGTGGCTGAAGTTGCAGGGATGACCATGGCTGGAGTGCAGGGATTGCAAAACTCAGAATGGTCAGTGATATGAATTATGATAGATGTACACTGTACAGTCAAACTTGTCTAAGATGACCACTCAAGGTACTGAGGAAACATGGTCTTCTTAGACAAGTTTTCTTCTTATCCAAAAGCATGGTAACAAGACAATGAAAAATACAGCAGAATCTCCACCTATTTTACAGTAGACTGTCCAGTTAGCTTAATTAATGATACCCAGCCAGTGTCATTTTACATTGAGAGACTACTGTCATGCTGCCGAAATCAATTGCAAACTGGCCAATTCCATTTAGATTTCTGGCAAAAAAGTTTCCCACCACAGACTTCAGAAACCACAATGCCATTATTTCTTTTATTTCTTTTATTTCTTTGAACAATTGCGGTGACGGTCGATGAAGCAAAATATTCACACACCTACATTGTATATTAATAATAATATGTAAACCCAGTACATACAAGTACACGGACCAGTGCAGGTTAGGTGCAGGTAGAAATACCAGAAATACAGCTCCAATTTAACCTGCGCTAATCTACATTTGCAGATGGTATTTCAACCTTTGCAGATGTATAAGATAATTATGATAATGGCAAATTTGCTTTGAAAAAGTCCCTATGAAAAATACATGTTCTAGACTCTGATCATGACCATGTCTCTTGCCATTAAGGTTATCATCTTGGATCAAAGGCCATGCTTACCTGAGCACCAAGGACTACAGTCGAGCCATTAACACCTTCAACACACTGGATAAAAAGGTAGGGACCCTACCATTACGGGTATGTATTAGTACAGTAATACAATGTACCTGGGCCCTGATAATGTTCAATTTGGGTTTTCCAACCTGTGTGATAAGTTCACTATTGGTATCATGCAGGGTTCTAACAGTTATCACACGGGCTTCCAAATTTTACAATCTACTCTAGAATAGAATTGAACCCATTTTGTGAGCATTGACTTAGTCCACTGTTTTCGAAAAATGAAGTATTATAATGTTGGAATTGATTTTGTTTCAATTTTTTGTCAGGAGACACCAAATTTTGCACATTTGGCCTTGAAATGTGTCTTTTCTAGGGTGGGTATGACAATGGAAAAATGTTTGATAGGTGTCTGATAGAAAATTTGCCAGCGAGTGACCCCCCCCCCCCCAAAGGCTGGGGTATTTGCTAGGTTTGGTCAGGAAAACGCAACAATCACAACATTCCAAGGAAAGAAGTACCAACTCTGCTAGGAATGGTACTTTAGAGCCCTGGAAAGTGAGAGTTTGTAAAAGCAAAAAAAAACAAGAGTTCCGAGATCTCATACCTCCATGAAATATGGGCTTGATATGTAAATGTAAATTTCTTCTTTAATTACGCAAATGACCTCTGCATTAACATAATATATGCATCGTGATGTTAACTTTTAATTAACTTAAAGATGTCCCAAGTATGACATTCCCATCATTCACCATTGAGAAATCATAGATTTTTTACATTAATTATGCAGATTAGGTCATCATTTGCATAATTAGTATCTGTTGATGTTCCATCTGCCATAGGTTTCATACATTACATGTATGAAAGTTCTATAATGTAAAACACTGTAATTATAGAATTTCCTCATTAATTATGCAAATAAAGTCCTCATTTGCATAATTTGCAGTTAATTATGTACATCTCTCTGTCAGATACCTACACACCAAAAATGATGAAAATACGCTGTACCTATCTAGACTTATTGGCTTTCAAAGATTTCGCCCGAAAGTCCCCTGCAGTTCCTGAACAAGCTGCTAGGGGGACCAAACCCACACCACTTATTACTGACAGGAAAAGCTATCTGTCATTCAAGACCATAGCATGTTCAGGACAAAAGATACAAAAACCGGAAGTTCTGCTGCAGTACCAAGGTCATCCACCAGGAGGCCCATATTTGACCTTGACCTTTGTCTTCCTAAGACTTATCAGCATACCAAATATCATGACAATCCATAAAGGCGTTATGAAGTTATGCTGACTACAAAGTTGCGGAAACACACACAGACACACAGACACACACACACACAGACACACACACACACACACAGACACACAGACAGACGCCGCCAAAAACAATACCTCCATTTTTCATGGAGGTAATAAAAGTGAAAAGAATGTTGTGACACAAACCTCGGTCACATAGTCGAAATACATGGGAAACACAGGGGAAACACTCTGGACAGAAGAGGGTATGTTTCCTCTGTGTGTCCTCTCCTTTTTCCCTCCCTTCAGAGGGTCCCTAATGTTTGTTTCAGAGGACGTATAGTGGAAGTATTTCCAATGTGTTTCCTTCTCGCCAATTAGAGACTGTGTTTCTAGTGTGTTTCCTCTGTGTGTCCTGGTAATTAATCACTCCTAGGAGCAGAGCCCAGCAAAGCTTAAGGACAGCAGACTCCTGCCTTATCCCTGGGGCTTGTTATGGGTGAAAAATCAATTATCCATGCACTGCCAAGGCATAGACAGAACAGTGAAGGAATGAATTGTGTAGTGGTGCCATGACAGACCACCTGACCATGTGGTCACACAAGTCACATGATACAGACTATCCTTTTTTTGTCCCTTACTGTGTGTTCTAAGGAACTAGAAGGACCAATTCTCTTTCAAGGCAATGCATACCCATCCAGATACAGGTTTAGAAACACATGAACACTGGTGATAGAACACAGTTACAAATGTACTTGAAATTCTGCCCCTTGTATTCCTTGTATAGGTATATATAACTACAGGCAAAAATTTGGAAGACTGGAGACATTGTTTCATTCTGTATATATATGTAGGTGAGGGGCTGGAGTCTGTCTGATATTGCAACACAGTTTCTGAGAAATGCTGCTGGGCTCTGCTCCTAGGAGTGATTAATTTAAACCAAGACACACAGAGGAAACACACTGGAAACACAGTCTCTAATTGGCGAGAAGGAAACACATTGGAAATGATTTTCTGCTCCAGTCAGAATCCTGTGACAGCTCCTGTGTTTCCATGGGCGGAGAAGTTGGTCACGGATTATCTATATGTTTCCAGTGTGTTTCCTGTGTGTTTCCTTCAGTCCCACAGTGGAAACATAGGGGAAACACATTCTAGTATGTTTCCACTGTGTTACCTAGGTTTGCGAGGGAGTCTGACTATAACATAAACTTCCTTGTTGTGTGACCACAGACATTGTTGCGGGATAACCTGGAAGTCCTGGGTGCCCTGGGTGATAGTTTCTACAAGGCAAATGACTACAAGAACGCTATTGCCAAGTTTGAAAGGGTGAGTTGTGTTTTTTTTTTCTCATGGAGTAGTGTCATTTTCCAATCTGCACTCACTCACTCACTGCACAGCTTAACGTCCGTTTTTCCCCGTACCTCAACCCCAGATGATAATTTGACAAAGTAGAATAATGCATACTACTGCAGTGCTCAAAATACACCAGTAAAACACATACATTTATTAGCAGCGTGCAAAATACCTGGTTGCCCCGGGCAACCAAATTTTACTTTGGGCAACCTATTTTGAACCTACGTGTAGGTTGCCAAGTGTGCTACCTGAATTTTAAGAATACCCCCCCCCCCCAAAGCATGCCCATTTGGTTTGCACCACTGCATCCGGCAGATGCTTTTTAATTTTAGGTATTAATGGCTATTACTAGTATCAGTTAACTAAAGGCTGTTAGAAATATTGTAAAAGGCTTATGTACGTAACATTACTTAATTTGAGGAAAGTAGTAACTTATAGGTGGGGCAACCTAAAATTCTGATGGGCAACCTAATTTTTGCCATAGGTTGCCCACTGGGCAACCTGGTTCAAAAAAGTATTTTGTACACTGTTTTATATATCTTTGATGCTTTTCTTGAATCATTTTTCATGTTCTTGTATGTTACAGATCCACATGCTTGACCCATACCTCCTGAAGGGGATGGACCTGTACGCATCACTACTGGCCAAGGAGAACAAAGCAGACGAACTCCAACAGTAAATAATTTTCCCTTTCAACATTTCTTCAACAATAACTATAATGGCACATTGCCTTCTTCTACATTTCAGTTTACTTTAAAATTTGCAGAAGGAAACATTGTTTTTGCTCAGTTTCTGCTTCTTCTTCTTCTGCAAACACATGAGATAATGACCAGAAGTCTGTCACCATGGTAACTGGTGTGTTAGCAGACACCCTGTCATGATAGGTTACATCATGTAGCAAGATGGAGGTGCTTGCCACGAATGTGTCTTTTAGTGAGAATAGTACAGTAGTTTTTTGGGGTAGACCATGTGAAGGTTAACATTTGTTGCTGTCCTGAAATTTATGTTAGCACCATGAACTGGGACAGGAACTAGGAATTTTGATGTAGAATGAATTTAAACCCTTCATTTCCAGGTTGGGAACAGCACTGTTCCAAGTGTCAGACAGACAGCCTGAACCATGGATCACACTGGGGTACCACTGTGCATGTGTCAAGAGACACACACGAGCGATTTACTTTGCAGCAAAGGTACAGTACATCAGTAGTACATTTTTATTCATTACTCTAACTTATATTTGTTTGTTTGGCTGAAGATACGACCTAGGCTGCTTAACTAGCACAGCTAGCCAATAAGGATTATCATTAAAGGTGATGAGGCTATGGAAATTGACTTAAATCCATGAGGCTAATATGAGACTGTAGAATTTGGAACATCTTACTCAGGGACATGCCCCTGCTCTTTTTCAAAAGTCGCAGTAGATTGTTACATATACATGTACATGATTGTACACATGTATAATTATCTATCATAGGCTGCTTCTACATGTGTAGCTACTATTTTTTATTTGTGGTACCAAAATATAAAAGGACTCCCCACACTTATTTGTAGGCTATATAGCTATTTGATTACTCTTCAAATATGAAATGTGCAAAGTGTCAATATGACTGATCATGGCTGGAAATTCATTTTTGGGAATAGGTTCACTGGTGCACCCAACCTAAAAAATTGGGTGCACAAAATTTTTGGAGGGTGCACCACATATATGATGATTACAGAAGTAAATAGTAGAATGTCAGCAAATAAATTATTTTTGCTTTGCCACCCTAAAATTTCTTTGGATGCCCTTGAGAGTTTAGCCTTTTTGATGAGTGCATGTGTACATGTAGCCTGTTGTGTTATATGTAAATTATTTTGTTATTCTTCCCAGGCATACCAGCTTAACCAAGAAAGTGTCCAGGCCCTTCTTCTGAAAGGTATGGGCCACTATAATATAGATTTTTTTTCTTTTAAATCAAAAATAATGTTTCTGACACTTTAATTTCTTGTTTAGATTTGAAGTTTGAATGTTTTATTATTTTTTTTAATCTCATTGGCTACACTATAGTTTAATGAGAGCTTTTGGTACATTATCATGAAAGTTCATCTGTATTGGTAGTTTATTGTTTAGAGTTAAATTTAAGATCCACCACAAAAGGTTAGACCTAGAGCTTTCAACCAGTCACTCTATTCTCCTAGTAGACTGACCCAGTGCTGCTTGTCACGTGGCTTCTTTTATTTAAGTGTGACATCAACACTGGGTCAAACTTTTGTACGTGTTGAAACTTCCAAAAAATTTGGAATACACAGTCCAATGTCAATCTCAAGGACTGGCATACAAGTTAATTTAGAACTACATACTATACACGTGTGTCAAGCTAAGGCAGGCCATTTTATATGTACATGTTTCATGCTGTGGCCTTAGCTGAAAGCCCATGGTGAGTGAGTTCTGTTGTCTCCCAGGTTCCACCTTGCAGCAGATAGAGAAGACACAAGAAGCCATCCTGCACTACAGAGAAGTCATGCGCATGGTGCCTGATCGACTCGAGTCTTACGAAGGTCACTTTTTTTCTCTACCTTCTTTGTACTTTCAATTGTACAAAAGTTTACATCATTCTACATTCGATATAATATATAAACCCAGTAAAACTAGTACCATGTACATGTATGTTGCAGTTACAGTTGCTTGTTCCATACCCTAGACTCGTAATAGCTATTTATTGGTTTAAATAGTAACAAAAGTATGTAGGGACTCCAGACCCATAGCTTGTTCTCTGGTTATGCTACAAGTACGAAAATGATGACAGTCAAAAATATGCTAAGAAATGGCAGTAAATGTCAGACAATATCAGACAGATTTCTTCACCCAGAATATTTTTATTTTGCTACCCTGAAATTGCAGCTCAAAATTGCATTGGATGCCTTTAAACACCTTAAAGTTTGTAACATAACCATCTTTTACATGTACATATAGTGTTGTGTACCATTTCGCTGGACCGGTTTTGGACTTGTTTAAAAATGTTCAAGTCAAGAACTGATTCCGGACATATTACAAAAAAAACCATGTCACATATATACCCCTTTTTCCATCCAAACCACCTACAACCTTCCATAGATTGCAAAATCTGTGCTGCAAAATGAAAAAAAACATTGCCATCAGGCATTGTCAAGTACCGGCCTCCATGTTATGTGGCACAAGTTTTGCGCAGACAACATTTCAAGGTTGCCAACATGCAGTTTTGTACATGCCATGAGTTTAGGTGCAGACTTACAAGTCCGGAACTGAACCTAAACCTCTGGACTTGAATCCGGACCTGAACCTAAAATTGGGTTTAGGTACACAGCACTATAATGTTTTTATATTATGTACATGTACATAATATACAAAACATGTATACATATTGTATGCCTACATGTGTACTTTTGCAGGTCTGGTAGAGTGTTATCTCTCTAACGGTAGAAACAGAGAGGCTGTCAGTGTGGCACTGAATGCCTGCAAGACTCTTGGATACACACCCTCCACACTTACTGTAAGTATTGGAAAAATAAATGGTTTCCTTTTTTTTTTTTAAATATATAAGGCCACACCAATTTAATTTGTTGGTTCTCGGATTTTTTCAGAAAAAATATGAAGCGACAGGGCGAAAAAAAATAAAAATAAAAACAGGTCTAGGCATCCTATTATAGGCTAAAATGCTACAAAATGAGCCATGAAGTCAACACAAAAGGCTGGGTTAAAATTTAAACATTGAATTTTGAACTTTTAATCAAACCACTGCAATGATAGATGGGAAAACTGTAACAACTAGGAAGAAAAGGACTATCCTCAACTGTTGGGGGGCAAAACATGAGCATTTTTCAGTTGATTCAGGACCAGAATCAAATTTTTTTTTTTTTGCAAATCAGAAAAAAACGAAGAGGCGAATCCGAGAACCAACAAATTAAATTGGTGTGGCCTAATCAGGGTAAAGATTGAACAATATTTACACACTGTTGTCTTTACAGCAATAACACAAGGGTAAAGATAGAATGCTGTATGTTCTGATATACATACTGTATTACAGTATACTGTTGTTTTAACAACATCAACACCAGGGTAATAACATTATTTTATGATACACACCTTCATTTTCACAACAATATTACCAGCATAAATATATAGAACAATATTCTCTGAATACAAACTTTCATTTTTATAATGATAACACCAGGGTAAAGATAGAACAACATTTTCTGATACACATTGTCATATTTACATGTATACAATAACACCAGGGTAAAGATAGAAGTAACATTATTTTCTGAAAACACTGTCATTTCTTATAACAATAGTACCAGGGTAAAGTTAGAACAATATTTTCTGATAATTATTGTTACTGTATACTGTTATTAAACAACATCAACACCAGGGTAAATAACAATATTTTCTGATACACACCATAATTTTCACAACAATAACACTAGTAAATGATTCATGTTTTCTCCATTTTTTTCAGTTATATGCCTCAGTTTTGATGGAAGATCCTCCCTCACAAGACAAGGTATGTATAAAACTGTGGTCATGAACATGCATCTTTACAAACAAGGTTAAGGCCACACCAATCTTATTTGTTGCTTCTCGAATCGCCCTGCCCATTTTTTTCTGATATGGCAAAAAAAATTTCAAAAATTTTTTGTACAGTTCTAAATTAACTACAAAATGCTCAACGAAAGACATATTTTGGCCCCAACAGTTGAAAAAAGGCCTTTTCTTCTGAGTTCTTAAGTTTTCCAATGCTTTTCAATGTTTCATTAAAAGTTCAAAATATTATTGTTTTGATTATAAACCAGCCTGGCATGTTCACGTCATGGCTCATATTGTAACATTTCCGGGTATCATGGGGTGCCTTGGCCTGTTTTTTTTTTTGTTTTTTTTTTTTGCCCTGTCTCACCTGATTTTTTCTGAAAAAGTCTGTGAGAAGCAACAAATTAAATTGGTGTGGCCTAATGTTTATTTTTCCCCAGGTTTTAGGCTACGGCAGGTAAATTTTAATGGATGACACGCTCCAAAGACTTCAAATGTGAAACAAGGCCAGCAAAGAAACTCATTGATGTATTATAATCAGTTCTAGTCTTTACTCTCAACTTGATAACAACAATTAATACCATTACACAGTTTGTTCTCAAAACAAGTCATGATCACCAGTGCTGCCACACCTACTGCTGCTAAAGCTCCCCCTATCCCCTCTGATGGGAATGGCACCCTGCCAAACATGACAAAGTTTAGTAGCAAGGAAAAGGGAATGGTCGCAGTCAGCAAAATCTGCACGATGCCAGCTTTTTCATACTTCAGACCAAAGTAGAGCAAATAGCTGGCAGTGCTGTAACAAATAACGTGACCAATCACAGCCATCCATACATCCGTACCGTACTCAGGAACATTCCCGTAACTTAGCACTTCGTACACAAATTTGGAATCGAAAGGTACTAAATACAGAATGCTGCACAACTGAACAGCGAACACCAACGTGATGGGGTGCAGGTTTTTCTTCAGTAGGCCGCGAGCACTGACAAATGCAGCCGAAAGTAGCGGAGAAAGGAAGAGAGCTACTAAATATATCGCCATCGATGTATGGGGCCCACTCTTGGGCTTTGGCACGCTGATTACATACAGCATACTGCCACAAACACTGACTGCCATGGCCCAGAATTTTTCGTGGGAAAAGCTCTCGCTAAGCAAGCAGTAGGCAATTGCAGTGGTATAAGCAGGTGCCAAGGCATAGATCGACCCCTGATAGGCTTCGATTGGAATATCAAAGAGGTAGGACATAGGTGTGATAACAGTAGTAACTGTCGTTGCCATCCCTACTAAGATTAGAATTGGTAGCCTTGATTTCATTCGTGCAAATGACGGCTGCGCAACTTTGAGCCCGCACGATTTGCCAACTGCTACGAACGCCATCGCACCGAGGTTGATCGTGAACAGGCAAACGCTTCGGAACAGCAGAAGGTGCGAGGTTTGGACGCCCGCCGCTGTACACAATCCGAAGCAGCTTTCTGCCAAGGCAAACACAGCAGTGCTTACTACAACTAGAACCACACCGGTTACGTTAGGGGCCGGTTCAGGCTCCTCTTCCATGCTGGACTCTGGGCTGGGAATGGTCTCGTCTTCAGTATTTAATTCGACAGTTTCTGTGTGGAGAAGGAGTGGATCTTGCTCTGTTGTTGTCTGCCTGAAGTGGACAGTCACGCTTTCTGTGCCTGCATCCCCTGAGGCATTGATGATGTGTTCTTGTTGTAGGAGTGGTAGCTGCTCGATTCTTGACTGGGGAAACATTCTAGATGCTTTAAATGGCATTTGTCAAGTCACAGTTCTGACAGAGTTCCTTACAGCTTTCTCCTTGGCGTTAAGAATGGCCCAGACATAGAGTTTGATGTCAGTCCCAAAATCAGGGTCTTCTTCGTCAATATAACTTAGATTTGGTCTCTTTGAACCACTTTATCACCACATGAATATAATTGTTAGAGGCATAAATTTTAAGTTCAATGCAGCCACATACATGTATACAGTACCTTATTTGCACTCTTCGAATGTCTTTTTCCGAGTTCTGGTGCCATGTACAAATGAAGGCCAAACAATCCCGAGTCTTCAAAAGAAACTGTCTCTTTGTCCTTTAGAAGTCGTCAGTTATATATATTACAGTCGAAAGAATCTTTTCTTGCAGATAATTGCCTCTTGAAGAGCCTTGAAAATGTCTTCTCAAGGATGTGTAGATTCGCTGGAAACGTGCAAAAAAATCCCAAGACTCGAGAAACTGGCACTTTTACCTTAAGGACTTGCCTCACGGTTGAATGAATCTCGAGATGATTGCTTCTTCAAGGATCTTTCAAGGTGTCTTCTTATATATAAGTTGTAGGTTTGCGGGATCTCTGTCGATTGACAGCCTTTCTTGAAGGAATAAACTCAGTTCCTTGAACTGTTTTCTTCAGTTGTAATTTCTCAATCTGGAAGAATAAGTCCAGCTCCCTGCAGATGTTGCATGAGGCCTGTAATGTGACCTGTGACTGACCAGTAATTATGCTGATTTTTTGTTCCGCTGACTGTACCTAACAGACTAAAACAGGAAAAACCTGTTTAACTTATCAGTCAGGTGATACCATTATATGAAGCTGTGTTTTGTGTTAAGGCCACGCTAATTTAATTTGATGTTTCTCAGATTTTTTCAGAGAAAATATTAAGCGACAGGGAAAAAAAAAAAAACAGGCCAAGGAAAGCCATGTTATATAAGCCATGAAGTGAACATACCAGGCTGGTTTATAATCAAAACAATAGATTTTGAACTTTCAATGAAACAAAATCGCTTTCTTACATTGAAAAACTTTAAGAACTGGGATGAAAACGACTTTCTTCAACCATTGGGGCCAAAATATGTCTTTCATTAAGCATTTTGCAGTAAATTTAGAACAATTTTTTTTCTTCATTTTTTGGCAATTCAGAAAAAAATTAACAGGGGGATCCGAGAAGCAACAAATTAAATTGGTGTGGCCTAATAATATGATTTTTAAAAATCAACTTTCTGGTCAAATAAAATATATAAAATATATATTAAAGCTGTATTTTGTGACTTAAGATGATACAAAGAAATCAACTTTCTGGTCATATCTTTACAAAATAAGTTGAATGAACCCTACTCCATTGCAGATAACTGTCATTCAGGAAGTGAAGGTACCAAAATCTCATGCCTTAGGCCACACCAATTTAATTTCTTGGTTAACGGATTTTTCTAGAAAAATAATGGAGCGGGCGGGCGAAAAAAAATTAAAAATAAAAACAGGCCTAGGCATCCTATTATGGCCCAAAATGGTACGATAGGAGCCATGACGTCAACACACCAGGCTGGTTAGAAATTTAAACAATGAATTTTGAACTTTTAATGATGCCACTGCATTGGAAGATGGAATGACTGTAACAAGTAGTAAGAAAAGGACTGTTTTCAACTGTTAAGGGCAAAATATGAGCATTTTGCACTTGATTCTGAATTTTTATTTTATTTTATTTTTATTTTTTTATTTGCAAATCAGAAAAAATGAAGCGGCGAATCCGTTAACCAAGAAATTAAATTGCTGTGGCCTTATGGCAAATATGAGACGTGTTCAAAACACAGCTGTACATGTCAGCCATGTTTTATTTACATTCTGATAGTTTGTGGTGTCACCATAAATTAAGTAGGCTTCATATGGGCTGAAAAACCTGTTAGACTTATCAGGCGATACCATTATATATACATGTAAAGCTGTATTTCGTGACTTGGTAACGATAGAAAAAAATTAACTTTCTGGTCATGTCTTTACAAAGTAAGTTGAATGAACCCTACTCAATTGCAAATAACGGTCATTCAAAAAACTGTCATTCAAAATCTGATGCCTTTTGGCAAATATGAGACATGTTTAAAACACAGCTGTCAGCCATGTTTTGTTTACATTCTGGTAGTTTGTGGTGTCACCACAAATTAAGAAGGCCTCATATATATGGGCTGTTTTATCGCCAACTATAATTTTTTTTAAAAATTTGAAGTAGATGTAATCTACAATGATATCACACAAATATTTTTATTCATATTAATATTTTAATTTTGGGTGCAAAAATGTTACATAGTCATAATGCCCCATATATTTATTAAGTTTTTCACACAGAGATATTGATATAGTTTTAATGACTAATTACACAATAATAATCGTCATATGTTTGAAATTAGCAGAGGCATATATTTTTTGCATTCGCATATTTTTTTGGAATTTTGAAGCATATCTGTGATTGTTGGATCAGTCCATATACATGTACACGTTGTAATGATTTGATTTGATTTGACCAATTATTGTACTTCTTTTTGTTTTCACGGCTTTTGTGGTAACCTCTTCACAGCAACATACATCTTATATCTATAGATGTATTTAAATATGACATTTGAAAATAAAAGTAAAATAATACGACTACAGAAAAAAGTTTTAAAAGCACAATTTTAAATTTGTCCCAAATGTTAAATCATGCATGTGGACAGACCAGATTTGTGCAATTATTTGAGAATTGGAGCGGAATGATTTTTAATTGATAAGGTGTCAAACAGAGTGCAGAAACAATACAGGTACTGTCATTAAAGTGTCCTTACCTAGTTTAATAGACAATGACCAAATAGGGCAGTAACACATGTAAAAGATACCACAAATGACAGCGTTTAGCATCCAGGGTTAGCCTGGGTGCCATCCGAATTTGTAACGGCTCCCCCGATTTTAAGTAATCAGCTCTGAAACTTGAACGTAATTCGTAATAGGCGGCGAAAATTTTGGGTAATTCGTAATCACTACCCCCCTTGCAGGCCCTCATATACATTGTATCTGGGGTAGCCTCTCTTATCTCAGAAGCCCCTTTTTGTCAGTGTCTTGCAGCCAATTATGCAATTACCCCGGTAGTCGAGTGAGAGAGAGTGCCTCAGGGCATGTGGAGCACCTAGTAATCTTTGCTTAATACACACCTGCAAGTATGGGTTTTTGTAGCACGTCGGCAGAACGTAGTGCGCCTGCGCAGAACCCTGATTTTTCGCCGTTTTCGTTGGATTTTTGGTCAACGTTGCATCAGAATTTTGCCTGTTGCAGAGGATATCTTTTCCTACATAACATTTGGAAACTACAGACGGAGTGTTAACCTTAATATGCACAAATACAATCTTATATGAGACGTTCTGCCGAATTGCTATGTGTAATACATTACGGATTTCACGCAGGTGCAGTACGTTCTGCCGACGTGCTGGTTTTTGTAGTGGTCTTTGTGTATATACCATGCTATTTTAATCACAGATGCAAGTTGAATACAAAACAGATGTTTACTTCTTGCATATATAAATGCTCAATTTATGTTGACTACAGTCGGAGGGCAGCAATTTTTTTTGAATTAGTGTCAAAAATTATTGTGTGCACTGATTTTATCCATTACATAAATAGAATTACTTGCTGTGACCTTTGGCTTAAACCAGCGTGCAAAATACCTGGTTGCCCAGTAGTTGCCCCGGGCAACCAAATTTTACTTGGGGCAACCTATTTTTGAACCTAGGTAGCCCAGTGTGCTACCTGAATTTTAAGAATGCCCCCCCCCCCTCCAAATCATGCCCACTTGGCTTGCACCACTGTATCCGGCAGATTTTAATTTTAGGTATTAATGGCTATTAGTATCAGTTAACTAAAGGCTGTTAGAAATATTGTCAAAGGCTTATGTATGTAACATTACTTCATTTGAGGAAAGTACAGTCTATAGTAACTTATAGGTGGGGCAACCTAAAATTCTGATGGGCAACCTAATTTTTGCCGTACATGTAGGTTTCCTAATTTGTGTTTTGGTAGCAATAACAGATTTTCAGTAGCAAAACAAGTCGTATACATTCTTTTTTGTACCTGAGTGTAAGTTAGTCTTTTCAGGTACAGTACTGGGACATTGATGCTTCTTTCAATACTTTCAGACCTCCAAATTAAAGGTGGTCCAATGGCCACTGACCACTAAAATTTAGGCTGGCCCTCTGAGCAACCTGGTTCAAAAAAATATTTTGTACCCTGACTTAAACTAAGCCCTTGATCAGATGATAAACCCACACATGTACTTGTTAAAATTACACATTATCATTGCCTTGCAGATTTTTTTCCTGATCATATTTAGTCTCCATAAATAGAGGTTGTATCCAGGTTAACCTTAGCCTCCCAGACATTGCCGAACTCCCCCTAACCAGCATGTCGGCAAAATGCGCTGCACCTGCGCGAAACCCGTAATATATATAGTGGGGTCGTGTGACGCAACGGCAGAGTGCGTGACTCGGAAATTTCAAGAGGTCCCGGGTTCGAGTGCTGACTTGCCACCGATCTTGTGCCCTTGGGAAAGGCACTTTACACGACTTTCCCCACTAGACTCAAGTAAAAATGAGTATTGCCTGAGTGTCCAGTGTTCGTTTCTTTGTGCGGGACACAACACCAGCAACAGCTGCCTCTGTTCCGCGTGTATTGCACTGTTGCAATTTCAAAATATTTTAAAAAATCAAAATATTTTATGTCATACCTGGGCTGCAATTACGTTCGATACAAGCTTAAGTGTTCTTTACGGTAAGGCCCGGGCTTATTGTTCCATAGAATAATTCGAACGCGTTTTGCCCTAACCGCATGCACCGCTTTCAGAAATTTGAATACAAACTACTCAGACTTTAAGAAGTATCATGCATAATAAGAACAAACCTGCATACTAGTATTCAAGTGATATTTCTTGCTCTAGTGTATGGTTATAGTTCTTATGTTTTAATATTTACCTTTTATGATGCTTGTTAATCCTCCATATTGTTTGTTTGTTTGTTTACAGGCAAAAAGCACACTAGACCGAGCACTGTCCATCAAGCCAGACTATCTGAAGGCTGTCACTATGAAAGTGAAGATACTACAGATCAAGCAGAAATATGAGGAAGCCATAGAACTGTTAGTCTTCACATTTTATAATTTGTGTTTTGGTAGCAATAACAGATTTTCAGTAGCAAAACAAGTTACATGTATATACATTTTTCTTGTACCTGACTCAATCCACATTAATTTAATTTCTTGGTTAACAAATTTGCCCGCTTAATTTTTTTCTGATTTGCAAAAAAAAAAGAAAAAAATTCAGAATCAATTGCAAAATGCTCATATTTTGCCCCGAACAGTTGAAAACAGTCCTTTTCTTCCTATTTGTTACAGTTCATCTTTCAATGCAGTGGTATCATTAAAAGTTCAAAATTCATTGTTTACATTTTGGACCAGCCTGGTGTGTTGATTTCATGGCTCCTATCGTACCATAATAGGATGCTTAGGCCTTTTTTTTTTAAATTTTTTCGCCCACCCGCTCCATTATTTTTGTAGAAAAATCTGTTAACCAAGTAATTAAAATGGTGTGGCCTGAGTGTAAGTCTATTCAGGTACAGTACCGGTACATTGATGCTTCTTTCAGTACTTTCAGGCCTCGAAAGTAAAGATGGTCCAATGGCCACTGACCACTAAAATTTAGGCTGGGACAACTAGAAAACACTTGGGGACATTTTTGGGACAATAGAAAAACAATCAACATCAGAATGTAAGCCCTTCTTTTGTTTACCAGGCACACGTCCTGGGTTTTGGATCCGGAAAAGTCCCCCTGAATTTCCTGTCTACTCTGCAATTATAATGCGCCTGGGAGTGAACATAAGCAAAATAAAGTTGACTTCAAGTCATACAATACTTCTCGAAAAATGGGTGGGGACAGTTCACCCTGATTTTGGGACAATTGAGATTTATTTTTGGGACAGTACTGGTCCAGTCGATAGGTCTGTTTTTATTTTATTTTTTTCTGTCCTGCCGCTTCATTTTTTTCTGAAAGTATCCGAAAACCAACAAATAAAATTGGTGTGGTCTTAAGGACATTTTTTCTTCTGACATTGTCTCTCCAGGCTGCGTAGTCAGCTGGTGAACCAGAGTCTGTGTGTCCTGCACCAGCTGTTAGGGGACTGTCTGTCTGCTGTGAGTGACTATCAGGAGGCTTTGGATCAGTACAGTATAGCACTCAGGTACTCATTTCTTTCACCAAAGGCCATGTTGACTTGATTATATGGATGGCATCCTCTGGGAACCCCAAAACTGATGCGAGTGTGCAAATAAAAAGTTTTGAAAAAAAAGAAAGTTTCTTTCATTATGAAATCTACGTGGTCATGAAGACACAAATGACAAAGCGTATGATATGGGGAATAATGTACTCTTCAAATTTCTTTACATTTTCGTCTTTTTTCATTTGATGTTAGCATTACATTAGTATCGTTTTCATTTTTTTTTTTTGCAACTTACAGTATATATTTGCTCATTTTGCAACTGTTTTGTACAATTGACAGTGTGGTTGAAAACTTCTTTTTTTGCAGATGTCATCCATAATTATAATCGAATCAACATGCATTGGCCTAATTTGGATCCACAATTACATGTAGCTTCAGTATCAGTGTTCTGTGTAATGAAAGCTCATTTGTGGCAATCGATACTTACATACATGTTTCGAGTTACAACTTTTGTTCCAACACAACAGATTGTTACTGTAATTCACTTTATGTATGAAAAGTTCACCGTATGAGAAAAATAGACATGTTTACGGAACTACATATTCACGGTGGCGACAGGTAAAAGAAAAAGAGTCCAGGAATTATTTGTTAACTGTAATGATATTGAAGTTCACGGTACAGAAATGACAGTGAAAACAGTGAACATACATGTAACAGTACAGTGAAAAAATCTGGAATTACAGTATTACCCAGAGCTTTCGACCAGTCATTCTGGTCCTCTGCAATAGACCCAGTGAGTTAGACATAAAATGTAGCTTCACTGAAGTGTTACGTCAACACATTGTTTATTAGATTCATATACCTTTGTTCCCGGGGGTTGATGTCACACTTCCGTGAAGCCAAATGACAAGTCTTACTGGGTCAATCTGTTGAAGGCTGAAGCTTTTTCAAGCGATGTGCATCTTGCATCTCCCTCTAGCATCTCGCATTGGAACTGCAAGGGAGGTTCTAGTGAAATCTTTCAAAAGTTTTTTCTAGCCCTGCAATACCAGCTGAATTTCTGTTCCAGCATTGACCCGACAGACCAGAAGTCGTTGGAGGGTCTACAGAGAATAGAGAAGAACGGGAACAACCTGGAGGCCAGTCAGGACGAGGATGTGGACGCTATGGAGGATGAGGAAGAGGTCAGTTGGTCTTTCTTACCATCAGGTTTATTGCAAAAAAAACAACAACAGTGAAACAAATACTATTAGATAATATGTTATTACATGGGTTATTACAACTAGTTTCATGTACGTTTGATAGTTACATGTACTATCAAATGTGGAAATGATAGTGTTGTTATCTGGTGTGTTATGCCAAAGGACTGTAATACCAGCTTCACAGACACAGTACATGTACATCTACATAAGTTTGTAAAGATGTCTGCTTGGTGAAATGTATAATAATGCTCTTATTTGTGAGGCATTTATATCACAATTTGATAATCAAAGTCTTTTAGGGCGGGTATAAATTTTAAAGGCACCCCAAAAAGATTTTTGAATGACATGTAGAATTGTTTTTTGGCCACATTACAAAAGACATATCACTTTATAAATGAAATCACCTTCAGACTTTGTATGGTTTTGTAAACTAATCAGTTACTGGTATGTAACTTTTGAGCCCTGACTGTATAGCCGGTATAACCGCCCTTCGGCATAACACACCAGCTTTACAGGCACGTGGCGCGGCGGCAGCTGGCTACATTACACCTATTGACTTGTTACACCTAACCGTTGAACATCTACATGTAACTCTAGACATTTTTTGAAGCTATCTAATGACAATGCCCCTACTGTACTTGGTGACAGCGAGTTCCACTCTACGCTAGTTCTAGGAGAGAATGAATTCTTGAACACCTCAATCCTAGGTTGATAACTCTGGTACTTGATGAAGGCATGGCTATTTTTGGTTCTCTTCTGGGCTGGTATTAGGTACTTAGTAGTTGGGACATCCACCAGTTTATGAATTGTTTTGTACATCATGCATAGTCTGGACATGACTGATAAAATGACTGATTAAACCTCTTGATTACAGCAAATTTATTTGATGATTGTGATATTTTACTTTTTCCTGAAAAGTTGCAATGTCTGTTTTACTGAGACATATTGTTTTGTTTTTGCTTTTAGGCTGAGTTGTTGGGGAGTGATGCAGAGGCCCAGTGGTCTGATCAAGAACAGGTAACCTCCAATAATTTATACCAGAAGAAAAATAAACTGTTCTCCAACTCAATGTTTCTTCATGTATTTCATGCCCGTAGCCAGAATTTTGAATTGTGGGTTTCTTCCCACTGCTGAAGGGGTCAGCGAGCGCCGTAGGGGGCTCCCCCGTGAAATTTTGAAAAATGAACCACCAATTAGAGAGTGTTTTTGTTTTAATTTCAAATTTCTACATTTTGATGGAGGTGGGCAGAGCTATGAGATTGGTCTATAATAGGCATGCCTTCTTTCAGTTTAATTTTTTGCTTCTCAGGTACTTTGACAAGTATGTAGAAAGTACTGTTAGAAAAACAAGTTACCATTGAAAAAAGAAAACATGCTCAGTTTTAATTGATGTCCCTTTTTTTCCAGTGGTATGGAGTGCAGTAGGCCAATGTCAACACTTTGGAAAACAACGAAAGAAGATCATAAGGATACTCTTCTTCAAGCAGATCATTCTGTGGTAAAATCATAAAAAAACTAGCAATACCGTATCCAATTGGCCAATGGGACATGTTGATACTAATACATTGTAACCTTTGAGCATTTTGACATTCTGCAATTCTTTGATTGGACACTTGGCCATTTGGATACTGTCTTTCCAGGCAGTTGTTTTCAATTATGTCACTGAAAAATCTGTTTGGAGATGAAAGGTAATCATCAAGCATACTTTTTAGAAATGCCTGATGTTATATAGTAATCATTGATATCATACCATATGGCCTGCATGTACTTGTAGTTCTTAATGATTGCTATAATAGACTATTTTACTCAAAGGTAATCACATCTAAAGGTTGAGATAAAGTGTAAAATAAGAATACAGTGAGTATAACTAATGTAGCCTTTGTTTTAAAAAGAAATTTACAACATTAATGAACTGTCAGTGATATTAATGTTTGCGAAATTAAAATACATGAAAGCCACATGTGCTATCAACAATGAATCTGTAATAGATTCATTCTTAAAAGATCATCTGTGCTAGAAGAAGTCATGATGAAACAAGCTTGAACTGTACACGTTAGGCCATGTTGATTCAATTATATGGATGACATCTCTGCACGCATGAATTCTTTGCCGTTTCCAAAAAAAGTTTTCAACCATGCTGGAATTCGTACAAAAACGTTGCAAAATCAGCAAATATTATATACCGTAAGTTGCAAAAAGAATATTTATAAAAAATACCAATGTTGTAGAGTGCCACAATCAACCAAAAAAAAGACGAAAATGTAAAGAAATGAATTTGAAGACTAGATTCGCCATACTCGTGTCATTTGTTCAACCTTCATGACCACATAGATTTCATAATGAAAGCAACTTTTTTTTGCCAAACAATTTTTTTTCACATCAGTTTTGGGGTTCCCAGAGTATGTCATCCATATAATCAAATCAACATGGCCTTATCTCCAATGCAAAAAATTGGGCTGTACCCAATGCTTTTAGCAGGCTTTCCAGGCCCCTAGAAGCTCACTTGCACACACCAGTAAGTCAGAAAAATCTGCAAACTTGAGATCCTAGACCTTTTGATGTAATGTATACAAAAAGTACATGCTATACATGTTGTATGTGTACATGTAATAAAAGTACAGGTCTAGTATCAGAGATGGCATCATGTTCTGATTTTAAATTAGTAATTTGCCAGGTTGGTTACATCTTTATTCAATTATTTTATACTACAAATATGTAGACCAAACATTTTTGCATTTTGCCAACACAATGTTTTGTCCTGATAGTATTAAATTTGCTTACAATGTACATGTACTTAAGATCAACTTTAATGACCAGTATTTAATATGAACTTTTTAGAAGGACTGTTGCTGTGCTCATTTCTGTGCTTATTCATATTAAACCATTATGATTGTTTTCTTACTTATATGGATTTACTCATAGACTCCAAAATGTTTGACATAGTAGCATGAACTGTATGTTCATGGAAAAAGTAATAGTTCGCAAACTTGATAGTTACTTGGTACATTTTTGGGGTCATATACATCTACTAATAGTGTCATATAGTGTACATGTTAAGCAGAACTGGTTGACTGATATAATGTAAGAACATTAGCACAAGGAACATTTTCTTAGTTCTTGGTATACAGGTACATGTAAACACACACACACACATGTACTGTAACAATATATATTACTAAGTAACTAGGATAGCCCTCAGTGATAAAATTCTAGACCAGTAATATGACTACAGAAATGAATTCTGTTATTTTGCATGTACCTTTTAAAATTGAATATTAAAAAATGATTTACATTCTATGAATACTATGAATTTATGGAACATTTTGGGTTATGTGATGTATCTTTTGTTGTCATGAAAGACACATGGATTTCTTCTCAGCTGAATAATTTTTTTTATAACTGCATATTGAAGTTGTTCTATTTTGTGAAACTATATATTTATGACCAATTTTTTTTGTGTATCCAACTTATGCTTCCCGTGTTATTTTAATGGTTAAGCCACAGCACCAATTAAAATGTCCCCAAAACCATCTTTTTTTTTTTCAGAAAAAGACACAAACATTTATAGCAGACTTAAGATAATATTTGTTGGACAAAAGGCAGAACACATCCAGACTTATTACATGTACATGTATGTACACTATACTGCTGAAAAATCCATTCTTGCTTGCGAAGCATATCTAGACTATAGTGATGGTTGAATACTGTAAATTACAGATAATAAATTTATTGCTACTGTACTACAAAATTATCTCAACCATAAACTTTAGACATCGAAAAAATCCATTAAGACTTGAATTAGTCCATTGTATCAGGCATTCTGGAATTAGCAATTTTTAAGGGGGTGTCTTTTGAAAAATAGTTTTGAAATGTTCCATTTTTACAATTTGCAAAATTCAATGATTTTTTAGTGATCAATAACTTCAGGGCCTATAATTTTTATAATTTATCTGAAAAAGACGAATTATCTTTTTGTTAACTAAAAGATATAATTTTCTATTGGGTTGAGAATATTAGTTAAGGATACACAACCAAGATAGACTAGTACATTTGTAAGTAAAGTTAAATTCTCATTTTTTTGTAAACATATTATGTTGGAAAATTCTCAATCAATTTAATAGTTTTCAAGCAAATGCAAAATACTCTTTTAAACTCCGCTGCTCCTAGATTAGATTTACTTATTTTCCCCGAAAATTAGTCTGCCACTTTTCGAAAAACAAAATTCCTCTATACCGAGTCACATGTGCACCAGGTTACCGATTATTAGGCCATGTTGATTTGATTATATGGATGACATCCTCCGGGAACCCCAAAACTGATGCGCGCGTGCGAATAAAAAAAAGTTTTGCAAAAAAAAAAAGTTGTTTTCATTATTAAATCTACATGGTCATGAGGGTTGAACAAATGGTTTGGCGAATAATCTAGTCTTCAAGTTCATTTCTTTACAATTTCGTCTTTTTTCGTTTGATTTTGGCATTCTACGACATTGGTATGGTTTTTTTGTAACTTACGGTATATTTTTGCTCATTTTGCAACTGTTTTGTACGATTTACAGTATGGTTGAAAACTTTTTTTTTTGGAAACGGCCGAAAATTCATGCGCGCGCGGATGTCATCCATATAATCAAATCAACATGGCCTTAGTTATAAGGGCAAACCTGCCACGTGTACAGACTAGTCGTGATTTTTATTTATTCATATTTTTTTGCATATTCACACCTATATTATTTATACATGTACAAATCTCTTGCTGTTGTAGACTATTTACCGTTATCTCATTCCCAGGATGCATAGCGCCATAGATTCAGAATTATGCACATCAGCATTATATTTGTTGATGACAGAATCTAGAATTATAACAAATCCTTATCCTTTGATATTTGTATACTAAAACATATTTTGAATTATTTCGAGCAATAATATCTCTACTGGCAGACGGTCCAACGTTACCACTGTAAACAGTAATGTTATGAACCACATGTTCCATGTTTAGTACTAGAAAACAAAAGAACATGAATGTCACACTCTATTTTTTTTAGATTCGACCTGCAGTAATTCACTCAATTTTGGACACAAAATGCTGCAGCAACTCAAACAGAAAAACAAGCTGTATGACGTCAACAGTATGTCGTTATGCAACCTTTTCTCTGAAGCTATGCGCTATGCATCATGGGAAAACGGCAAGTAAAGGCAAACTTACCACGTGTATAGACTAATCGTTATTCTTCATATTTATATTCATACACAGATAGCTCTTTCTCTTGTAGACTGTACACCCGTTACCTGCTAGTACGGTGCAAAATGTACGAACAAGCCGAGCGTGTGAATGAAAGTGTCTATGCCGGATTTGTAAGGTCCGGTAACCGACCAACGGGCGGGCCGCCGTCGGCTGGTCATCAGGGTGGTCCTAGCGGGGGTGTCCGCCATGGATATGACGGTTCGGGCGTGAAGCAGGAGCCAGAAACGTCTTCAGACACCTACGAAGACGCCGCCGAGGCGGTAAAACTACAGGGGCCCCGGCTGAGGCAAGCTGAGCCGGCTCCGCTGGACGGAACTGGCCCGGCCGAAAACATGAAGCGTCACGCCAACTTACGTTCTTACACAACGGACACATCGTCAGGTAAGGCCACTCTGATTCAGTTTTATGGATGACATCCACGCGCGCATTGATTTTCGCCTTTTCTCAACAAAAAAGACACCTCCTCCGAGGCTCTGGCTCCGTAATCCGGTAGTTAGGGACGTTAGGGAGCCGGCGGCAACTACGGAGGACGGCACCCAGGCTGCCGAAGCTCCACGGAACTCAATAACCCATGATCAGTACAGGTCAGCATGTGTCGGCTTGTCGTAAAAGTGGCTATAAAGTACCGCAAATTTACAATGCCAGGTTTGTATTCCTGTGGTTAAGCAGCATTTTTTTTTGGCTGTTCTTTTTTAAATTCGCCCGCGCGCACTAGTCAGTAGGTCTCCAGAGGATGTCTTCCATAAAATTAAGACAGTACGGCCAAGATTTCTAACTTGTGAAAATGAAGGTATAGTTTTGTTACGACTTTATGTTTATGTGTATGTGTGTATGCGTGTGCTCGCGCGCGCGTGTGTGTGTGTGTGTCCGCGTATGTGTCTTTTTTTTCTTGCGGTAAGTAGGGGAGTGATAGCTTACATCTAGCGAAGTTTGCTGTTTTCACGTGTTTTCATTGCATGACCTCCTTGACAGCGGGCAGATGATGTTGCTTGCCCTTTAAAGAAAGACTACTTGTAGACACCACTTTGAAAGGAAAAAGGACACAAGATCTAGTTTGAAACATTTTTATTCATTATCAAGCAATTATTGTGGTTAAGTTTACCTTTCCTTTTTATCATGCTTGGTATTGTTCGAGTAAATTGTTATATACATTTGAACGTGTATTGAGTATGTTTCTTCTATATATGTGCAGGTAGTATTAAATATCACCGACATGCCAACATGTAAACCCTGGGTTAACATAATTTTGATGACAAAAAATAAATAAATGAAATCTAAATATTTCATGGAGGAATATGGGATCTCCAAATTCTTATTAATTCTAGTTCGCTACTTCAAGTAACACCCGGTTTACGAGACTTGTATCCAGACAAAATGTTTCATGTTTCACAGCTAAAATCTTACATTGAGTGTCTTTTGACAACAAGGGGTTTCATGTAAATCTGAAATGTCAAACTGAAACAAAATTACTTTTTTAGATGACAGTACGTACCATAACGAAGCTGGTGTGCGCCGTGCGATCCAAACCTTCCTTCGGGCCTACCGCTGCTGCATCGCCGCCAATTTTGCTGTGCTAGCTACCCTGGTGATGGTGGGCTTTGCGACAATAGTGTTCATTCACAACGCGGTAAATACTAGTGTTTATTGCAAATCCTGCTTGTATCTTCGTTGTATTTTCTTATATTTCAGTGCCCACATGCCCACAGACAATCAATCAATCGATCAATCAATCAATCTTTATTCAAACAACTAGCAGACGACAGTCTGAATTGAGTTGTTTTTACAGTTCATAGAATTGACGTTAAACAACACTAATAGTTTAAAAATTACATAATTTACAAGTTAATGACACAAATTCGGTAGGGAGCTATAATAATGCCTATTTACACAAGTAGAGGTAAAGGTGAATGCTAGCCGAACTCAATGCCCTCTTAAGTAAAAGCAGCTAAGAACTGTATTTAACTAGCGTTTAACAGCTCAACAATGTAGGGAATGGGCGATTTTTTGTACCGTTCTGTGCGGCAATACGGAGTGTCAAACTTATGTGCAGAACGTGTGCTTCTACCAGAGATATTCTGCCTTACTGGGGGCAGCCATTCACGAAAGTCAGAGTTCAAGAGAGATTCTGCAAATGTTCTACAAATTGTGCGGCGACGATCGGCCAGGGAGCTGAGGCCAGACGCGCCATGCCTTCAATTAATTGATGCAAAGCTTGATTAATCTTTTTTTCATCCTTTGTAACAACTTATTGAAGGACAACAAAGACATTCTATGTTGCTGAAACACTTTAATGTTTACATAAAGCGTTTAGTGCAATATTACATTACGGTATCAAAAGCTGTATTTGTTTGCTTCGAAGTTTTTATATAGTATAACGTTTCATATTTGAATTTAAAAACAAGATATTCGTACTCATGGTAAATGTATACATGTATATACACGCATCTAGAACAGCCCAATGCAGATTTAAAAAATTAAGAAAAGTAAAAAGAAAAGGTTTCTAAGTTCTATAAATTGAAAAAAAAAATCAATGTTTTAATGATGCTTCAGAGCTTAACTTTGTTTTGGCATAAAAAAGGACAAAAAGGATATTTTGTTTTCAAAATAGGATCAGTACCGATCGGTGTTCAAACCCGAAAAAAAAGAGAAAAATTCACCGGCTCCTGGCCTGCACCTTTCCATTGATTTTATAGTCGTTCACAAAAAAAAAAAAAAAAAAAAACTGCTAATATCTTACTGGTTCAATGTCTGACTTTTTTTTTTCTTTTCGTCTTTTACATATTTTTGTATCTTGGCCTCTTTAGGAACTTTCCACAGCTGTTGGCGTCCTGAAAAGTGAATGGGGCAACATGTCAGAGCTGTCCGCCACTGTTGACGCCCTGAAACGCGAAGTGAACAGCATGTCCATCACTATGGACAGCTTAGAACGCGACCTTGGCATCGAGCGGAACCGAAGTGCCGCTTTGGAGAAGCGTCTTCAGGAGATGAGCAAGACAACAGGTACGTTCATAAACTTAGTTAACTTTTTCTGTGTTTAACAGTACTCCACCTAGATTTTTTTTCTCATGTTTCTCTTTCTCCTGTCAGTTTGTAAAATGCATTCAATATTCTTCTTGTTTTTGACAAATTACTAGAAACCCCGTTTGGAGGTACATAAATACTCCAAGACTTTTATTTTTGGTAATTTTTTGGTACAGGATTTCAGAGTCGTTTGATTTGTTTTTTGCCATTTTTCGACAAACAATATATACATTGGGCTATTGAAGGAATACTTGATAATAAAGATCACCGTATGCGGGGATTTCGAGAACAACTCTACTAAAAAGCACAGTGTGAGGAATCAATTGATACTGGAGACCCGGCGACCTGGAAAATGTTGATATAAAACAGTATATTTTGGATTAAACGACTCAGAGTGAAAAGTCCTCAATGCTGTATTTGCTCCCGAACAAATGTCTAGCTAAATAGTTTAACAATATATTTTTTTCTACGAAAGTTGTGAGTAATAATCTGTCGTTATCTAGGGCCATCTGGACCTCCGGGACAGAAGGGATCCATGGGGCCGCCTGGTCCTAAGGGACCCATGGGGCCGGCTGGTCCTAAGGGACCCATGGGGCCGGCTGGTCGTAAGGGACCCATGGGGCCGTCTGGTCGTAAGGGACCCATGGGGCCGTCTGGTCGTAAGGGACCCACGGGGCTGGCTGGACAAAAGGGAGCTGTACAGAAGACCAGGCGAACCTCTTCATTCCGGCGTTTACTTTTAAATAATGGTCTCCTTCTATAATGGTTCACTAGTTTATAATGGTTCACTACTTTGCAATTTTTCACTTTTACGTAATTATGGTTTACTGGCATGTAATGGTTAACTACTGTGTAATTTTTCACTTTTACTTAATTAATGGTGCTTTACAATGTAATTATTAACTACTGTGTATTCATTCAATTTTACTTATTTAATGGTTAACTACTATGTAATGGTTAACTTTAATTGTGTAATTATTTACTTTTACGTTATGGTTAACTACCATGTAATGGTTAACTATTGTGTAATTATTCACTTTTACGTATTTAATGGTTAACTATTATGTAATGATTAAATATTGTGTAATTGTTTACTTTTACGTATTTAATGGTTCACTACTATGTAATGGTTAACTAGTGTGTAATTATTCTATTCACTTTTACGTATTTATAGCTACTATGTAATGGTTAACTACTGTGTAATTATTCACTTTTACGTATTTAATGGTTAACTACCAAGTAATTGAGAATCGACAGTCATTGAGAATGAAAGTCTTGTAAATTAATGAATGAATTCAAGATATTCTTTATTTGTAATAACATAACATTTGTAACGTATCCCCCCGCCAGAACAAAAATACTACAGAACTCTTTCCTTCGCCAGTCAATCAAACTCTATAACCAGACTGTACAAATAGAGTCTGGCACAAGATAATGGACCTTGTAAATATCTGGGTTGTACACCTACTGAACTGTTTTTATAGGTGTTGTAAATATATAGTTTTTTTTACATTTTATCTTGTAAATATCAACGCCATTCAGACAACATTGTATGTCATGTTTGTCTGTTATGTTTGGTATCTTGATAAAGAATTGAATTGAATTGAACAAGAAATCAAACGTTGGAAAACATGTATACACGCGTAATATGCCAGAGAAACGTACTATGTAAAATGTTCTTTATCTGAATTGCGGCAGCATGGTATACCGAGGAGGACTGGGCAGCAATTGTAGATGCAGGAGTTTCAATACACTAATAAAGGCACAGCGATTAAATTTACGTACCTTGTTTTTGGACTACTTGAAACGGATCAGGTATGAAATAATGACGAAAATGTGCTAAGAAATAGCAGTAAATGTCGATATCTATGATACAGATGATACAGTGTTGTTGAAGATATCTCTTCCGATCCGACATAACATTTGGAAACTACAGACGGGCTTATTTGCGACCTTATATGAAACGTTCTTTCAAAGTTCTATGCACAATACATTGGGGGTTTCGCGCAGGTGCAGTACGTTGGCCGACAGCTATGTGGATATGGTTTCGTCTTAGCGGCCTTGACCTCTGACCTTTCCCATAATCCTCTGCTCTACATGTGAGGTCGCTTCTTACATTTCATGACAATTTTACATCTCACAATAACAATTTCCGGCCTCATGAATATTAAAATAAAATATCACATTACATTAATGACACTCCATTAAACACAATGACTAATAACATATCATTAGATAATACAGTATAGAACGAACAAATATGCAACTTTCAGCTGGTAACAATCTACTACATAGTGCGCAATTTTACACCAGTATACATTAAAATGGTTGTTGTGTATCAGATACTTATCTTGTCTCCTCTCTTCATAGTTATCTGGTATCCACATTCCGGCATGGCAACAGACATACTTGCCCATTTTCGGCATGTTGACCACTTTCAGAGGGCAACAAATACATATCTTTTTTCCCAAAAATTAAGCAAAAATTAATGACCGCGCTGATGTCATCATGGTAAAATGCAGCATTTGTTTAAATTTTCTGTCTTTAGCAGTTCGTTGCTGCTGTTGTCTCGCACGATGCCCTGTGGTACTCTTAGCGTTTAACTTACTTCAAGAAAAGGATCTAAAGGATTTAACAATGCACTTACAAAGTGAATTTCTACGTGAAATGATGTAAATCAACTAACCACGATTACATTCAAGTCAAAAATTCATTTCGTATTAATGACAACAAAGTGGCAGCTACATGACTGTCATCTGACCCGCTATAAAAGGACAATTATTATATTTACGGCTGCATTGCGTGTTAATACAAGAGTAGAGACCTTCGAATAGGAAATTCGTTAAGAAACTAGACTTCCACGATCTCATATCTTCGCCAAATTATGTTTATTCTACAACTAAAGAAATTCTGAATGTGTCTCGTCGATTATTGGAATAAGGACGTAATATGCTTGATTTTTTTATATCAGTTGATATATCTTGCATCTCTGACAAAGAAGGCTATTCTAGCACTTTCTTATCAATTATGCAAATTAGGCCCTAATATGTTAAACGATGTTTACATATTCGTATCGTCCAATTATGCTTTTCACAATTAAGCATACACACAGAGGCCCTAAAACAAAACTTTCTTTGCAACGGTATAAAAGAAATGGTATTTTGAGTCCGTATGACTGTATTCGAATAGATTTTAAGGGGGTATTCGTAATTAAAATTCCTGAAGCATTCTTTTTCATTGGATGCTGTTGCGTTTGCATTTCTAATTATATAAATGACTAATAAGGATTATTGAAGAGGGCAAGAATATTTTTATATGTTTAACCTTTGTCCTACTGACATTCCTGGCACAACATTTTTCAATAATTTCTTGTCTTAATTAGATCATAGACCCTCATTTTTTTGCTCTGCAGTGGCATAGTTGCTTCCGCATTCGTTGCGTTTCGCTGCGGTGCGATGCCTTGCACGAGAAATACCCCCAAATTGTACCTATACAGGGTGTTATGGTAATGTATATGCATATAGATGGTATTGTATGTGCAGAACGACAATTGTTGTGCTCCGCAGGACAAGGGTAGTTTTGCCGTTGTTCGTAAACACCAACATGGCGGCGGACACAGTGATGACGTCACACGCCACGTGACAGCCTGTGGCCCTCAGTGATGCAAGTTCAGGGTTACCATGGAAATAACCCCATTGTCTTCACTCGGGTGTATCCTTAAAAAACAGGAGAAAATTAAGTTACTTAATTGGTGTATACAATTACAATGGACTATACTAGCCATGACAACTACTTTTTTTTAAATGTTATTTTTTAACTAACATGCAGCATTATTTTTGGTTTGGTTTATTCAGATCTCAATTATTTAATACATTTTTTCACTATTCTTCCTGGAGTCCAATTAAAACGTACGAAGTATAACAACGGAATATAATAAAATAGTATAACAGACTTAACAGAAAACTAACATAAACTGAACAGAAAATCAACGTGGCATATGCATTTGGTATACATTGTTATGTCTAGAATCCAAACATATCTGATTGATAATGCTCTTGATAATGTGTACTAAAAACATGGTTATCAAGATTATAGACTCTGTATCTGTAACAACATACACACAGCCTATAGTAAATATAGTAATTACTAGAAACATGGAATATGTAACAGACAAGACCCGCGTGCACCCTATGTTATCAACATTATTAGACAAGTTACAGAATATCATGTTGACCTTTACAACTGACTGCAGTTTTAAAATGCTGCTGTAGAAGTTAGGCCTTAATGGACTTAATGGACTAAATCCTATACCACACTATTTTCATATATAAATTCCAACGGGTCTAATATTGAGTCATTTGTTACCTACACTATCATTTATATTTTATAAGTTATAAAACGTTACTTGCAAACATTGTTTTGTAAGTACCAAATCAGAACCGGACCTAGCGTTTTCATTTAAGCCCGCACAAAAAAGGAAGCACAAACTAGATGATTCTAGGAGCAAAAGCAAGTTATTTCGTATGGTGGTAAAAATACAAGTGTGCAAAATGTACTGAGACATGCCCACGTCATAATTACTCTTTTTGTTGGATCACTTTGGATTCATCTACAACAAGACTGGCAATGAAAACATACATTGCAATGGCGACGGTGGTTTCTGATAGGGTTATTGTTTGCATGGCAGTGCCATGATTTCATAATTTTGATGAAGTCTTGGTACGAGTACCCTCCCCTCCCCTAAGTGTACAGTAAATGATCCCCAAGGTGACAGAAAGTAGGGCATCCGGGGCAGACAGGTTTTCCCAAGGGTTTCCAGGAATGTGGGCATGTCAACAAACAGAGCTGGGGGACATTCCTGTGGGCATTCAATGCCTGTAGAAAGAAATTTTTATACAATTCCTAGAATTCTTGCAAATTGCACACAATACTGTATTATTAGGATCCTCCCTTAGACGTCACCAAAAAATAGATCGCTATAACTATTAACCGACCCTATTCTTTTGAAGACATTTCGTAGAAAACACAGGCCTGACCTATGATCGTCAGCATGTTCCTCGTCATCTTCAATGCCAGGATTCTGACCCTTCATCATGGAGCAGATGGCACTTCGGAACCGCCGGTTAGCGATGATGTAGATGATGGGGTTGTACAGGGCCGAGGACTTGGCGATGAGCGGAGGCAGCAGGGTGAGCCAGGCGGGGATGTCGTCAGGGTTTCCCAGGGCGGCGAAGAGGAACAACACGGAGTAGGGTGTCCAGGCCACCACAAACGCTGCCACCATGGCCAGGCACATCTAGAGGAATAGAGTAAGATCCATTTATCTTGCACCAATGCAGAAATTCCGTCAAAATAAGCGCTTTGAATCAGACGATACAGCCCTAACAATAACGTCTCTGTGTCAGCGCTCCAAGCTACACCTAATTACCGCAAAGTTGTGAGATTAAGCATGTATTAAAACATGCGTTGAGTTTCCCTTATACCTGTCCAGTTGAGTGAAAAATCGAAACATTCATGCATGCTTTCAGGTATGCAAAAAAATAACAAACACAAATGCTCACACACGCACACACAAACGCACGCACATACACACACACACACACACACACACACACACCACTTAAAATGTTTACATTATAACACTAGCATGCACAAAAGATATGGAAACCTTAAGGTCTGATGCAGTAGCAAGGTCTAGAAAAATATCTAATCAAATGGAAAGCCAAGTAGGTTAATTGTCTGAATTAAGTACTAGTAATAAATAACAGTAGTAGTAGAATGGTTCTTTTAATTCTCTAAAAAATACAGCCCAGTTGCAGCCCGAAGGCCAAATTGTCAGGCTTGTTCACAAACACAGTCAGGTCTTGATACTTCTACAAATACATACTAAAATGTAAAAGATCAACTTATTTATCACATATACATATATCATTTTAGTCAGATGATATAGATAAAATTTGAGAACACAAGAATCACTCTAAACATTGACAGTCAAATGGCTAAAATAGACAATTACCATGAAACCATATTTCGTCTTGGTGTTAATGTAAGTGTATCAAACCCTACAGATAGGCCTTACGCAGCATTTAACTGTTATATACAAACCCGCTGTGTTACCCTAAGGACTGTTTACCGGTTATATAAAGCAAACAAAATTTACCTTTGAGAAATGGTTCTGATACTCCCAGTCAACATTCATGGCGACTGGAAAGGTCAGATCTCCTGCAATGTCTCCCTTCAGCACCTTGCTGACAAAGCAGCTGGCCTACGTACACACAAAGTACAGCGTTTTATATATTAAGAATGAATGAATGAAGACCTTTATTGCACATTTTTGCCACACTTGGCTAAGTGCAGGTCACAACAAAACAAGATGAATGGATACAGTTAACAGATACAAAAGTAACTACCGTTATGTAAATTCAACTTGTCGTTATTTATTGAGGAGATAAAGGAACAGATCTGTTTTTCGATGGGTGGTTTGTCTACTTGCATTAGGAATATAAATTTTTCTCAAGTGTATGAAATACGGAAATAGGTTCTGTATAGACCTATACAGTTCGTTTCTATCTTTGCTGTACAGTTCACACTTTAGTAAATTAAAGGCCTAGGGTGCTTTTCATGGGGCGTCGGCAGAGCAGAGTGTTTTTCCGCCAAACATGGATATTTCATGTTTTTTGGTAGATATTCGGTCAAAGTTCGGTCAGAATTTTCTCCGTTTCAAACTATTTTTTCCAATACAACTTTTGAAACGTATTGACGCGATGTCATCCTTACATACACGACTACGACTCCTTCTGCCAAAGTGCTACACGCAATACGTATACATTGCGAGTTTTGCGCATGCCCCGTAGGTTTGCCAACGAGCTTGTTTGCACTCAGGTGACTTCATGACGTCATTACTGTGCGCCATGTTAGATGGCTAAAACCCTAAACTCGCCAGGTGGACCTAAACTGCAATTACAGCTATGTAATCATTATCGGCCAATGATGTAGCATAGCATTAATGGCAAATCCATGCATAATGCCATTTGAACAACCCCTGTATTATATACGTAAGAAAACATATTAGGGACTGTATAGACGTTAGTAATTCCTGTGGTGATTGTAAAAAATCATTTTTATTCAATACCACACACTCTTGTATTAGATAAATTATACCTTGTGGAACTGTAGTTATGTTCCAGTAGATGCCGTATTTTTATTATTATTGTTCTAATAAGTTTATTGATAAATTATGTAGCCAGAGTACAGGGGTGCCAGAGTATACAGTGCAATTTTGCGGAATGCAGTGCAAGTTTACTAGACAGTATACAGTGCAATTGGTGTAACCTGGACCCGGTTTTCCAGGGACGCCGCTGACATATTTCTATGTTTTTCGAGCGAATTCGGACCGTTCTCGTAGATAGAACTTTAGTAAAATCACTACATACTACACACATGGCATGTTACTGCATAGGGATCGCTCGAAAAAGACAGAAATATGTGAATCAGCGGCGTCCGCCATCTTGAAACTCTAGTTACACTGTATTCTAATACGATTGCACTGTATTCCGTAAAGTTGCACTGTATACTAGTACATGTAAACTTGCACTGTATTCCGTAAAATTGCACTATATACTCTTGCACCCCTGTTTACATGTACCTGCCAGTAGCAGAACGCCATAACGGCGAGAGGGAGGAGAAATCCCAGGACGAAGCAGCTGCTGACGTAAGAGATGTATAAGCTGTCGTTCTTCCGAAAGTTGATAGTGCATGCCGTCCCTGAAAAATAACATGGCAGGATAAGAACGTGTCATTGTGTCTTTCACAGTTGTTGGTATAGGCAATATCGACTTACAACTGTTTTTCAGTGGTGTCGTGTGGCGTAACGGCAGAGTGCTCGACTCGGAATTAAGAGGTCCCGGGTTCGAGTCCTGACAAGCCACCGATCTTGTGGCCTTAGGAAAGGCCCTTTACACGACTCCCCTCACTTCGCTCAGGTTGAAATGAGTATTGTATTGTCCCCTGTGTTGGTGGCGGCATTAATATAAGTTGAAAAAACTTGAGTGTGCCGTCACCATGTATTTTGATTACATGTAGAAATAAAAAAGGCAATTTTCCGGGTGGCAATATTCTGAATGAGAAAAATCTTATTGATATAAGGAAAATTACTGCCATTTCTTAGCAGGTTTATGTCATTGTATTCTTAAGTGTTTGAAATAGGCTAAACTTGAACAAGCTAGGCGTCTCTTTATTTTCAGATACCACCTATAAAAAGCTAAAACTAGCCTACCATAGCCTCTACCAGGCACCGCGGATCGTTGGAAAAATATTAGAAATTGGCCGAAATAAAGGGATAGTATACCAGAGAAGATTCAGGGCCATAGAAGCTCCAATCCGTGGGTCGCAAATTGGAGCTTCTATGGCAATGGATCTTCTCTGGTATACTATCCCTTTATTTCGGCCAATTTCTAATATTTTTCCAGCGATCCGCGGTGCCTGGTAGAGGCTAAGCCTACCATACAAAGAAAGCTTCAAAGATCTTGTTTTTTATAAACCACTCGATTGCTAACCTGAAGGCTCCAGGGCGTACTCTGCCCAGCCGACCAGCGGCAGCGCTGCCCAGAAGGCCGCAAACAGCCAGCCCATGGCCGCCATCACTCCGTAGGTGTTGTAGTTTACTTTGTCGACTGAAATGAAGAAAAAGCTGCTGTGTTACGCCGAAGGGCGGTTATACTGGCTATAATCGTCAGAACTTCATTGTTGTACTCGTACACCACATGTTTTTTTAAAGTAAGACGCTCCTTTTAATGTACCATTAACGATTTTATAATGTATAAAATGTATTCTATAATGTATAATGTTTTTAACGAATGTTACAATTGACGATATTCAGCCTGGTGCTGCGAAGTCGGTTGAGAATAAACCATTTGATTGATTGATTGATTAATTGATTGATTGATTATAATGATACAGATACAGAATACTATTAAAATGATTAAAATGTTCTCTCCACATCTGTATGTAATTTGTGTATTTGTCTTGTTTTTGTAGTGTCCCTGTTTTTATATGGACCTCTTGCCTGAAGCAAAAAATAAACAAATAAATGAATAAAATAAAAGGCACCCAAAGCTACTTCAGGGCATAAAACTAGAGTTTCAAATTTTCTGGTATTTTTCAGAATATATGCTATAATGGAGTGGCTGTGGTTCTGGTCTGTATGTAGATCAGCAACGTAAGTCAAAAGTCCGTGAAGAAGTCAGTATCTTAATTATATTTTGTAGGCAAGTATGCGTAGCGGTTGGGAAAACGAAGGTCAAGTTCGAAATGAGTTCGAGTTAGTTTGCTTGAGTGCTTGTATGTCGAAAACATAACTCAAGAAACTGTGATGGTTTTACATGAGGTTTAATGGATAGGCAAAGGTTGCTAATAGGAAGGTGATGTTCGAAAATGGGCCTCTCACCTTGTGGGGCCCAGGCAAAAAAAAAAAAAACAGAACTCACCAAGGTCTTGTCGGCAGATGACCAGGTACCGGTCCACGGCCACACATGTCAGCAGTCCGATATTAGCCATGCCGAAGAACATGCCATTGAAGCCGTACCACTGGCAGCCGACACCCCCAAACAGCCAGTGGGACTAATGGGAAACATAGGGTAAATACAAATCAGTCAGATGACTTAGATATCATTAAAGGGGGCATTACACACATGTATGAAACATTTTGCACTAAAATTAAGAACAATTGAATTATGTGATTGTAATTTCCCCCTACTTTTCAACAGTTTTATGCTATCATATCATGATAATGACATCTTAGATTGGCACTTAGACACAGCCCAATCGAGGCGCACTTAGTTTGATATACCACCACAAAATACTAGAACGCAAACAAATATGGCTGATAGCTGTGTTTTTGGCTTTTAAATATAATAGTAAGGAGCCATATGTTGACACATCCACTTCCTGAATGTCGCTTGTTTGCGATGGAGTAAGCTTAATTGAAACCCTTGTCCTGCGCAGCCCATACATGTATATGGGTTGCAAATACAGTACCATCCACATATATGTAGCGCCCTGTATATGTACAATTTGGGGGTATTTCTGGTGCAACGCATCACACCGCAGCTGAACGCAACGAATGCGGAAGAAACTGTGCCACCGCAGGGCATCAAAAGTCATAAAAAGTCTATGACCTGTTTAAGACTTCAATTTTTTTTAGAATATTCTTTTCAAAATGCCAGCAGGACAATGGTTAAACTTACTGTACTCAGAAATGACAAGCAAATTAACTTTTTTTTCGTTGTAATGCAACATAATGCAGCTTTAGGCCACACCAATTTAATTTGTTGGTTCTCGGATTTTTTCAGAAAAAATATGAAGCGACAGGGCGAAAAATTAAAATAAAAACAGGTCTAGGCATCCTATTATAGCCCCAAATGCTACGATATGAGCCATGAAGTCAACAAAAAAGGCTGGGTTAAAATTTAAAGTATAAATTTTGAACTTTTAATCAAACCACTGCATTGATAGATATAGAAAATCTGTAACAACTAGGACGAAAAGGAATTTCCTCAACTGTTGGGGGCAAAATATGAGCATTTTTGAGTTGATTCAGAACCAGAATCTTTTTTTTTTTTTTGCAAATCAGAAAAAAATGAAGAGGCGAATCCGAGAACCAACAAATTAAATTGGTGTGGCCTTGCGAAGTCCAGTGTGATAAATTCACTGATAAATGCATCTACAATTCTAAAATCTTCATCTATAAGTGAGAAATGAAAAACCCATTCAGGGACTGCCCATCTACAAGCCAGAGGCAAGACCCTGTATTTAGTATTCGCTCCCATCAATGGAAAATGGGCTTTTAACGTGCTTAGCAAAAGAATTTAATTCCACTTTGATCGCCCCAAATGTATTTCCACAAAACCAGAGGCTTCTACTCTCCATGACAGAATCTGTGAAAATCTGTCACCCAGTCAACGCTTCAATTCAAATTAATACACAGTCATCACCATCTCTCCAAATATAGCAAACGAACGGCAACCGTACCTAGCTGTCCATTCTATGAAGACAGAGTCATTTTCCTCCCGGCAATATATGCGTGCAATTATGGTTTTCAATGCCTCTTTACGGATTGTAACCTACTCAATGGCATACAGCATTTTCACTTAGTGTAAACTGATTGCATTTAATTGAGTTGTAGCCCATAAGGGGGCACACCCCAGTATATTTGGCGTCTCGATTGGAAGCTGCACACCCTCAAATCTAGCGACCGTCTCTGGCGTGGAATTATTCGGAATGAGAATAACTGTATATGGGACGAAAGGATATCTCTTCAGCTACAAGACCAGCTGAGTTTGTTTCTTCAACCTTTTTAAGTTTGGTAAAATCAACGGAAAAATTATTTTTTTCACTCCAAAATTAATGCCCAAAATTGCGAATTTTCGCGTAGGATAATCCCATAGAAAAAACATTTTCCGGCAGAAATGACTGATGCTGGCAGAAAGACCCAAGCCTTGAGTTCACCCGAGTAAATTATAAAGAAATTTCTAGTACTGTAATTTTCTAAACAGTCCACGGCGCGAGGGGTTGCAAATGCACCCCTACGAAGGCGCAGAGCGAAATCTAGGTCAAACAGGCGGATTACACTTGGCGCGCAAGGATACCCGGAAGTAAGGTTCGGAGCCAAAAGAAATTTTAGCCCCAAAAACACCATTTCTTACATTCTTCAGCCATGTTAATGTTTAATGATACTTCGTGGCAGTTTATGAGAAATGTCACCTCAAACTTGGACACTCAAAACCCTTTCGTCACTTTTTTTACAACGGACTATCACGCCCCGGCCGCGCAAGAACTGGGGTGTGCGTTTGGGCATCTAGACTATCTTTTCATCAATTTACAAATTTAGAGAACCTCATTTAGTGTAGCAGAAGTGGGGTCGTGTGGCGTGACGGCAGAGTGCTCAACTTGAAACCAAGAGGTTCGCGTCCTGACATGCCACCGATCTTGTGCCCTTGGGAAATGCACTTTTACACGACTCTTTCCCCTCTTAACTCATGTGAAAATGAATATTGTCTGTCCTGTATTTGTTTCTATGAGTAGCAAATTACACATGTACAACAACATGTGTGGTCGTGTGGCGCAGTCGGTAGCGCGTTCGGCTCACACCCGAGAGGTCGTGGGTTCGAACCCTGCCCAAGTCACCGATCTTGTGCCCATGGGAAAGGCACTTTACACGACTTTCCTCACTTCACTCAGGTGTAAATGAGTACCTAGCTTCGGCTAAGGACGTCCCTCGGATAGGACGTTAAATGGAGGTCCCGTGTTTGGGAGAGCCACACCCCACGCACGTTAAAGAACCCACCGCACTTATCGAAAAGAGTAGGGGACCTTCCCGGTGTGAGTGGTTCAAGCCTTACAGTCTGGTCTCGGGGTTGACATCTTTGAAGAGGTGATAGTCACCTGTTATGTCAATCCTTCCACAAATGTGGTAAATCGTCATAAAAAACATCTCCACGTGTATTGTATTTTCACAATTTCAATAAATCAAATCAACCAAATCAATAGAATATCTGAAGATTACTCGTACATGGTTGATGGCTGATACAATCTCGAAAACGCTGGTTATGACTGAGCTATATCCAATTGAGTTGCAAATCAGGGACACAAACTATTGCTATAAAATGTTAAACGCTGTATTATATTATCTTCGTACCTTCGTATTATTGGTGGATTGAAACCGCGAACATTTTGAATGCATTGAGATCTTTATATTTAAAAATATAAATTTCTTTTAACAAATACACAAGAGTGACAAAATGCAATTCATGATTTATATTACCAGAACATAGAAAAACAATCTAATCTTAGACTATTAGACTCAGTATTAAGATACCTTAAACAGCTGCGATTGGATATAGCGTCAATTTTAAAACAGATTCTATATTCTATAGTAAATATAGATTCTACGGTAAAACGTTGAACTTTATTTCAACACACAATTTACAGAGAGATCAAATTTTCAGCGACCACTGTCGTCTTCATCAGGATAATTAATGACCAATCACTTCACAACGTGATCTCGCGAGAGTTACTGTTTAAAAACACGTGACCTTATTTACACGAGACTTTACTGATACATGACGTAAGCAATTGATCCAGAGTTATAAATGATGCCCAACACTTGTGTATAACTTGCAAGAACTACCGACACGAGTGCTACAGAAATCTTAGACCTTACCCTCAGACTGGAGGCCCCGGAAAACGGGTAGCCGAAAATACAGATGCCCAAATCTGCTATGGCCAGATGTACGAGTAGCATGGTGGTCGGTGACCTCAGGGGGCGGAACTTCGTGAATGTTGCCAGAGTGACGCCGTTTTCAATGGTACCGATGATACCTGGAAAGGATGTATCAAGGTTTAAAAACACATCATTTTTATGATGATGTTGTTTTATTTGTTTCCCGTTTTTAATTGTGGTATAACAGAATCAAAACTAGACAAGAGAGACAAGAGGTTTCTTAACTATTTTCTCGACGTTACTGAGACATAGACAAAGGAAATGGGACAGAAAAAGGATGTGCCAAGCTACCCACGACAGGTTACTGTCCAAGTGCTCCCACCAACCCACTCCTGCCAACTTGACACATCAAAATAAAATAATGACATAAAAGACAGACCTTTCACAAGGAGAGAATGGCACGACTAGACCGGAACGGGGGGTTAAAACCGCAGACGTAGTTTTCCCCCTATGGCCTTCGCCCAACGTACTGAAGTACACCGTTGAGCTAGTTTTATTTGTTTCCCTTCTCGGAAGGAAGTCATGTTGTTTTTGTTCACTTTTTTCCCCAAGCACACAAGGTCAATGGCCAGGACCAGACGGCTGTAACCATGGTAATTTGTGCTATGGAAAAAAAACGTTGCGGTAATGTTTGATCACGTTATATAGCAACGTTGGAGGTCGCTAGGCCATGTAAGGGTAGTAATGCATGATTGCTCTGCAATGTTACCTTTCTAGTTGTATTTATTGGCAATACTACAGATCATTTCAAGGCTCAGCATAGGCAGACTCGGAAAAAAAAACATTAAAAAATGTAGGACGTATAGCTGAATATTTATGTTAACCTATTTGTTGGCCCAATACAGAAAACACTGTCCCAGAAAGGAGACTTCTTCAGGCGGAATCGTTATATAAACACGTGACACAAAGGCACGTGCGACCTGGACGTCACCATGTTTGGGCCGGCAGGAGAGATCAAGAAACGTTTGTCTACGTCACGATGACGTAAAAGGTCATTCATGACGCACGTGTGCACGTGTTGTCCAGACCAATTTACTGGAAGATATCACTAAGGCCACACCAATTTAATTTGTTGGTTCTCGGATTTTTTTTTTCATAAAAAATATTAAGCGACAGGGTGGAAAAATGAAACAGGTCTAGGCACCCTGTTATAGCCCCAAATGCTACATGTATGATGTTAACACAAAAGTCTGGGTTAATATTTAAACAATGAATTATGAACTTGTAATCAAAGTACTGCATTCATAGATGGAAAAACTGTGACAATAAGGAAGAAAAGGACTTTCCTCAACTGTTGGGGCTAAAATATGAGCATTTTTTTTAGTTCATTCAAAACCAGAATCTTTATTTTTATATTTTGCAAATCAGAAAGAAAAGAATAGGCGAATCCGAGAAACAACAAATTAAATTTGTATGGCCTAAATTGTGTCCTCCACGTTGCTTTAATGAGGAGTTTTTCATTTTTTCTTCGAAATGTATAGAATACAGAATTAAGGTCGCAGTACACAGTATTTTTGGTGAGCCTTGTAGTCAAAAGTAGTCCGGGCACAAAGTAGTTCGGCACAGTACTTGAGACCAGACCAATTTACAGGCAGTCCTCACTAAAATGAATCCTCCGTGCTGCTTTAATCAGGAGTTTATTATTATTATTATTACACAGTATTTATGGGCGAATCCTGTAGTCAAAAGTAGTCCGGGCACAAAGTGACCTAATGGCCAGGCGGAAACACAGACACACACACGGACACACATACACTGACATACCAAAAACAATTCCTACATTTTTATTTAGGAACAAAAATATCAGACTAAATTATTCATGATTTTTTTTACCATGTAGACATTAGTTTCTTATTTGGGAAATATCCGATATACTACCCAACCTAGCCGACCTAGTTTTGCTATACAAGTCATGCCAAATGCGGGTACATATACCTAATACATACATGCCGCCATTAGTCAAAGGTATGACCGCTAGTGACCTATTAAACCTCATGCGTTAGGAATCGTGTGACTTAAAAACCTTGTGCTGCCAGTTGAATGGTAAATTGACGTACTGTACATTGTCGACTGAATATAAGTAAAGTATCAATGCTTAGAAAGGTAACATAATGCACATCAATTGATGTTTTTTTGTGTAAAATTTCCTTAAATATCGTTCGTTGTATTATTGTTATTATCATATTATTTTCTTAATTATTAGATGAAAAATGTTAGCCAGACAAGTAGTTATAGCAGTAGTTATATAATTTATGTAAGAGAACTCCAGGAAGAGTAGTGGTTGTATTATGGGAGATTCCTTTGTAAATTTAAGTTGATAAACAAACATAAAACCAACATTTGCCAATAAGATGCATAGTTGTAACAAACAAATGCTTTCTTTATTTTCATAATCGAGCATATATATATGGTGACAGGAGACCAACTCTGTCCTACTGCTTGCTACATAATGTTTGTGATACGTATGTCATCATTCTTTTTTTCCAAGGATTTTTCGGGAAGAAAAGCTCATTACTTGTGTAGTTGATGAGAAATGGGTTAAAAAATAGCCGTAACTACGTGTACAGCTTCATATCTGTTTGTCTTCTTTTTTAATCAATTTATTATGTAACTGCTGGGGTCTCTGATCGAGTTAAATAACAATCCAGGAACAACCAATCCCCAATTAGAGAGTAGAGGATGTACAGCGATCAAGTCGGTCTTAAGAAAATACTGACAGCTTCAATTTCCAGTTAAATAGTATGCAAAAAAATATTAATGAAGTAATGCAGGCTTATCTTTTAAATGAAGCCACATATGATTGCGAAAAACCAGACGCTTGGGCGATCTTGCCTTGCTACTGGGAAAGTGTGCCTTTATTGTCATTGTTTACGGAAAAGATTATACAGTTTTGTTTTTCAAATGATTGTTGATCCCATCTTTATCCCGGACTACATTCCTATTCCAAATATACTACTCACCCTTGTATTACATTTTTTGTACATGTAGTTATTTAGCCACGTGGAACTTATATGCTATACTCTGTACTATAAAAAATCGCTGTGCAACAATCATTTATTAAAGTGTTGTTTTACAAATTAGTGAAAGTGTTGACATGATAGGGGACTTTCTTCAAAAATGTGAACGTGGAGTCTGGAAAGTTTGGTTCGATCCACTCACGACGGGACACCTACTCTTTTGGATAAACGAGGGTAGTTGCTTTGCTCGATGTGCGGCTTTTCCAAAACAGGGGACCGGCGACTTTATACCACCAGAAAGGACGGCCCAAAATTCCAGGTCACACATTCACGACCTTCCCTGAATTTGTTCCTGAACCAGGTTTGGCTGACGCTTGGAAGCAATCAGACCATAATTAGGCCACGCCTACCTTTCTATACCAATCGAAACGAATTTGAATTGATTTTGAGTCAAAATGAAACCGCGACCAGTGCTAGCTTAATGGTTGGCTGGCGTTCTTCTGACATTACACACGAATGACAGTCAACCACAGCCGAACCTCCCGAGCAATGCACGAATATTTAAAACATTTTAAACGCTTGGCTAAATAGTAGCGGGATTCGCCAAAGACCAGCCGGCTTTGCCCCAACATACTCCTAACCATGGTTGGGGGGCGTTCGGCTAGTGTTCGGGAGGCCGAGTTCCTGAATGTTTCACAGGGGTCATTTTGACGTCACTGTTGTTGCCAGGGGCAACATAAGTCTTAGCAGACATTAATATTCTATCATAGATACTTTTTATTAAAGTTTGGTTGTGTTCCTCTGAGTTTTACGAAAAAAAAAATTGACGGTTTTACCCCGAAAAATATATAAATGACGTAAAAATTCCACAAACGTTGTTGTTATTAATTTTTTTTTATTTCATTACTACACCATTCTCTGAAAATTTGGTGGCCCTACAATAAGTGGTTGTTGAGTTACAGGGGGCGGGCCTCAAAAGACCCCCCCCCCCCGGTCTAAGCATGCCATGCATGCCCAAAAAAGCCCGGTCCCGGTTGAACCTCGTACCTATTTCCAGCTGAGTAAAGCCAGGAATTATATTCTTTCACATTTCCAAATGTGACAGCTTTTGACGTTAGCTAGAAACCTTTCAAATATAAGTCTACACTATCTATCTACCAGATTGCCCTGACACCATTAGCCGCTATGTGACATGAATAACATGATGGAGTGTCCATACATTTGGGACAACATGTCAAGGGACTTGTTATCGTGTGTCCCAGACAGCAAATTAAATTTTTTGCAACATGAACCAAATATTTTCTGTACTGCGTGAGTCTACCTAACTATTTCGTTTGTAACTGTTCAAACAGTCTTGTTCAAACAATTGCTTTAAATGTGATGTTCCCTTCGTTTGTAAATGATATGAATATCATTTTGTGCCAAATGTACTTTTACTGTTATTTGTAAAAATGTATTTTATTTTTATATGAACCCTATAATACTAGTTATTTTGCTAAAGGTATCGAAATGAGGACAATGTATTGAGTTACGTTGTATATGATTTTCCCTCTTCAACGGTGAATATGAAAATTGAAGCCGGTCGAAAGAAATAAACTAACCTACACGTGAGAGGCTAAACTGAATTGCGTTTGGTAAAGATGTATTTTACTAGTTTCTTCTCTCTCTCTCTCTCTCTCTCTCTCCTCTACGTCTCTCTTTGTTTCTCTCTTTCTTTCTCTCTTTCATTTTCTCTCTTCCTTTCTCTCTTGCTTTCTCTATTTCTCTCTTTCGTTTTCTCTTCCTTTCTCTGTTCCTTTCTCTATTTCTCTCTCTCTTTCTTTCTCTCTCTATTACTCTCTCTCTCCTCTCTCTCTCCTCTCTCTCTCGGGCAAAGGTTGTCCGGTCAGATTTTGCTGAAAGCTTTGCTACCACAAATAAAAGGAAATGAAAGGAGTAGACCCATGTTTTATTCATTAAGGACAGACCAGCTGTTTTGTGATTGAATTTTCTTTCACTCCATTTAACGAAGCCATGATTACCACCTGATGCCACTTCCGCTACACCCCCCCCAAAAAAAAGAAGGTATAAACAATTTTGTCTCGTGGATACAATGAAGCAACTAATGCGTCATTTTAAAGGCATTTAACACAGTTTTAGGTCGACAAAATAGATAAAAAATTAATATTTTGGATGAGGAAATCTGTCTGAAATTGATGTTTAATGTCATTCTTTGTTTTCATCATTTCATACTTGAAGCATTTGAAGCAGTACCCAAACAAGCGACATGATGAGTCCTTTTCTTTCTATGTACCAGCAATAAACCGCTAGGACTTGTTTACAGTACAAAACAAACTACGCTTTTTCGTCAGCGACATCGCATTTTTTTAGCCTAATAGATATTTTAAGATCTATACCAGTGGGTATGTTTGTACAATAAAGGTCTTTATTCATTCATTCATTCATTAAAATATGCTATATTGGATATATAGGGTTGATTCAACTTACTATCAAAAAAGTGACCAAGAAACTACTTTGAAAAACTGCCCTTACATCGCTTTGGTACCTTTAACTACTCAAATCCCAAATCCAAACCTCAAAAGAGGTTTGGATTTGGGGTTATTTTTGGTGTGTTTTTAGGCTTCTTCATCGGGGTTTCTCTTTTGCACTGAATTTTATTTTTGATGGGAAAAATCTCAGTGCAAAAGAGAAACCCCGAAAAAAAAGCCTAAAACACGCTACAAATAACCCCAAACCCAAATCTCTGCTTGGAGAGTAAGCTTTATCAACAGGTTGAATTGAATATCTGAAAACACAGATATAGTGACTTTTATTACGCAACAATGTACAAGTTACAAAGTATGGCAGAAATGAGAGAACAAATCTTACAAATCAGTCTACGTAATACAATACTAGGTGATATGGGATGAAAAGGCGCTTATACAATCATTAAAGAATTTCTTACGTTTAGACATTCTTTAAAATACTGTCCTATATTCACAATGTATGGATTGTCAAAAGTCAACAAGTATCTGAATTTAGGGCAGGTTGATTCACTTATGGTGGAAATTTGTTGTTTTCTCCACCGTGATGGGTTAATTACAATTCTATCACTGTTTGCGAGTTTTACAGGTCAATCATAATTGAATCACGGCTATGTATTACACGTCACCCTACACTATACCATGATCAGTCGCTGTATAACGGGAGATTGGATCAACCGTAATAATTGACAGCTCTGGGAATAGCAATTAGAGTTTTCTGTCACAACCGTACTTCCTGTGAATTGAATTTCGTGATCGTAGCCAAGTCAGGAGACTTCGTGTGAATGTTTAAGGCATGTTACCGAGCGAATGGTTTGAATTGTCACCGTTTTTTCTGTCTCTTACTCGTTGGTTTCTGTTAAAAACGGCTTTCTTTAAAAGGGGGATTTTGACGACATTTTAACTTTTAAATTTAAAAATATCCATAGTTCATCAGCGCGGTCATATTTGAAAAATCCCTAAGACAGAAATCTGCGGAAATCGTTCCTCTTCCAAACAAGACCTCAATGAGGTAATTTGAACGATTTTGGGGAGTGGTTAAAATACAATGTTTGCACGCGTGCTTTGCTACTTGGATATGGGGACCTGGATTTTATAAGAGTGCATAAACAAGAATTCTGACCTTCAAAGTCACCCACGATGAGGGCAGTAGCTTCGTTACATGTTACATATCCACAATAAAATCACGGCATACATGTAACGTCTTGAAAATGGTTCATATTTGTAGAAACGTGTTTTGTTTTTCTGTTCAGCGGTTCCCATGTAAAAAGTGCTTGCAGTAGCGGGTTGCAGCGGCTTTACTGTAAATGACCGCTGGTAACCCCAGTTCGAACGCCTTATACTGCTTTTAAGGAAAGAGTTGTCAACCCCATGTTTAAGATGTTGGTTTTTTCACCTAGAACTATCATTGACATCAAGTAACAGTGAGGTATAGGAGGTTACCATGTAATCTTATGTTTCAAAAAGCTCTGATAGCATTTAATGTAACATTTTAATGTCTTGGGGTGGTGGGCCTACGGCGCACAGACATATCAACTTCGTATATTTAAATGTTAATTGTACCTTTTTTGTTGTGTGGCGCTGTTATAAACTTGAGTGCAGCGTCACACTGTCCTTGTTATGTTTTTTTTTATGAATAAAAAACAAGTAACAGTGGTGGCGTGCTCAGGATATGCACTAGGGTACTTGCAGTTAAGGTAAAAGTGTAAACAGATTTGTTCACCGTCAAATAACCAGCTTCTGCCGCGCCGCGTGCCTGCGAATTTGGCGTACATACACATACATCTTCTGACATCGGGATAAAGTACAAAACATTATACGTTCAATATATTACACATGGAAAAATATATTAGTTCATCTCGATAAGAACGAAATTGCAATAGACAATGAGCCATGGCTTATGCCTGGTCCTACATATAAGGACTGCGAGAATGTTTTCCAAAAGCGTGAATGCTAGGTCAGTGACACCATGGCCAGCCGGGATTTGAACTCCCAACCGCTTGGTCCAGATTCTCTCCAAGCAGAGGATTGGGTTGGGTTTTTTTAGCGTGTTTTTAGGCTTTTTTTATCGGGGTTTCTCTTTTGCACTGATTTTTTCCCTATCAAACCCAACGTTTCTTAAATAGGTTTGGGGGAGTGCCGGCAGAGGTTGGGTTTGGTGGGAAAAAAATTCAGTGCAAAAGAGAAACCCAGATAAAAAAAGCCTAAAAACACGCTACGAATACCCCCCCAAAACCCAAATCTCTGCTTGAAGAGTAGTCCAGAGTCAGTCTCGCCATCACTGCCCACTACACTGCTAACAATAGCTGAAAATCGGAGACCTCCCAATTCACGAAATCTCCATCAGATTAAAGAATTGTTCTTGATGCCAATCAAATAAAAATGTAAATAATTAGATAAAAGGGAAAACGTAATAGAATCATTTACAGAACTACCTAAAGGGATACTGTTTTATGCTATAGAGACTGAAAAAAAGGATGTATTTTGCGTTTCCTACCGATGACAAACAGGTACAGTCCCACGATGAGGTGGTCGTATTTGTGAATGCCGTTCTTGTCAGTTTCCGTCCACTGCCACCCGGCCACATCCACATCTTCCTCAGGCTCATACGGCGTCTCTGTCGGAGCATCCATCTCTGGTTTCTCCCTCGACGTCGCCGCACCGCACTACTTCCACAACATGGTCTTAGAAATATCTGGTAGCAACCAAAAACACATGTGGACACCGCACGGCCGCCTGTTGATTTGTCTAGACCTATCTTGTCAAGGCGAGCTTGTTACGTATACGGTTGGACACGATCATTCGGTTCATAGGGGTGTTTTTGTTTTAGCCAAATGCTTTATTTCTATCAAAACCTATTTTGTGCGCTATGAATCGTTAAAATTTAGTGCGTTATGAAACAAAAAGTGTCAGGGCGCTTGTCAGCAATTTCCTGACATAAAAAAATGCTTAACATATAGCTTTAATATCTATTGAAACAAGAATTCAGAGATCTCAGATCTCCATGAAAAAATCATATCTTGTGTGATGGTGACAGTGTCATCTTCTCACAATGGTGTCTCCTTTTTTATAACAGTTTATTTCTAAAAAGCCGCCTTGCAGCCTGTACAAAAAAATGCTGAATAACACTGATTTTTTACAGTTACTTGTCTGGCAAATACAAATTAACCTTGCAATACACACGAAGAAAAACGTTCTTTTCTGCCCAAGGGAAACAACACCAGCTGTCAAGGTGGTCATGTAATGAAAAACACAAGCTGTAGACTTTCTTACTCTGGGACAGATTGAACCCAACCATATCCATTACAACCTAAGTGCCATGCGTAAACACACACACACACACACACACACACACACACACACACACACACACAAAATAATACCTCCATTTTTCATGGAGGTAAAAACCCACATGCAAACCAATGATTGCACGTGTATCTTTCCTCACGCTGTTTTTTTTTTAATATTATAACCTCACGTGTAAAACGTGCAGGGTGTCATGTGAAGAAAACACGTAAAATTCATATATTCAAACCTTTCTGGATTTTCCGATTGCATATTGATCAAACCTTCGGATATTTGAAATAATCAGAATATTTTGTTGTCTGGACTAAAAATCAGACTACCGGAACATTCTCTTATTGTTTAGTATACATGTACCATGATTTTAAATGATGAGCAGTATATCATTTGATCTGTAGTTTACTAGAGACAAAAAAAAAACGTTTCCAGGCTTTGCAGTGTGGTCACGTGTACGCCCTACTTTTCCGACTCATTTCCTACGGCGTCAGACAAGGCCGACATAAACATATATTTGAGATGACATATTTTATTTATAACTAAACAACTACAGCAACAACAACAAACAATAACAGCAACAAAATATGATTCAAATTACAAATGTACATTTTTCACACGTGGAAATGAATGTAAAGTACAGAATGGATAGTTGAGGGTACCTAAAATTTAAGCAGATTTCCAACAAAAATCATTGGAGTGAAAAGCAAGGTCACACTACTCTCTGTGCCAATCTTCGTAGCTTGACTGTCCTTGATGGCACTAGTACTTCCCAAGTCTTTCTCTATAGCCCTTGCTTGAGTCACGCAGCGCCAATACACTGCAGTATATAGGGGACTGGTTCATTAAGAAATGGTTCTCCTGTTCATCAAATCAAAGTTATTTTTGTAATAAATCTCAAGTGCTGAAGGGAGAGTGCAGTGTGCTCAATTTAGCTAGTACTTTTGGCATGACCCTGGCCTGGTTTCAAACCCGGGCCATTAATTTATTCAAATGCAACGCGAATACTCAGAAGACTGATGCACTAGTTTTACACCCATGCGCCCTACGTACGTGTATGATTAAAACGTGTGTGTGGGTGGCGTTTGTGGCCTTTCTCAGCACTGGAACACCAGAGCTGAAGTGGTACTCATTTCCAGTGCTGAGACTTTCTGAGATTGACGCACAGTCACACACACTCACACACACAGACGCACACACAGACGTACGCACAACGTTTTAAAAAGCTCCATTATAACAGCCACTACTGGCCAATTACACTGTCAAGTGTCACCATTTCCCACAGGCGCAGAAGGCCCAGTTTGACGAGTGCATCCAAACCAACTGAAAACAGCCTTTTTCTTGGTATGTGTGGATAAATGCTGGCTGGAGCTTGAGTGTTATTTCTATTTCTATTTTGTTGAAAAAAAGGCTTTTAATGCTGTTTTGGCTGCTTGGTAGAGCTCTAAACCTAATCTCATCTTCTTGTGTTTTGGTGATCTTCAAGGGGGTCAGAGGTCATGCTGCCAGTGTTTGCATTTCTCTTGCTATATTCCGCTGGTCAAAAAGTGAAATTGTTGGACTAAATGGACAATTTGGAAGTTGGACTACCCTGTCAATGTGTGTTTGCAATAGTTGAACACTCAAGTAGATGATTTTTGACAGCTGAGTTCTTAGATGTTTTCCATATATTCCAATGGGGGCTGGAATTAGTGGGCTGTCCCCTCAAGAGTTCTGTATACAGTAAGGACTGTACGTATGTTATTTAGATTAGGGTTCAGTCTAGGACAACAACAACAAACAATGCGCCATAAATGTTTCACAAATAACAAAATTCTTATGTTCCGTTTATATTCTCCATTTGTCATTAACTAGCTTGAATGTTTTGATTAGCAAAGAACGCACAGTAAGTAAGTAAAGAACGCATAGATCACATAGCACTACCTGGCTATACAAAACTTCCCGACAGATGTTACATATTTCTCAAAATCAAATTATGTCTGGATTATGTCAAATCTTTGTTCTTGTAACATTAAGTATTTAGTTAAAGAAACGCTGTATCGTATTTACGGAACTATCTTGCAGTGTCTCATTGCAAGACAATTTATATATTAATTAAGGGATCTAAACCTTAAAGAAATATCTCTAAGGATGCTACCGAATTATTGTTTAAGGAAATATCTTGATACTAAATGTGTGACATATTGATCGAATGTTCTAGCTGTACGCTTCATTAGTCGTAAGAACGCACATTTAACCTTTTGGACGTTACCAAATTAATACATATTTTTGGATAGCTGATAAAGCAAAATTTATTTTAACAGTAAATTCATTATAAGGTTTCATTCAAATACTTTGCATGGAAATTAAAATGTGTATATGAATGGTATCTTTATTACAATGTTTGTCAGACAATGCTATCATGAGTAATATTTTGGCTGACATTTTAAGTTCTTTTCAGCTATGTCACGACATAAAAACGACAGAAATTCTAGAATGCTTTTGAACATGCAAGTTCACATTTCATTCTGGAATTGTAATTTTGATTCCAGAAATTTTAGTCGTATTTAAGGCTAGTTGTAAAAGGCACCACGAAAGCAACAAAGATATCCATGAAAATCATTATGAGCTTTTTTCCAAATGAACGTTTTGCCTTTTTGCCCTTTCCTAATATTATAACAAGATATGTCATCCAAAATGTTACCAAAATGTCATTTCAAACTTTCAACACAAAATAAAGGAAACATCTTGAATAGAATTTTGTCCCGATTCAATAATATCACTTTGAGCAAAGTTTCTGGATATTTGATACATAAACTTTTGCTAACTCTGTAAGTAGTTGAAAAATAATAAAAAAAAACTCCCAAATGTATCATTTTTTGGTACTAACTGCTTTACGTACTAAGTAAAAGCATAGGTAGGAGTAAAGCTTGGTAATTGCTGTGTTTTATATGCAATCATTGTAATATTGTTTTCAAGGAGGGTAAGGCATTTGGGATTTTTAAATCTTTTTTTGTACACGATTTTTTTACCTTTAGTCAAGAATACCATAAACCATCAAGTACATCCAGAAACTTTGCTCAGTTTCAAATTGTAATAAAATGTAACACAGAAAAAACGTCTTGGATATAATGGTCTTAGCTAAATAACAATACGACCAACGTTTTGGATGATTGTTGAATGTATAGATTTTTAGATTTCTAATTTTGAAATAAAGAATGAGACCTGGTTTTGAAGTGACAGGTTTTAAATCAATGTACACCCTGTTTCACAAACACTGTAATGCGTTGCAGATGGGAACTTATTTTCATATGGCCCAGCGTTTAATGACAAATAAAGCTTCATGTGAAGGTGCACGCTACTTCATTAACATCTATATTGTTTCTTGGCTGCTACTGGCCCAAAATTGAGAAACATTTTAACTGTTTATACTACTTCTGAAGTTTTTTTTTCATGGGGGAAACATGAACTGTAGATCATCCAAGACGATGCTCGACATGCTTTTTTACACAGCTGTCACATATACATGTACACACTCACACCCAGCTGAGGGCACAAGGTGGTCTTCAGTTGCCCAAAGCTAAACTTGAATACTATGGGGCGGCACTGTGCAACAAACTACCACATCATCAAAAAACAACCATAACCCTAACAGCCTTAAAACAAATGTATGCAATTAACAATCATTGATATGCAAATTCAATCCTGATTTCATTGTATGTTCTATCTTCATTGTACATTATATGATGTTAAGGTTACAATATTGTTTCTCTTATTTTGGTAGTATGATCTTATGTATCATGTATGTTATTTAAGTTTCTTTGATTCTGTATCAATTTTTAATCTGTGTAACTTTTTTTGAAACCTACGTTAATCTTGATTTTGTTAATAGATTTTGTTAGGGGTTTTCCCCAAGGAACCATTGAAAAACGCCATCAAGCGATATGCATTTCCTGGATAAATAAAACAAACAAACAATCAAACAAAGAAACAAACAAACCGTTATAATAAAACTGGCGACTGGATCTAAAAATAAAGGCTGTGAGGCACAAGCCATAGGTATGTTTTCATCATGACGTTACTGGGTGTTACACAAAACTTCACACCAATTTTCTCTACTCCCCGTCCTCTTCCATGTTAGGCAGACCCTGGTAGGTCCACTTGTCACGGCGGGACCGCTTCAGGATCGTGGCCGCGCCGATCACCAGGAGGGCGAGCGCCATCAGGACTCCTCCGGCAGCCATGGTGGTCCAGAGTCCACTGCGGGGACCAGGGCCGGTAGTCTGACGGCCATTCTCCATGTGCAGAGCGTCTGCAGCTAGACAACGAAACGTTAATCCATTAATTATTGTGTATTGGTTTTATTACCATCTTCCTGTCTTTCAAAAATACATCTATGACACGTGATGCTGCATGTTTGCATTGCGATAACCAAAAATGTAAGTATGTTGATTATTTAAAAGACTCAGAGCGTTTTTAGATCGAAAATTATAATATTATAAAATCAATAAAATTGTATTGATTTTCTTCACTATTTTCTGTCTTTTCAATCACATCTATTTGTTTCATGTTTTGTTTTTCTGGCTTTCAACCTGTGTGAATTTTTACTAAAGTTCTTACACGGAGGATAGTGTTGATTCTTAGATTCTTATACTCTCTTTTTTCATCTATTTCTTTGTGGGGATGTGTGGCGCAACGGCGTGCGCGAGTCGGAATTAAGAGGTCCCGGGTTCGAGTCCTGACATGTCACCGATCTTGTGCCCTTGGGAAAGGCACTTTACACAACTTTCCCCACTAGACTCAAGAAGTGAAAATAAGTATTGTCTGTCCAGTATTCGTTTCTATGTGCGATACACAACACCAACAACAGCTGTCTCTGTTTCTAGTGTATTGCACTGTTGCAATTTCAATAAATTAAATCAAACAAGAGTTCCACGATCTCATACCTTCGCCAAATGATGTTAACCCTTGCGGTTGATGAATTACACAATTTTAATCATTGATTTTATAAATAAGAGCCTCATCTGCATGGATTGTATCAGTTCAGCATGTTCTCCACCAAATGACAGCCTTATCTTGACAAAAAGGATATTATAGCACTTCCACATAAATTATGCAAATGAGGTCATGATTTGAATAAATTATGTTTATTTATGTTCACCTTCACTTAACTTCCAAATGTGGCAAGTATGAAATTCGGGGTGCAGCAGTTACAACTATGGAATTATAAGAATTTGCCATTAATTATGCAAATTAGGTCCTTATTTACATAATCTATATCCTCAGATGTTTTTCTCGTTCTCAAGTAGATGTCACAAGTGTTTCATAGTTCTATTATCGAACAAAGCAGATTTATAGAATTTCCTCATTGATTATGCAAATTAGCTCTTGATTTGCATAATTGCCATCTGATTATGTCAAGCATCACTTCAACTACCTACATACCAAAAATCACGACAATACGTCAACCGGTTTTTGAGATATCGCCCTTCAATTTTTTTTTCAACAAATGCTCCTGCAGTTCCAGAACAAGGCGCTAGGGGACCCAAACTCATGTCACTTTTTCCCTACCCCAAGAGCTATCTACTAACCAAAATTCGTGACCCTAGCATGTCCAGAACATGAGATATCAAAACCGGAAGTTCAGCTGCAGTACCTAGGAAAGCTGCTAGGGGACCCAAAATCTAATCATTTCTAGGTCTTATGAAGACCTACCCACCTACCAAGTTTCATTTCAATCCATCCACTGCTTCTTGAGTTATCTTGCTAAACCACACACACACACACACACACACACACAAACACACACACACACACACACAAACACACAGACAAACGCTACTGAAAACATAACCTTCTTGGCGAAGGTAATTAAATCGAATCTATTTCTTTAAAATTGCAACAGCAATACATGGCCGTCCCAGGCAGCCAAGACGAATATTGTGTAAAAAATGCATGACATTTCAAAAAGATCATCTAGAAGGATAAATAATAATTTACAGATAGAGCAATGTCGGTGTTGACCTTTCAGACAGGAAAATGTAAAAACTGAATAAAGTCTTGTACCTTCTTTGTCATCATCCAGAATGATTGGTCCCTGGTAGATCATGTGACGTCCCCTTATGTCAGCATGTCCAGCAGCCCTTTTGCCCCTCTTGACGCAACCCTGGGGGAAAGTTAGTAAGATATGTTATTGAGATAGAACTAAACCTTGCAACAACAAGAATGAACTTTCATCTTCTAAAATATTAATTCGCCCTTTTGCCACGAATTTTTAGTCTGGTACCTTATTCTGCAAACTAAATTGTCCACTTTCAATCTGCGTGGTTATATGTACGTGGGACAGCTATCATCTAAGTTACATGAGAGCCAGATCAACAGTTGAAGAAAAAGGGAGGGAAAAAACAACGGCTTATACACAGACAAGACAATGACGTTGGTAATCACATCAAAAGCAAGTCTTCAGACCTCCATGAAAGTTTAGATCTCGTGTGATATATAGTGACTGTGTCCTCTTTTCATTCACCATGGTGTCTACGGATCTTTGCCATGCAAGGAAAAAGCACCATATGTACAGGGGTTCATGTAACAGGAAATACATGTGAAAACAGCCAGCTCTTTCAGATGTAGACGTGACTAATGACTTTCTAGCTCTGGGAAAAATCATATCCGAAATGAAGAATTGTGGAGTAGGGCAGGACAGGAACCGGTTGCCATACAGATCCTGAAAAGGAATTAAAGCTGGATCGGGCACACCGTCAGAAAGCCAGCTGACAGCACCACCAGGCAGGTGCTGACCTGGAACCCCAGAGGGAAAAGAAGAAGGGGTCGTTCTAGAAACTCCTGAAGGCGAGACACTGAGAGGGAGCTGTCTGAACTGGGAATGCGCTGGGAGGATGTTGAGAGGGAAGCCCAGAACCGAGCTGGATGGAGGAAAATCGCCTGTGGCCAAGTGCCCAGGAAAGGTAAGGAAACAAACCTGTGCGCAGCGGGATCCAGAGTCAGCGGCGTCACAGACCATCACCTCACAGTGCACGTACACCGTCCTCACCTCCCGGATGAAGCGGAACGCCTCGAAACCGAACCGCTCCTTGCCGGGGTCGTCAACGTCGTAGGTCTTCAGTGTGGGGTCAGAGGCACAACTGGAAAGAAATAAAGAAAACATTTACTTGTTATAGGTTCCAAATAAAAAAAAGCTTGCGATTATAGTGTAAAAAGATGTTTTAAGTCTTGTGTCTGAACTGACGATGAAGTACCAGTGGCAATCATCGTGCTTGATCAGTTGATGGCTTTTTAAGTCACAAGGCATGGTTTGCCGATCTAGTTACAAGCAAACTTGCCGTCTTACCGTAAAGACTGCTATTTCTAGGTCCCTATTTCCTCGTAAACGTATACTAAACAAAAGCCGACCACTTGTCCAACGCGACTGCAACTATATTTTAGGACCGCACATGGCCAAATCGTCTCTGACGACGACAGCGTCGTTTTCAAGCATGTGGCAGACTTTTTTCATCATATCTATCGAGAAAGATTAATAGAACTGGCCATTTTTTCCATTTATTTCAACAGCATATGGCGGCCATTGCCCAATGTAAAAGTGGTGGCGACTGAGTCAGTTCGGCAGTCTATTTTAAAATGGGTGGATTTGTAAATGAAAGTGTTATAGATTTGCGAAAACATATGCTCATAACGTAACGTTCCTACTAATAAAAAAAAGGCTCTAGTAATATGCATACTACAAACATAACATCAGACATTTTGCCTACCCGTCTCTGATGAGTTGATACTGCAGACTGTCGTTAGGTGAAGGTGACATGGTGGCCTTACAGTTCAGCGCCAGTACGGACAGTTTCTGCCCGTGCCCCTGTACCTCCAGCTGCATGTAGACGTGCTGGCGCAGCCTGAGGTGGATGGGGTACTGGTCCGCCCGGTACTGCCTCAGGTACTGCCGAGTGGGGAACATGGAGAGCCGGACCTCCAGCTGCCCGAACCCCTCCTCCGTGAAGTTCAGGCCGCCCGGGATCGGCAGGAAGGTGGAGTCTACCCACTCCTGACGCTCGTAGTTGCACCTATGTACAGTATATTTCTTTATTAGTTATTTTAATTATTGTACAATATACATGTGTGTAGTAGCATATTTTTAAATTTCTTTAAAGAACATTACATTTGCCATGTAGTACAAGACGAATAATTTTGTGTATGTTTGTTTGTTTGTTTGAACTATTCGTTATCCAAGACGACGCAAAAGTTGTTTTCATGGACGTCATGAGGGACGAGGTAACGTTTGGAAAAAAATACAAAACAATCGTTAAGCATGCATTTTACATTATTTAAAGTCAACATAACGATCTTTGACCTTACCAAATATCTCTATTAATCTAATTATTCTAATACTGAATTTTAGGATTTCATAATATGCAATTATTGTGAAACAACTAAAACCTATTAAACCCTAATAACATATATTTTCCTGTACAAAAGCGATTTGATATCATATATGGACTTGTAAAGAATATTTAATATTTACTTGGAGGTGATGGAGATGTCGCTATCGCGGGTGATGACGCCAGTGTTGAAGTGGATGCCCAGGATGTTGATGGTGTTCACGAATTCGACGTACCTCGGGCCGAACTTCACCTAGAGGGGGGTGCAGATTATTTCAAGTTAGACCGCGCTGTCTTATTTTATGCAGGATATACGCTCTCTTACAAATTTTCGATTTCTTTAATATCTTCTAAGCTTTATTACGGCTATATCTGTGAATTAGCAGCATTTTTGGGCTAAATTTTTAATTTTCGTCCTCTCGTGTTAGTCTTTATGTCTCAAGAGGATTTTCTCTATGCAATTTAGTCTGTGTGGTCTTAATGAGACTCATGCTACACCAAGAACTGGGTCTTGTGTATGAAATCACAGTTTATACTTGTTTCATGATAGTATTATCAACGTATTGAGGTCTATTCCATGAAACGATTCTTGGTACTCGTACCTGTGTACCACAGCCGTACAGTTGAGTACGGAAAATGTAGTGAGTGCCGTTAGTCGTGGCGCCACAGTTCCGGTCAGGCTCCCAGTGTAGGTTGTTCAGGTCGATGTCAGTCAGTTGATCCTCAGGAATAGACAGTTCCATGTACTCATTGGTGCACGTGGTAGAAGCTGTGGAAGGTAGACAGAGATTTCCATTTGCAAAGAATGATGCTAGCTAAGAATTATGTTGTTTTATATTTTGCCTTCTGTCGATGCAGCATTTTTAATACACGTAGCAACTAACAATTTGAAAATTAAATCACTTCCATTTTTCTCTGTGAAAAATCTAAATTACTGCTCTTTTCCTTTTCATTCTTTAGAATTTGCACATGCAAACGACAGTCTCTAACAGTATTTTAAAAGGCATAAGGTGTGGATATGGCAATAATTACAAAAGTACAAAACAACACAAAACTGTGTTTCTTAAGTCTTGGCAAAACCTGATAGCTTTACCTGAAATATCTGCTGGAGGTGTCGGTGGCAGTTCTGTGTAAGGGGATAAAAGATGAAATGTACATGGAAGTTTTGCTTTAGAGAACAATACGATACTACTACTAACTGAAGTTTAACAAAAATGAAATATATTTACAAAGAACTAGAATTCCGAGATCTCATACCTCCATGAAATATGATCTTGATATGTAAATGTAAATTTCTTCTTTAATTGTGCAAATGACCTCTGCATTAACATGATATATGCATCGTGATGTATGTTAACTTTTGATTAACTTACAGATGTCCCAAGTATGACCTTCTCATCATTCACCATTACGAAATCAAAGAGGTTTCGCATTAATTATTCAAATTAGGTCATCATTTGCATAATTAGTATCTGTTGAAGTTCCACCTGCCATAGGTTACATACATTACATGTATGTAAGTAGTATAATGTAAAACACTGTAATTATAGAATTTCCTCATTAATTATGCCAATTAAGTCCTCATTTGCATAATTTGCATTTAATTATGTACATCTCTCTCTCAGCTACCTACACACCAAAAATAATGAAAATATGTTGTTCCTGTCTGGACTTATTGGCTTTTAAACATTTCGCCAGAAAGTGCCCTGCAGTTCCAGAACAAGCCGCTAGGGGGCCCAAACTCATGTGACTTCTTCCCAAGCACGAGAGCTACCTATCATCCAAATTTCATGACCCTAGCATGTCCAGATCGCGAGATATCAAAACCGGAAGTTGCGCTGCAGTACCAAGGGAAGCCACTAGGGGGACCAAAATCTAATCATTTCCAGTTTTCGTCACACCCTACCAACACACCAAGTATGAAACCAATCCATCCAGGCGTTCTTGAGTTATCTTGTTGACCAACAGACGGACAGAAGGACAGACGGACAGACGGACAGACGGACAGATAAACGCAACTGAAAATATAACCTCCATGACACATTTCATGGAGGTAATAAGACAAACTAATACATAAGGTTTTGGAAGCAACAACAGGGATCCCCTAGGACCCCACCAGGGACCCAACAGATGCCCGACTGGACTGTAAGAGCCAGTCAGCACCCTACCGCACCCCGCACGGGTCAAGACGGGAGACTGGCCGGGCATCGGACGGGTCCCAAACACAAACCATCAAAGGGACCAAATGTTTGTGAATTTTAGAATAGAAGACACCTCAGCGCCGGCCAAGACACAACCAGGCCCGACTGGGAGCCGTGAAGGAATATTTAATTGTGACCCTGACGCTCGACCTCATGACGCCGGCCGGCGTCAACAAGTGGACATGCCGCGCAGGCCCCGTTGGAAATGTGACTCCAGCTAGCTTAAAGAGCCAAAAATCTTGCAAAAATCCAACAGAACAACATCAATACAGATGCGGTGTGCAAAACTACGAAAACCACGCTCTCCTTTTTCAGCACTCCGTTCCAGTGCGGAAAGTGGCTTCAGCACTGGACTTCCAGTGCTGAATGGGCGTCAGCACTGGACTTCAGTGCTGAGGCGCTCTCAGCACTGGAAAAGCTGGCGTCAGCACTGGAAAAGGCACTTTACACGTATATTATCACACACAATGTAGTTCTTGAGTTCATTGCAGTGATGGTTGTTCCAGTGGTAGTTGAGCTGTGGGCGGATCTCCCCACATTTCCTACCCCCCCCCACCCCTTAATTAAACAGACAATCTCAAACGGCAGTTGTCTTTAGCTCGCGGACGAGACCAGAGTCAGGCGGCCTGGCGTGATCAAGGTGGGCCTGTAACCAAGTCATCCGGCAAGCATCCTAACCGGAATCAGCACGTCTCCCTCGATATGGATCCGCTGGGGAAGACGGGTGCCCAAGTGTGTGGGTCTCAGATTCGCAACATGTTATCCACCTTAAACAAATCCACGCATGCGCAAAGGCCACTATCCCAACCCTCTTTGCTCAGTTGTAGCAACTGACACGGTCATGATAACAATCGAAAAATCTGTATCTGTATATCAGTACATGAATCTGTATCTGATTGCAAATAAAGATCTCGAGTGATTGCTATAGACAGCACTACAGATAAAAAAATGTCGGATACATCTGCCGGAACTTACGTATCTCGCAAATGTAGTTTTTGAGTAGAGAGCAGTGATGGTTGTTCCACCGGTAGTTGAACTGTGGGCGGATCTCCACACATTTCTCCCCGTAAATTCTGTCCGGCTGTCCGGGAGACCAGTCGTTAAAGTCACCAACGCCCAACACGCTTCCGTCACTCCAACGGTACTGCGACTGTAGTTCACAAAAGATATTACCATAAGTCTTTCTTAACTGCATAATTCAATACGCACAAGAGCTACCCGCCATCTAAATTTCGTCACCCTAGCATGTCAAGATAGTGAGACATCAAAACCGGCAGTTCAGCTGACAAGCGCCAGGTGGCCGAAAATCTAATCACCCAAAGACCTACCCACCTATCAAATATCAAGATAATCCATTTCGGCCCTTTCAAGTGATCGTGACACACACACACACACACACACACACACACACACACACACGAACGCCATGAAAACATATTTCTTCTTGGCGAAAGTAATAAGAATTAGTTGACCATCGTCACCAAGTCTTGTGATTTAATGTTGGAATAGGGAAAAAACTCACAGCAGGGGCAGTCAGATCATCCAGCCCGATCCACGTCTCGGCGGCGTAGGTGGTTCGGATGCGGTTGTCGATGAAGGTATCCAGTGCAGCGGATTTGATGACCACCAGACGGGAGCCTTCAGCTTGGCAGGTCTGTCTGGCAGCTTGGTAGGATTTTCGGTCACCTCTGGTAGAGAACCTCACACACTTTCTTTCCCCGTTCACCACGACGTGTTCGTAGTTTTGCGGACAGGGCTCTGTACATGTAGACGAGAATTTGTGGTGAAGTTCAGAGACGACTCCTCATTTACAGCCATTAGGAGGCCCATATTAATTTGACCTTGACCTTTGTCTTCCTACGACCTACTAACATGGCAAATATCATCACAATCCATAAAGGCGTTCTAAAGTTATGCTGACTACAAATGTGCGAAAACTCAAAAACACACACACACACACACACACAGATAGACAGGCACACAGACACGCCCAAAACAACACCTCCATTTTCCATTGGAACGTTTTCATTGGGGGGTAACAAGTGCCCCCTCAACCAATTTCATTTATGATTTTAACAATCATAAGTTTAAAAGTTGCGACCTCTTTAAAACTCGACATTTGTTTTTCTATTCAGAATTTCACAGTTTGATTTTATTCCATTTATTAAACTCAAACAAAAATACAACCCTGACAGTCCCATAAGTTAGATTCTATAATAACGAGTGAGCCCTCAGTTACAGTACACAAATGGATATGCATACATGTACAACAATGGGTAATCTTCATTGTTTTGCTCTGGATGCCACATTACAGCAATCTCTGCATGGAATATCTTTTTATTCATAAGTTACTTACTTGGTGCTTCATTGGGTGCAGTGGTAGGACCTTGGGTTGTAATGGTTGGTTTGACAGGTGCCATAGTTGTTACATTCCAGCCTACGACAGAGCAACAAGAACAAAGATTGTACTGTATGCATGAATGTAGTGATAGATCACATAAGGAACCGCTCTTCTATTTGAAAAAAAAAAGTTTTTTTGGCCAATGCAGTGCTGAGAGGTACTATTAGTGCCGAATCACTTGTATTTCTGTCACTAAAATTAAACTATTAGTAAATTTTACGCAATAAAAAGTTACCCGAGCAACTGGGTATGGTTTTTGGAAACGGTCTATTACAAGAAACTAAAACTGCACCTTCGTTCGTGGACAATATGAGCCTGTCCAACTTTACTTGTGAGTAAATAGTGGATATTTCGTTGTTAAAAGAATATCGAACCAAAAACAAATCCCCTATAATCTCCTTGTCTATATTCAAATACAAAAACTGCCTAAATTATAAATTACACAATTTATTTGGCTTTAATACCATGGCTAGCGGCTAAATATAAATCAAAAAGTAATTCTTTTTTTAAATTAAAAAAAAAGGAAATAAGCAACCAAATAAAGAAAACAACAAAATAAAGAAAACGGCCCACGATTATACCCATTGTTTTTCAATACCGTTTCTAAAGAATTATGAAAAAAATTAATCCATTTAACGAAATTGCAATAGAAGGAAGAAAAAACCTACAGAATAATAATCAAATTTGATTACGCTTGGACTAGCATACCGTGATTAGGATTCTGGGAACAGCAGAAGCGAACTTCATAGTCCTTGCAGTAGCGATCAGACTGGTGAGAGTTCCTGCAGGCAAGACCGATGTCCGTATCGTAAAAGTCAAAGTGTTCTCCTGTTTGGGAAGCCGGTACTTGGGACCCTCGGACGCGAGCCTGGATAGCCGAGGGAGAGGAGCAAATCTTTCCGGGGTTCTCCTGCCTTAGGTTCACTAATGTTTCGTAGTCGCCGTTGCCGCTAGGATTGTCACGGTCAAACCAACCTGTCCACTGGTCACAATCTGGGATAGGGAATAAAGAAAGATTGATATTTGCTTGCGAGCAAATACCACTTATTTCACCCACCCCAGGAAATGGAACAGTTCCGAAGTCATGCATATGCAATATAAGAACATCTCAAAATATTGTCTGACCGAAAAAGGAAAATCAATATTGCCAAGTTATGCAAATAGAAAAATTGTTCTTGCTGTTCAAGAATGGACTCTTTTAGAGGCACAAATTTTATGTTAGAGAACAGTCTGAAAAAATACCGCACCTGATATAAACTCTTTTATAATGATTGTCATAAAGTCCTAAATTGTATTTTTAACAAGTATGCCCCTCCCCCATTCCATGTATGATTTTTCTTTTAATTTTTATTTTACAGATGCGACGTAATGGACATTTTTTTTTCATTCATACTTTTACAGTTTGATTTTAATTAATTAATTATATTGCATTTATAAATATACAACCAGGATTGCCCAAAAATCCAGAGCCAATAATAACGAGTTATCCCTCAGTTACGGTACACAAATGGGTATTCATACAACAATGTGTAATCTTCATAGTTTTGCTCCAGATGCCACATTACAACAATCTCTGTGCATAAAAGTCATTTCCATTCATGAGTTACTTACTTTGTGCTTCATCGGGTGCAGTGGTAGGATCTTGGGCTGCAGTGGTTGTATTGACAGGTGCCATAGTTGTTACATTCCAGCCTACGACAGAACAACAAGAACAATATGTATTGAGTGATAAATCACACAGGGATACCTCTTTCCAACACACTATGCCAGTTTGAAACTTAATTACTAAATCTTTTCATTAATAAAGAAGAAATTATATCGCATGGTTTTGAAGAAAATGACAGTTTAGTAGAACGGCACACGGCAGGAAATATTGATCATCATCAAGTTGGGGATTCCCGTTAATAAGAAACGGCAAATAGTAATAAACTGTAAATCCACATTTTGTTGGGTTTTCAGACATAAAGCGTTTAGGGCTTAAGGCAGCCAAGGCAATTTTAGGGCAGTTAAACTATTTTTTTAAAGTTAATTTTCTGATCATTTTTAGCTGCATACATATCTCATAGCTTACTTGAGACTTGATACTGACATCCGTGAGGTAAAATGCGATGTCGATATTGAAAAACGGTTTCTACTTGTATCGTAGGCAGATTCTTGCTATTAGTTGGAGGTACCAAAATTTAAATGCTTCACTGGATGCCTTGAAGATAATGGTAACCGGTCACTGGATTCAACTTACTGTGGACAAAATGGACCTGTCCAACTTTACTTGTGAGTAAATAGTGAATAATAAGTTTCGTTGTTAACAGAATATCAAACCCAAAGGAAACCGACAAACTGTTTTGTGATAAATATTTCCTAAGAGAAGTTGCTATGAACATATTTTACACGTTTTGAAATACCTCTGGCACAGAAGGCGTATCGGTCCTGCCTCGTAGAACCAGCGACGCACCAATGTCTCGACTCTGCTCCACAAGCACTACCACCCCAGTTGTTCATGAACTGGTACACACCATGCATCTGTGGACAGTAACTCGGATATCCACCACACAGAGCCTGCGATATTTCATACATTGGTCTGCCACAATAGTTCAGGCCTGTCAGTACGCACGAGGACGAGGCGTACTGACACCCGCTGTTGCCGTTACACGGAGTGACGTACCCGGCTGCCTCACATGTAGTTTTGACGTTGGTCGACGTCATTGCTCCACTGACTGGGACTTTGTAGTAGTGCCATCCATTGTAAGAGGCCAGGTATGACGCATTCCGTCCTGTAGAATCGGTTATGTGTAGCGTCAGTTCAACACTTGTGAGAAATGTGGACGTTGATAACGTATCAACAATGATACCCGAGTACTTCGTATACAAAGCAACATAATGCTACCGAATAAAGCAACCGAAAAATGCTACATTATGCACATAACAAACAAACAAACAAACGAACATCACGTGTATAAACTAGCTACCATTTTTGTGGTCAGGCTTTAGCAACCACAAAACCCATCCGTATCTGGGCGTCACATCGACAAGCGTCTGAAGTGGGGTGCACATGTTAGTAATATCACAAATAAGGCGAAGCAGATATTTGGAGTGATCAAACGTAAGCTGTGGGCATGCTCAACTAGAGTAAAATCACTTGCATACACGTCACTTGTAAAAGCCGCGACAATATGGGATCCATATACAGAGAAAGATAAAGATAAACTGGAAAGGGTACAGAATCAAGCAGCAAGATTCTGTATGAACTATGAAATAGGTGTTAGTGTCACGGAAATGAAAAGAAACCTACAGTGGGTATTACTGGAAGAAATATGTCCAGACTATGCATGATGTACATAATGACTAATAAACTGGTGGACGTCCCAATTACCACGTACCTAATACCAGCCCAGAAGAGAACAAGAAATAACCATGCCTTCATGTATCAGAGTTATCAACCAAGGATTGAGGTGTTCAAGAATTCATTCTTTCCAAGAACTATCGCAGAGTGGAACTCACTGTAACCGAGTACATTAGGTGCATTGTCAATAGATAGCTTTAAACAATGTCTAGAGTTAGAAGTTCAAGAGTTAGGTGTAACAAGTCGATCGGTGTAATATAGCCAGCTGCCGCCGCGCGGCGTGCCTGCGAAGCTGGTGTGTTACGCCGAAAGGCGGTTATACCGGCTATACAGATACAGAAAGTTCTTTTCATTTATAAGTTACTTACTTGGTGCTTCATTGGGTGGAGTGGTAGGAGCTTGGGCTGCAGTGGTTGTATAGACAGGTGCCATAGTTGTTACATTCCAATCTTCGACAGAACAACAAGAACAACGTTTGTATGAATGGAGTGATGAATCTCATAAAGGAACCTCACTGCTATTTGTAAAAGAAATTGTGGCCAATACACATTATCAGTTTGAAACTTAATGACTATACCTCTCAATTAATATAGACGAAATCATATTGCGAGGGAAGTGTCCTAGTTTTGACAAAATGACCATTTAGAAGCACAGCACACGGCAGCAATGTTACTGCTGGAGAATGTCTATGCAAATGGTCATCATTGCTCCGCTGACAGGTACTTTATAGTAGTGCCATCCTTTGAAAGAAGTCAAGTATGACGCATTCCGTCCTGTAGAATTGGTTAATTAGTGTATCATCGATGAGTTCAACACTTGTGAGAAATGTAGACGATGATGACGTGTCTACAATGATACCCGAGTACTTCGTATACAAAGCAACATAATGGGTGCTCAAAACATGGGAACAATTCAGTGTTGAAATTTATGGAGATATAATTTTAACTGAATATTACACCAATCTTGATAGGATTATCCATTTGCCAAATTTTGTTAAATAGCAAATTATATAGTTTTACTTGACCACAATTGTCATTTCAAACTATACCAACTTATTGCAGTTGTTTGGTAAGCTACCACTTTGAACCTTTACGTATAATTTTTTGAAAGTTTATAAGTTACTTACTTGGCGCTTCATTGGGTGCAGAGGTAGGACCTTGGGTAGTGGTAAGACCTTGGGTAGTGGTTAGACCTTGGGTAGTGGTAGGACCTTGGGTAGTGGTAGGACCTTGGGTAGTGGTAGGATTTAGGGTAGTGGTAAGACCTTGGGTAGTGGTAAGAACTTGGGTAGTGGTAAGACCTTGGGTAGTGGTAGGACCTTGGGTAGTGGTAGGACCTTGGGTAGTGGTAGGACCTTGGTTAGTGGTAAGACCTTGGGTAGTGGTAGGACCTTGGTTAGTGGTAAGACCTTGGGTTGCAATGGCTGTATTGGCAGGTGCCATAGTTGTTACATTCCAATCTTCGACAGAACAAGAAAACAGTATAATAATAAATCACATACATGTAGAGAACCGCTCTGCTGTTAAAGAAAATAGTACCCGAGTGCTCCGTATACAAAGCAACATAATGACGCTCAAAACATGGGAACAATTCAGTGTTGAAATTAATTGAGATATGATTTTAACTGAATTTAGCACCAATCTTGACAGGATTATCCATTTGCCAAATTTTGTTAACTGGCATATTATATAGTTTTACTCGACGACAATTGCCAGTCCAAACTATACCAACTTATTGCAGTTGTTTGGTAAGCTGCAACTTTGAACCTTTACGTATACCATTGCGGTATTTTTCTAGTGGTAGTTATGTTTTTGATATTAGCAACCATTAATTTTACTTTTTACTCTACAAGAGCATAAACTAGATGTTGAACGGACCTAACTGCCTAACTGTATACAGGCAAACTTTACCAACCCTAAACTCATTATTAGAAAAAAAAATGCACCATATACAATAACATTGTATCTATTAGTGATGGACATACCATTTCCATATTGACGTAGACCATGAGAGACCTGCACTTGTTCGCCAGATGCATCCTAGAATGGGAAATGGATATTGATATTTAAATTATTATATCATATATGTCAAACCACAAAGATTTATGAGGTAATAGTACATCCACTAGCCACCCCTATTCTTTTGGCTGAAAGAATTAAACAAAAGATTGAACAAAGCAGTATTACAATCAAAGAAAAACGCACGTAGCCTCAATACGACACAAACCTGATTCATCATCGCCTCCACGACGTCTACAGCATCAACGCCAAGTTGTTCGTCATCACTTATAGTAGGGGCTTCAAGAACACGAAGAGCTTCTTGCTCCTTCTTATCAGCCATGTCGGTGGCGTCGCCTGCATATTTCACAAATTAAACGGAATTTACAACATGGAACTACGTAATAAGCATACTATATTGAAGGTGTAGAATACACTGGAATTAGTTCGTGACCAACGGTTTAGATTAGCGATTAACAATAATAAGTACATTTGTAGGTCTGAGGGAGCAACCAGGTCTTAGTTATATAAACCTCGATGTAGTAAATATGCCAGCCGTTGTAAATATTGGTTACATACTTCCCGGTGGTATGGTTTCTTGTTTGTAAAAACTGTACTCTTATGGTTTTGCAAATGAGGTTATGATTTAAATATATTACGTTTATTAATGTCACCTCCACTTCCAAATATAGAAAGTATGTATTGCCTGGCAGTTACCACTATGAAATAACAGCAATTTCCCATTAATTATGCAAATCCACATTTACATATTCTATATAATAATTATTCTGATGTATATTGTAAAATTATCATTGATTGATGTATTAATTGATGCTTAATGTGTAATTTACTATTAATTGGTGCTTAATGTGTAATTTACTATGCTGACAAGTCAAGTTTTCTTGATAGCAGTTAATCGTGTATGCAAATAATAGTTAATGTATTTTATGTAAAGGACTCCAGGAAGAATGGCGATGTATCATCACTAATGGAGCTTACTAAATAAACAAACAAATATGTACCTCTCATTCCTAATTACATATGTCACAAGTGTCCCATAGGTCTATTATGAAATACAGCAGATGTATAGAAATTCCTCATTAATTTTACAAAATAGATCCTTATTTGCTTAATTAACATTAAAGTATGTCAAACATCACCTAAGCTACCTATCCTACTCGAGGTTTTTTTAAACAAATTAATTTGCAGTTCCAGAACAAGCTGCTAGGGGGACCACACTAATGTCCCTTCTTTACTAGTTCAAGAGCTACCCACCATTTAAAATTTATGACCCTAGCATGCCAAGATCATGAGATATTTAAACCGGAAGTTATGCTGCAGTACCTAGGAAACCGAAAGGGGGCCCAGCATCTTATCATTTTTGGTCTAATGAACACCTATCCACCTACCAAGTTTCATGACAATTCATCTAAAGCTTCTGCATTTATCATGCTAAACCACATACGTACATACGAGCGCGCGCGCACACACACACAAACACACACACACACACACACACACACATCTACACACACATAACTGGAAATATAACCTTCTTGGCGAAGGTAATGAAATTGATGACACACTATTTCTATGTTCTTTAAACAATCATAATAAAATGGCTTGTTATTCCTAATAGCTTACTTCTTAAATTCAAGATATCAAGTTAACAAGCTTAAGCTATTAAAGCTAAACGTCATTACATAATAGCCCTGTCAAACTACTGCGTATCGCCATTGCGATTGAGTTGCGTACAGACATTTCTGCCGTACACACAACACACACGGTTACTGTGACGCACATGTAGCGTAAAGATAACGAATTCAGCGCATCGATTGCGTGTGAAGTCCGTATGATTTTCGTATGTAGTACGCAGGCCAAGCGTATTCCGGGCGCACTCAACGTATGTCCACCGCATGTCTACCGCATTACAGACGTTGAGTGGTGTATGAGTTGCGAACGGAGAATTCTTTCATACACAGTCGTACGCACAATACGTACGTCACATGCATCTCAGTCATTTTGTATACATTTTTGAACACCAGTATACGCACAGCACACGCAATGTGCGGCTCAGTACCCAGCGTAGTTTTTGAGCATGCCCAAAACTACGCTGCGTACGCTGTTACGGATGTCATACTTTATAAATACCCATTACATCGGTGGAGCACGGTACGTGTACGTAATGTTTCTGCGGTGGATACGCGGTTTAGGCTTTGTTTACATGAAACCGCCTGAACCGCGATTCGGGTAACTTGCATTCCTCACATCTGGTCCACGTGCCACACGTTCCTATTAAACCATGCCCGATCACGATTTCCCTGAGCTACATTTATAACTGTTTGATGAAAACACGCAAGGTAGCGTGTTATCAATGTCGGAGGTCAACGACCTGCTTGTTGGTGTCACCCTCCAAGCGTATCTCGGCTGAATTCTGACTTGGTCCAGCCAGGGGCGGGGAAACTCGTCTTAAAATGGACACATTATTCGGTTATAATTGTTGCTGCCACGTGAATTTTAGTATTGCATATAAAAAGAGAAATATAACTCGTAATCCATGGCCAGGTCAATATGTAAAGTATACCGGTGAAGTCACATTAGAATCATATATAGTGTTTAGACGCAGAACGCGATCCGGGGAAACCGGTTCGAAACTACCTACCGAGGTGATTTTGGATCGAGGCGCTTTCAATGCGATTTGGAGCGTTCAAATTGGGCCACTTGAATTCAACTTTGGAGGAATCTGAATCGACACCGCTTACACATATATGTAACACAGAATATGTGTCTTACTTGTTGTTGCTTGCGTGTTGTCGCTTGTACTTTGGTACAGTACAGTTGCCTTTCTTGTCAATACAGTGTCTAAACTATTACAATAACTACATAACGAAATAGCAGAAAATATTTCTCAGTTCACATTTTAGGGCAGTCGCTATGCAAATTTCTTTTCGTAAATCTTTGGTATTTTAAGGCATGTACTGAGAATATTCAGCAGAAACACTTACATGTGCATGATGTAACACAGTTAACCATAAATCTTTAAAAGGAATCTTATCTACCTGAGTCGTATTCCAAACATAGCGAGCTGTCAATGCTGCGGATCTCCCGTTGACTCTCACACGCGGCCGCTGCCATGGCGCAGTCGTTCACATACCCTTTTCCGTCAGTGCCGCAGACCGGGCGGTACAGACGCCGACAAGCAAATCGACACACACACTGACCTGTCACCTCGTCGTACTCTGCTCCATACTTGCAATCGCGAACACCTGGGGAATAAAAAAATGTACAACATACATTCACGCAATACGCTTGCCATTTTTTTTGGAGTGCGTTAGGCATGTTATGGCATATGTAGAGTGCGCCCGGAATACGCTTGACCTACGCAACGCATCCGAAAATCAAACGGACCGCATACGCAATCGATGCGCTGAATTCGTTATTTATACGCTACACGTGCGTCACGGTAACCATGTGTATTATACAAATGATTAGATTTTGGGCCCCCTGACAGCTTTCCTAGGTACAGCAGTGTCGCCGGAGCGTTTTAACCCTTGTCCTTCTAGCATTCCTGACACAATTTTTGTCAATAATATTTCATGTCTAAAATTAGATCATAGACCCCATTTTTTTGCCCTGCAGTGGCATAGTTACTTCCGCATTCGTTGCGTTTCGCTGCGGTGTGATGCGTTACACGAGAAATCCCCCCAAGTCGTACCTATACAGGGTGCTATATAGATGGTACTGTATGTGCAGAACAACAACAAAACAACAACGACTTGCGTGTGTGTGTTGGACTCGCTGGCTGCTCTGTTTTTAAGGGCCAGCGCGATGGAAATGACCTGTGTAATTTTTAAGCACGCACGCGATCTTCACAACAGCATAGAATTCTTTGTTAACTTTTGTCAACATATCTACTCAACCATACTATAACAACTGAAGAAACACGCTTCAAGCGATATCAGTAAAGGTCATAGGCTGTTTTAGTGGATAAATATGTAAAAGGCATCAAATGGAATTTCATGGTGGGAAAAATTCTGGATAAGGAACTCTGAAATAGACCAAACAAGCTATATGTCAGAATGTGCGGTGTATAATGTAGAACTAGTCTGCAATACAAAACAAGTAACCGTTTTCCGTCAGCGACATGGCATTTAGTCTTACAGTTATCAGTATGCTATGGGATAGTATTGATGAAACTTAATTTTCCAGAGAAAATTACCTTAGACAAAAACAACTTTACCGCCTAGAAATCGCAACGGATGCCTTATAGCTTAAAGCTCAGTCTAAATATATTAGGCTTAATGCGCTCCTTGACGATAGGAATGCAGTCCTATAACAGAAGTAAATTCCTTTCAAATAGTTTAAAGTCATGCCACAACAAGAACCTTTGTCTGTACTCACATCGGGAACCTTTCTGACACGGAAAACATGGCTGGGGGGATAAACAGACCCCTGATACTTTTTCCCTAATTAAGGTAACAGCACGGTATATCTAATCACATTTTAGAGACTTTGCCTCTTAAATTACCTTACAATCCTATACAAAACACCACTAATTTAGTAAATTTTAGTGAAATCACCCCCGTGCCCTCCTCATGAAAAAAAAAAAAAAACTGAATAGAAAGGCGCAGCCTTTCCGCTCTTCAAAAAAATATGCCTCTCAAAGGGCGCACAAAATTAAAAGCCAGCAAAAGTTACAATTTTCTAAGAAAGAACGCGCAACTGCAGAGATTTTATTTGACTCCGCTGCTGGTCAAGTCGAAAATCCGCCTTTCCCCTAATCTGGTGTCCAGTCTACCGTGGTTTGGGCGGTCAGGAAGACGTTCCTTGACCCATTTCAACGAGCTTAACGTTAGACGTTTTACGTCCTTTACAAGTTTTCCACCACAGGAGTTTGTTTAGCGCCCACCGGGGTGAGCTAATTGAACACCTGTCTTTCAAAAGCCACCTGGGAGCCTAGTTGAACTGGGCGGCTGGTAACTTTATAGGTCCGAAGGGACCCGTCCCAAAACGATAGACTGGAAACCAGGCTGCATTTTCCAATTTGCCATTCAAGATATAAACATGTGCAGATTTTTATCATTGTTTTTCTTATATGATATTAGTATACACAATATTGTATTCTTTCTGAACTATTAAAATATACATTATTCGTCTCGTAGAGTCCCCATTTGCTTAACATAAACTTGCAGGGGCGTAAACAAGTCCATATGGCAGATTTATCAACTCATTACGGGAAAGAAATGTATGAAAACAAGTCTTACCAGTCACTCCTGAGAAGCAGAGACCCAAAAACACCAGCGAGACGATTGTCACGTACATGTTTCTCGATATTTTTGTACAGAAATGCGGAGAACAAGGTAACTGCGTATCTCAAGGAAATCACAGGTGGGAAAATGTGACGCACTCGGTTGGGTTAAGGCAGCCTATGGCCAACTATGATTAGTATTTCATACATATGGCTGTAACTTTTGATAGCTTGGTCGCACCACAACTTAACTTCACACAGTTCTAGTAGTACTTGAAACACATTGAGTAAAGGTTATTTTGTTTTTACTACTTCTGAATTTTTGGGTTAAAAATCAACATTTTGGTTAAAAAAAAAGCTGTTTACTTCATGGCTTTACGCCCAAGCGGTAACAACACCTTTCATCATGATATTTTACAAGTAGAAAGCCAACCCCCTATTTATTATTTTTGTCCGAGGCTATTTTGTTTTAAATGACAGTTACACTGTTTTTTTGGGCCAAAAACGACAGAAACAGCTATTTTTCTGTCATTTTTCGTTAAAAAATCGCCACAGTTAAAAAATTTCGACTTATATGCAAAATAGCCTCGGATAATTTTGATAAAAAAGTGATAATACGTAAACATGGATTACTCTAAAGATGAATTATGTTGTTTTCTGCTGGGCGTAAAGCCGTTTAAGTCATACTCCGAGAATAAAATGCGTAACAACGCGGGTTTACAGGGAAAACATACAAATGACCGCCGGTAACCCCGAATTCGAACACGCGTTCTATTCGAATGACGTCATATCGAACATGGTGGAACATGATTCGGGTTCGAAACATGTATGTGGCAATCGTGCAGATACACGTCCGAACTCGAACATGAATATCAGCCTAGGCCGCCTTAACCCAACCGAGCACGTTAGACCCGGGGACTGTCATTGGTCAGTGATCGTCACTTGACTCACATCACTGTCAAAGTTACTGATCTGTACTACTGAGTGCGTGTTTAGAATACATTTCTTACCCTTAGGGAAGTTTTAGGTGTAGTAGAGTGTACCTACCAGAAAAGTAAACGGCTGTTTGAAAGTGTATATCTATAGTAGTGCGAAATATTTTTAGCCAGTCCCACCTAAATCGCCAAAGCTAAAACGTCAAAGTAATGAAATTTTGTCTGTAACAGAAGTAATTGGTGGCAGTCGCGTTTTAGCATTTTCCAATTTGCATAAATATTTCAGTTGATGGTCGCATAAAAATTGGTAAAGGGTCTCCATATTGTTACAACAACGATGACTTGTGGTGAGATCTTAAACTCACTGGCTACTCTGTTTTTAAGTTCAGCGCAATCGCCGCCTTAGTTGAAACGCCAGGAGTCCTTTTAGTGTACGCGATCTTCATAGCATCAAGGAATTCTTTGTTAACCTGAGCTTAATAAATTTATCCACACAAGCTGTATCATAACCTCAACTGATATAATCGCGCTTGAGGCGTGTTTTCTTCTATTGTTATAGTAACGTTGAGTAGATATGTTAATGTGTCCGTCAAAGATATACATGCAGTCTCATGACGGAAGTAAATTCCTTTCAAATAGTTTAAAGTCATTCCACAACAAGAACCTTTGTCTGAACTCACATTGGGAACCTTTCTAACATGGGAAACAAGGCTGGGGGAATAAACAGACCCCTGATACGTTTTTCCTTACGGTAACAACACGGTATATCTAATCACATTTGGTGACTTTGCCTCTTAAATTACGTTACAATCCTATTAAAAAAACATCACCATTTTGACAAATTTTAGTGAAATCACCCCCACGCTCTCTTCATGAAAAAGACAGAATAGAAAGACACATCCTTTCTTTTCTCCACCAAAATGTGCCGCTCAAAGGGTGTAGAAAAAATTTTAGAAGCCAGTAAAAGCTACAAAGAAAGAAAGAATTGCCATTCAATATGTGGTTATGTTATCACTATTTTTCTTAACACAAGCTTTACATAAACTTGCAGGGGCATAATAAACAAGTCCATATGGCAGATTTGTCAACTCATTGCGACCAAGAAATGTCTGAAAACAATTCTTACCAGTCACTCCTGAGAAGCAGAGACCCCAAAACACCACCGAGCCGATTGTCGCGTACATCTTTCCCGATATTTTTGTACAGAAATGCGGAGAACAAGCTAACCGCGTATCTCAAGGAAATCACAGGTGGGAAAATCTGACGCACGTTAGACCCGGGGACTGTCATTGGTCAGTGATCGTCACTTGACTCACATCACTGTCAAAGTTACTGATCTGTACTACTGAGTGCGTGTTTAGAATACCTTTCTTACCCTTAGGGAAGTTTTAGGTGTAGATGATACTAGAGTGTACCAACCAAAAAAGTAAACGGCTGTATAAAAGTGTATATCTATAGTGGTGGAAAATATCCTTTTAGCCAGTCCCACCTAAATATCAAAGTAGTGAAATTGTGTCTGTAACAGAAGCAATTTGTCGCAGTCGCGTTTTAGCATTTTCCAATTTGCATGAATATTTCAGTTGATGGTCGCATAAAAAGGGGTAAAGGGTCTCCATATTGTTACAACAACGATGACTTGTGGTGAGATCTTAAACTCACTGGCTACTCTGTTTTTAAGTCCAGCGCAATCGCCGTCTTAGTTGAAACGCCAGGAGTCCTTTTAGTGTACGCGATCTTCATAGCATCAAGGAATTCTTTGTTAACCTGAGATCAATACATTTATCCACACAAGCTGTATCATGATATCCACCGACATAATTGCGCTTGAGACGTGTTTACTTCTGTTCTTATAGTAAGGTTGAGTAGATATGTTAAAGTATCCTTGGAAGATATACATGCAGTCCCATGACGGAAGTAAATTCCTTTCAAATAGTTTAAAGTCATGCCACAACAAGAACCTTTGTCTGAACTCACATGGGGAACCATTCTAACATGGGAAACAAGACTGGGGGAATAAACAAACTCCTGATACTTTTTTCCGTACGATAACAGCACGGTATATCTAATCACATTTTAGTGACTTTGCCTCTTAAATTATGTTACAATCCTTTAAAAAAACACCACTTATTTAGCAAATTTTTGTGAAATCACACCATGCACTCATCATTAAACAAACTGAATATAAAGACGCAGCCTTTCCGCTCTCCAAAAAAATACTTCTCAAAGGGCATAGAAAAAATTTTAGAAGCCAGTAAAAGTTACAAATTTCTAAGAAAGAACGCGCCACTGCAGTGATTTTATTTGCCTTCGCTGCTGGTCATGTCGAAAATCCTCCTTTCCCCTAATCAGGTGTCCAGTCTATCGTGGTTCGGGTCGTCTTGTAGACGTTCCTTGTCCCCACTTCAACTAGCTTCTCTGTTTGAAGTTTTACGTCCTGTACAAGTTTTCCACGACAGGAGTTTGTTTAGCGCCCACCGCGGTGAGCTAATTGATCATGAACACCTGTCTTTCAAAAACCACCCAAGAGCCTAGTTGAACTGGGCGGCTAGTATATTTATAGGTCCGAAGGAACCCGTCCCAACAACAATAGACTGGAATCCAGGCTGTATTTTGCAATTTGCTATTCAAGATATAAACATTTGCACATTTTATCATTGTTTTTCTTATACGATATTAATATACACAATATTGTATTCTTTCTGACCTATTATAATATGAATTATTCGTCTCGTAGAGACCCCACACGCTTAACATAAACTTACAAGGGCGTAAACAAGTCCATATGGCAGATTTATCAACTCATTACGGGGAAGAAATGTATGGAAACAATTCTTACCAGTCGCTCCTGAGAAGCAGAGACCCAAAAACACCAGCGAGACGATTGTCACGTACATGTTTCCCGATGTTTTTACAACAATGCGGAGAACAAGGTAACTGCGTATCTCAAGGAAATCACAGGTGGGAAAATCAGACGCAAGTCAGACCCGGGGACTGTCATTGGTCAGTGATCGTCACTTGACTCACATCACTGTCAAAGTTACTGATCTGTACTACTGAGTGCGTGTTTAGAATACATTTCTTACCCTTAGGGAAGTTTTAGGTGTAGTAGAGTGTACCTACCAGGAAAGTAAACGGCTGTTTGAAAGTGTATATCTATAGTAGTGCGAAATATTTTTTAGCCAGTCCCACCTAAATCGCCAAAGCTAAAACGTCAAAGTAATGAAATTTTGTCTGTAACAGAAGTAATTGGTGGCAGTCGCGTTTTAGCATTTTCCAATTTGCATAAATATTTCAGTTGATGGTCGCATAAAAATTGGTAAAGGGTCTCCATATTGTTACAACAACGATGACTTGTGGTGAGATCTTAAACTCACTGGCTACTCTGTTTTTAAGTTCAGCGCAATCGCCGCCTTAGTTGAAACGCCAGGAGTCCTTTTAGTGTACGCGATCTTCATAGCATCAAGGAATTCTTTGTTAACCTGAGCTTAATAAATTTATCCACACAAGCTGTATCATAACCTCAACTGATATAATCGCGCTTGAGGCGTGTTTTCTTCTATTGTTATAGTAATGTTGAGTAGATATGTTAATGTGTCCGTCAAAGATATACATGCAGTCTCATGACGGAAGTAAATTCCTTTCAAATAGTTGAAAGTCATTCCACAACAAGAACCTTTGTCTGAACTCACATGGGGAACCTTTCTAACATGGGAAACAAGGCTGGGGGAATAAACAGACCCCTGATTCTTTTTTCCTTACGGTAACAACACGGTATATCTAATCACATTTGGTGACTTTGCCTCTTAAATTATGTTACAATCCTATTAAAAAAACATCACTATTTTGACAAATTTTTGTGAAATCACCCCCACGCTCTCTTCATGAAAAAGACAGAATAGAAAGACACATCCTTTCTTTTCTCCACCAAAATGTGCCGCTCAAAGGGTGTAGAGAAAATTTTAGAAGCCAGTAAAAGCTACAAAGAAAGAAAGAATTGCCATTCAATATGTGGTTATGTTATCACTATTTTTCTTAACACAAGCTTTACATAAACTTGCAGGGGCATAATAAACAAGTCCATATGGCAGATTTGTCAACTCATTGCGACCAAGAAATGTCTGAAAACAATTCTTACCAGTCACTCCTGAGAAGCAGAGACCCCAAAACACCAGCGAGCCGATTGTCGCGTACATGTTTCCCGATGTTTTTGTACAGAAATGCGGAGAACAAGGTAACCGCGTATCTCAAGGAAATCACAGGTGGGAAAATGTGACGCACGTTAGACCCGGGGACTGTCATTGGCCAGTTATCGTCACTTGACTCACATCACTGTCAAAGTTACTGATCTGTACTACTGAGTGCGTGTTTAGAATACCTTTCTTACCCTTATAGGGGAGTTAAGTTTTAGTTGTAGTATAGTGTACCAACAAAAAAAGTAAACGGCTGTATGAAAGTGTATATCTACAGTGGCGGGAAATATCATTTTAGCCAGTCCCACCTAAAACGTCAAAGTTGTTAAATCATGTCTGTAATGCTGATGTCACATTTTCAAACCGGGGCCCGGTCGGGCTGCTTCGATTAACGAAAAAATCAATAATTTATATCAATAGTATACGCAAAAAGTAGCAATTATTAATTTTGTCGCCTTTTTTGTGCTTTGTTGTCTTTAATATAATAATTTTCGCTTCATAAGACTGCCCGGCAGGGCCCCATGTGGAAATGACTCCAGCATAACAGAAGCAATGGTGACAGTCGCGTTTTAGCATTTTCCAATTTGTATAAATAGTCCAGTTGCTGGTTGCATAATTAAGGGACTAAAGAGTATGGCGGGGAATACCCTTTTAGCCAGTGCCTAAAACGCCAAAGTAACAGAAGCAATCGGTCGCAGTCGCGTTCTAGCATTATCCAATATGTACTCGTATAAACCTTTATTCCAGTTGTTGGTCCCATACAGGGCTAAAGGATTTTTTCAACAACGATGACTTGTGGTGAGATCTTAAACTCACTGCCTACTCTGTTTTCTAGTCCATAGCAATCGCCGCCTTAGTGGAAACGACAGGAGTCCTTTGTCTGTACGCCATCTTCATAGCATCAAAGAATTCTTTGTTAACCAGTGAGCTTAATAAATTTATCCACACAAGTTGTATCATGACCTCAACTGATATCGCGCTTAAGGCGCGTTTTCTTCTGTCGTTATACTCAGGTTGAGTATATAATATGTTAATGTGTCCTTGGAAGATATAGACGCAGTCCCTTGACGGGAGTGAATTACTTTCAAAATGTTTAAAGCCAGCTAGCCATGCCACAACAAGAACCTTTGTCTGAATACTGCAAAACTGTCTAAACTAATCACGTAGCACTATCCGGTTGTAGAAAACATCCCGAGTACTTTGAACTTTATCTGATAAAAGAACAACATGGCAGGAGAAACTCCTGAATTGTGTAATTTTACACCAGTCCAAAATTCAGCAATTAACGAAAAAATTCAATAAGTCATCATCAATCAGAATAAGGCAATACAACAGATGTTACATATTGCTCAAAAACAAATTATGTTTGGATGATGTCGAATCTGTGTTTTTGTAACATTTAGTATTAAGTTAAAGAAACTTTGCGGTATCGTGTTGGGGAACTACTGTATATATATTTCTGTGTCTCATTGCAAGACAATTAAAGGGATCTTAAATCCTTAGAGAAATGTCTCTACTCTAGATCTCTAGCCAGTTACATCACACAATTTCAAACACCTTAATCACTTGAAAATCATCAAACTTGACTAAAGAAGACGCCAATATTTCAGTAAATTATGAAACTTAATGTGTGAAAACTTCAACCATGTATGCAGTGTTCAAGGTCTTGAGCTACAAAGTTGGACTTATTGAAGCCAGTAAGGGCCCACTTTTTTACAAGACACCATACATACAAGTTTGGGATTGAGACATTGCTACCGAACTATTGTTTAAGGAAATATCTTGATACTAAGTAGTATTTTGAATGACAAATTAATCAAATGTTCTAGCTGTACGATTCGTTAGTCGTAAGAACGCACATTGAACCTTTTGGACATGACCAAATAACAAATACATATTTTGATCGAGTAAGAACATGGCCACTACCCCTCAGCCAATGAGAGCCCTTAATTTTCTGTGTCTATATCCCTATAGTGCAGAAAAGTGTGGTACTATCCAAAAAAAGTGTCTTACTATCCACAAAGTGTGGTACTACAACTCATTTCCATAAAGTTAGTACCACACTTTTAGTTAGTACCACACTTTTTGGGTTTTAATTGAAACCAAGTCCCCTCTCTGTGTACGCTAATCACCCAAGGGACAAGAGGACTGAAACACAATCAGACCAGCTTTCTCAAAGACAAATGCTGCATTGAAACTGATATTGAACAAGAAAAACTGAAATTGAACAAGAAACACTGATATTGAACAAGTTTGAAAGATACCTTCGGGGAAATGGCCATGTTCTAAATCAGATATACCATCTATCTATAGTTAATATAGCTAAATTTATTTTGACAGTAAATTCACTTTAGGGTTTCATTAAAAAAATCGCATGGAAATTAAATGTGCATATGAATGGTATCTTGATTACAATGTTTGTCAGACAATACCATCATGAGTAATATTTTGGATGACATTTAAAGGCCTTTTCAGCTATGTCTCGACATAAAAACGACAGAAATTCTAGAATACTTTTCACATACAAGTTCACTTTCATTCTGGAATTGTAATTTTGATTCCAGACGTTTTAGTGGTTTTTAAGGCTAGTGGTAAATCGCAATGTGAAGGCAACAAAGATATCTAATGAAAACATTGTGGGCCTTTTTCCAAATGAAGGTATTACCATTTGTTTTCCCCTTTCCTTGAAGAGACCTAACATTATCACAAGATATGTTATCCAGAATGTTACCAATATGTCATTTCAAACTTTCAACACAGAACAAAGGAAGCATCTTGGGTAGAATTCCTGTTTAACTAGAAAGGCCGACATTTGCTTTGGAGCAAATACAGCAATGGCTTCACCACATTTTACGACATGGCAGGGAAAGAATGAGAAACACAAGGGAAAACAATGCTTTACATTGATATAACTATAGCTGTATGAAGTAACATACAACTAAGACTACAACAGTTGGATAGCTATTCCCTACATTATTGGTTAGGATTTTTAATTGCATAATGCAAACTGTTGATTTTCAAGAAAAAAGAAGCGTTCATGCCCCGCATTCCAATGCTGGAGCAGGAAAGCTTAAAATACCTACCAAAACACTTGAATACAGACCTACTGTCAGTATGGAATGGCTCTGTGCAGGTATTAATTAAGTTAAGCCTGTTAAATTCCAACAGCCAATCAGCAAGGAGAATAGAGGAAAGCTGCATGCCTATTGGTTGATGCCCTGCATTCCATTGTGATGACTCATGCCCAAATGTGGTAACACTGCACACTAACTCAGTAATACATTTGCTATAACACAGCCAAAAAACTCAAATAAAACCATTCTAAAAGCCTGTATCACAAAAATTAAAAAAACGCCTGGGGGTATTTGCCTACTGTACCTCCATACCAAATTTCAGGTCCTTAGGCCCCAAAATGAAGAAGCTGAATCCATTTAAAGAAATGGCAGGAGGAGAAGAAGAAGGAGGAGAATCATGAGAAAAAGCAATATGGTTGGTGCCCATAATAATAGCACCGTAAGAAAAGTTTCTGGATATTTGATACATAATCTTTTTCTAACTCTGTACATGTAAGTAGTTAAAAAGTAAAAAAAAACTCCCAAATGTATCATGTTTTTGGTACTAACTGCTTTACGTACTTAATAAAAGCATAGGAAGGAGTGAAGGTTGATGATTGTTGTGTTTCATATGCAATTATTGTAATTTTTCACAGAGGGTAAGGCATTTGGGATTTTTAATCTTTTTTGTACACAATTATTTTTAACTTTAGTCAAGAATGCCATAAAACATTAAGTACATCCAGAAACTTTGCTCAGTTTCAATTTGTAATAAAACCGTCTTGGATATAATGGTCTTAGCTAAATAGCAACAAGGCCAACGTTTTGGGTGATTGTTGGATGTATAGATTTTTAGATTTCTAATCTTGAAATAAAGAATGAGACTTGGCTTTGAAGTGACAGATTTTAAATCAATATACATCCTATTTCACATTGTAATGCGTTGCAGATAGAAACTTCTTTTTTCATATGGCCCAGCGTTTAATGTGAAGGTGCACGCTCCTTCTAAAACATTTACCTTGTTTCTTGGCTGCCACTGGCCCAAAATTGAGACACATTTCACCGTTTATATTACTACTGAAGTTTCTTTCATAGGGGAAACATGAACTGTAAATCATCCAAGACAATGCTCGACATGCTTTTTACACGGCTGTCACACATACACACTCACAACAGCTGGCTAAGGGAAAAAGTAACAGCATTCAAACAACTGCATGTACTTGAAAATCATTGATACGCAAATTCAATCCTGATTTCAATCAGGACATGTATTTCCTGGATAAATAAACAAACAAACAAACAAACTTTTATAATAAAACTGGCGACTGGATCCAAAAATAAAGGCTGCGAGGCACAAGCCATTCGCATGGTTTCATCATGACGTTACAGGGTGTTACACACAAAACGTCAGCCTAATTTTCTCTACTTCCCGTCCTCTTCCATGTTAGGCAGACCCTGGTAGGTCCACTTGTCACGGCGGGACCGCTTCAGGATCGTGGCCGCGCCGATCACCAGGAGGGCGAGCGCCATCAGCACACCTCCGGCAGCCATCATGGTCCAGAGTCCACTGCGGGGACCAGGTCCGGTAGTTTGACGGCTCTTCTCCAAGTACAGAGCGTCTACAGCTAGAAAATAAAACGTTAACCCTACCTAGACCGGGCTTTTTTTGACATGGGGGGACCGGGGGGGGGCTCTTTTGACCCCCCCTAAGAACTCGCGAACGGTATGTCGTATGACCACCAAATTTTCAGAGAATGGTGTACTAGTCAAAATTTATCATATCTACAATTTTTATGTCGTTATGACGTAATATGACGTCATTATGACGTCATTAATGTGATTTTATTGGCCAAAACCGTCTAAATAGGTTTTTCCCTGAAAACCTCCCTGGTATACAACATAACTTTACCAAAAGTGTTTATGACAGAATATTATGGTGTACTAAGTCTTATGTTGCCCATAGCAACACCGGTGACGTCATAAAATGACGTCATGCATATTTAAGATATCCGCCATCTTGGATCATCAATCTTGAATTTTCAAAAATAGTTTTTTTTTCATGATAAAGCCTAAAATACATTGTAAACATACTAAACACCTTCATTCAAACCTTTTTTGTAAAAAGAAATGGAAGTATTGATGAAATTTTAATGAAAATAACCCGTATATACCTGTTCTAATGATATGGTCCGCCATCTTGGATTTTGGCCAATGACGTCATCAAATTAGCATAAATTATGCATATTTAATGATAAAATTTACATAAAAGTATATGGGATGTTATTAATATTAGAAACCATGAGTAACTTGACATAAAACCCATAAAATTCTATTGTTGAAACAAAAAGTACTAAATTTAGCAAAAAATGCCTGTCAGAAACCCGTTGCCATGGCAACACAAAATATTATTATCTTATTCCAATGATAGAGAATTGTTGCCAACAATATTTTAGGAAAAGTCACCAAGTTTGGTCGTTCTACGGCTAGCCGTTCAGACGCTAGGTGACATCAAAGTTGCCGCGGGCACTTTTAGCCCCCCCCCGGTCTAGGTAGGGTTAATCCATTAATTATTGTGTTAGTGGGGTCGTGTGACGTAACGGCAGAGTGCTCGGCTTGGAACCAAGAGGTCCCTGGTTCGCGTCCTGACATGCCATCGATCTTGTGCCCTTGGGAAATTCACCTAACACGACTTTCCTCACTTAAGTAAAAATTAGTTTAGTCCCCCTGTATTTGTCCTCTGTATATACCTTCTTTGTCACCATCCAGAATGATTGGTCCCTGGTAGATCATGTGACGTCCCCTCATGTCAGAGATTCCAACAGCTCTTTTGCCCCTCTTGACGCAACCCTGGGGAAAAGTAAGTTGTGTAATTAAGATATACAACTAAAAAATCCATACTTGAATCACATGTATGCCACGCATTTTATTGTCTGGTACCTTTTTCTAAAATTGTGAATCAAAGTAAATTGTTCACTTTGAATCTGTGAAGTTACAGGGAAACGAAATGTACGTGGCAGTGAGATATAGTTATCTTGTAAGTTACAAGAGAGGCAGGGCAAAGGTTAAAGGAAAAATGGGAAAACGACGGGTCATTTATGCTGACATAGGCATGACAATGACGTTGGTATTCACATCAAAAGCAAGAACTCGGAGACTTCATCAGGCTTCATGAAAGTTTAGATCTTGTGTGATAGTGACTGTGTCCTCTTTTCAAAAAAGTGTAGGGGTTCATAAAACAGGAAACGAACGTGAAAACAGCCAGCGCTATGAGATTTAGACGTAATTGATGACTTTCTAGCTCTCGGAAAAATCATATCCGTTACAAACTGACCAAAGGTCCGTGAGGAAACACAGACACACACAGAGAGAGGGGCAGAGAGAAAGAGAGAGATACTAAAATGATATCTCCATTTTTCATGGACCAAACAAACCTGTGCGCAGCGGGATCCAGAGTCAGCGGCGTCACAGACCAGCACCTCACAGTGCACGTACACCGTCCTCACCTCCCGGATGAAGCGGAACGCCTCGAAACCAAACCGCTCCTTGCCGGGGTCGTCAACGTCGTAGGTCTTCAGTGTGGGGTCAGAGGCACAGCTGGAAAGAAATAAACAATACATTTCCTTGTTATAGGTTCAAAAAAAAAAAGCTTGCGATTATAGTGTAAAAAGATGTTTTAAGTCTTGTGTCTGAACTGACGATGAAGTACCAGTGGCAACCATCGTGCTTGATCAGTTGATGGCTTTTCAAGACACAAGGCATGGTTTGCCAATCTAGTTACAGGCAAACTTCCTGTCTTTCCATAAATAATACAATTTCTGGGTTACAATTTCCTCATAGACGTATACTAAACATAATCCGACCACTTGCATGTCCAACGCGACTGGGCCAATCGTCTCTGACGACGACAGCGTCATTTTCAAGCATGTGGTAGACTTTTTTCATCATATCTATCGAGAAAGATTGATGGAATCTGCCTTTTTTTTCATTTATTTCAACAACATGACGGTCATTGCCCAATGTAAAAATGGTTGCGACTAAGTCAATTGAGCAATCTATTAGAATTGATGTAAAATGAAAGTCTAATAGATTGCACAAAAGTATGTTTATAATGTTTTTCCTCCTAAATCTCAAATAATATGCATGCTACTAAATATAACATCAAACGCGTTAAACATTTCTGCCTACCCGTCCCTGATGAGTTGATACTGCAGACTGTCGTTAGGTGAAGGTGACATGGTGGCCTTACAGTTCAGCGCCAGTACGGACAGTTTCTGCCCGTGTCCCTGTACCTCCAGCTGCATGTAGACGTGCTGACGCAGCCTGAGGTGGATGGGGTACTGGTTGGCCCGGTACTGTCTCTGATACTGCCGGGTGGGGAACATGGAGAGCCGGACCTCCAGCTGCCCGAACCCCTCCTCCGTGAAGTTCAGTCCGCCCGGGATCGGCAGGAAGGTGGACTCCACCCACTCCTGACGCTCGTAGTTGCACCTGTGTACAACGGTAAATTTCTTACTTAGATAGTGTTGCTTGGGTCATTAGCCCCATACAACGGCAATGTACAATACACATGCGTAGTAGCATATTTTTCATTCATTGTTGTTTGGAAAAATATTACATTTGCCGTTAAGCCGAATAATTTTGTTTATCTATTTGTTTGTTTGTTTGTTTGAACTATTCTTTATCCAAGACAAAGAAAAACGTATTTTCATTGACGTCATGAGGGACGAGGTAAGGTTCAGAAAAATACAGAACAAACGATACATGAAAGACGTTAAACATGCATTTTACATCATTTAAAGTCAACACAACGATCTTTGACTTTACCTAATATCTCTATTAATTTAATTATTCTAATACTGAATTTTAGGATTTCATAATAAGCAAGTATTGTGAAACAAATAAAAAACAAAAGCGATTTGATATCATTATGAATATGTAAATAATATGTATTTGATCTTTACTTGGAGGTGATGGAGATGTCGCTATCGCGGGTGATGACACCAGTGTTGAAGTGGATACCCAGGATGTTGATGGTGTTTACGAATTCGACGTATCTCGGGCTGAACTTCACCTAGAGGGAGGGGGGCAGATTATAAGTTAGACCGTGCTGCCTTATTTCTATGGATGACATACGCCCTTTTTCGAATCAAAACTTTGTAGCCTCCGGAACTTATTACGGCTATACCTGTGAATTAGCATTATGTTTGGGCTGAATTTTTCCTGTTCGTCCTCTCGTGTTAGTTTTTATGTCTCAAGAGGATTTTGTCCATGCAATTTAGTCATGCAATTTAATTTGGTCTTAATGAGGCTACACCAAGAAGTGGGTCTTGTGTATGAAGTCACAGTTAAGACTTGTTTCATGATCGATAGTGTCATCAATGGATTGATGTCTACTTCATGAAACGATTCTTGGCATACGTACCTGTGTACCGCAGCCGTACAGTTGAGTGCGGAAAATGTAGTGAGTGCCGTTAGTCGTAGCGCCACAGTTCCGGTCAGGCTTCCAGTGTAGGTTGTTCGAGTTGATGTCAGTCAGTTGATCCTCAGGAATAGACAGTTCCATGTACTCGTTGGTGCAAGTGGTAGAAGCTGTGGAAGGTAGACAGAGGTTTCCATTTGCAAAGAAAGTGGCTAGCTAAGAATTATGTTGTTTTATTTTTTACCTTCTGGCTATGCAGTATTTTTTTAATACATGTAGCAATTAACAATTTGACTTATTGGGATTGCAAACAGGTACAATACTCGTGGGCCACAGGCAGCGGGGGCTGGTGTTGTGGCCCACACACAAAACAATCATAAGCACACAAACAATACAAACATTTAAACCACACATGAAAATTAACAATTCAAAAATCAAATCATTTCCATTTTTCTTTGTGAAAAATCTAAATTCCTGCTCTTTTCCTTTTTATTCTTTAGAATTTGCACATGCAAACGACGTCACAGTCTCTAACAGTAAGGCATAAGGTGTGGATATGTCAATAAGTACAAAAGTACAAAACAGTATTGTGTTTCACGTAAGTCTTGGCAAAACATGATAGCCTTACCTGAAATATCTGCTGGAGGTGTCGGTAACAGTTCTGTGTAAGGGGACAAATGATGAAATGTACATGGACGTTTTGCTTCAGAGGAGTATATTATATTTCTACTAAGTAATTAAACGTTACGGTAATGAATTGAATTTTTAACAAGTGCCTTCCACCCCCATTCCATGTATGACTTTTTAAAAATAAATTTTAGGTAACATTGCTTGGATTAAAAGTTGCGAGCTCTTAGACTCGAGATCTTTTTTTTTCATTCAGACTTTTACAGTTTGATTTTATCTAATTTATCAAACTATATTTACAAATATACAACTAGGACTGCCCCCAAAATCCAGATGCTATAATGACATGTTATCCCTTAGTTACAGTACACAAATGGGTATTCATACAACAATGAGTAATCTTCATAGTTTTGCTCTAGGTGCCAGATTACAATAATCTCTGTGCATGAAAGTCCTCTCCATTCAAAAACTAAGTTACTTACTTGGTGCTTCATTGGGTGCAGTGGTAAGCCCTTGGGTTGCAATGGTTGTACTGACAGGTGCCATATTTGTTACATTCCAGGCTACGACAGAACAACAAGAATAAGAATTCGTAGATCTCATACCTCCATGAAATACATGGGTTTTTGTAAATGTCTTTTATTTGTGTCACTGACTATGGAAATAAGGTCACAATTAGCATAATCTAGTTTAATTTATGGTTTTCTACATTTAAATGACAACATTTTTCGTGTAAAATTCCTCTTCTTTGTCATACTTCATTTCAAGATGACCTCATTAAAAAAATCTGTATCTGTATATCTGTACATGAATCTGTATCTGTGCATAAATATGTATCTGTACATGCATCTGTATCTGATTGCAAATAAAGATCTCGAGTGATTGCCATCGACAGCACTACAGATTAAAAAAAATGTCAGATACATCTGCCGGAACTTACGTATCTCGCAAATGTAGTTCTTGGGTAGATTGCAGTGATGGTTGTTCCAATGGTAGCTAAACTGCGGGCGGATCTCCACACATTTCTCCCGGTAAATTGTGTCCGGCTGTCCGGGAGACCAGTCGTTAAAGTCACCTGAGCCCAACACGCTTCCGTCACTCCAACGGTACTGCGACTGTCGACATGTTCAAATACTCGTTACCACAAAAGATATTACCATACGTCGTTCTTAACAGACTACTTCAAAACGTCAATAGGGTTGATGCCTAGCAAATAAACTACTGAAACTAGCAAAAACAGCTACTCTAACCCCCGAAATATTTGGACATTAGAATATTCTAAAAGCACAATTTCCAAATTTGGCAAAGCTTAATATGTTTACGTACTTGTATCCAAGCAAAGGACGTGATGTACATTTTTGTTATTCTACAAGCATTATAATTATATAGACAGAACAATCGTGGGGCCGTTTGGCGTTACGGTAGTTTGGTCGTCTTGGAACCAAGAGAACAGAACCCGAGTTCAAATCCTGCCATGCCACCGGTCTTGTGCCCTTGGGAAAGGCACTTTACACGAAATGTCTTACTTCGCTCAGGTTAAAATGAGTATTGTGTTGTCTTTTGTATTGATGACAACATAAAAATCAGTTGCCCTCCGTCACCTAGTCTTGTGATTAAATGTTGGAATAAAAAACTCACAGCAGGAGCAGTCAGATCATCCAGCCCGATCCACGTCTCGGCCGCGTAGGTGGTTTTGATGCGGTTGTCGATGAAAGTATCCAGTTCAGCGGATTTGATGACCACCAGACGGGCGCCTTCATCTCGGCAGGTCTGACCGGCAGCCTGGTAGGATTTTCGGCCACCTTTAGCAGAGAACCTCATGCACTTTCTTGCCCCGTTCACCACGACCTGTTCATAGTTTTGCGGACAGGGATCTGCAGATGTAGACGAGATTTTGTGGTTAAGTTCATAGACGACTTCTCATTTACAGTATCGTTACATTATGTCTCCTCTAAAAATGACTTGAAACAATTATAATGACCCAACTTGCGAAAACACACACAGACACACAGACACACACACACACACAGGCAGGCACACAGACACGTCAAAAACAATACCTCCATTTTTCATGGAGGTAACAAGTACCCCCTCCCCCAATTCCATTTATGATTTTAACAATGATAAGTTATGGTAGTCTGAAACTGAATCTTTTAAATTTTACTTCAACTAGGTATATTGTTCCCGCTATTTAAAAATGGACTCTTTTAGCCGCGCAAATGTTACGTTAGAGAACAGTCTGAAAATTTGAAAAAAAGCCGAACCTGATATGAACTGTTTTATAATGATATTCAAGTGCCTCCCCCCATTCCATGTATTATCTATCGTTTAATTTTATGATGATGATTTATCTTTTAATTTTATGATGATGATGAATTTTTAGCTAGCAATGTTTGGATTAAACGTTGTGAGCTCTTTTAAACTCGACACTCGTTTTGTTTTGTTGTTTTTTATGCAGTTTTACAGTTTGATTTTATCTAATTCATTAAACTGTATTTACAAATACACAACCAGGACTGCCCCAAAATCCAGATGCTATAATGACGTGTTATGGTACACAAATGGGTATTCATACAACAATGAGTAATCTTCATAGTTTTGCTCTAGACCAACATTACAACAAAAAAAGTCCTTTCCATTCAAAACGAAGTTACTTACTTGGTGCTTCTTTAGGTGCAGTGGGAGGACCTTGGGTTGGAATGGTTGGATTGACAGGTGCAATAGTTGTTACATTCCGGCCTACGACAGAACAACAAGAACAAAGATTGTGTTGTGTGAATGGAGTGATAGATCACATAGGGAACCGCTCTGCTATATAGTTTTATGGCCAATGCAGTGCTGAGAGGTACCAGTAGTGCAGAATTACTTGTATTTATGTCACTAAAATTAAACTATCAGTAAATTTTACGCCAAAACAGTTACCCGAGCAACTAGATATGGTTTTGGAAACGGCCTATTACAAGAAACTAAAACAGCACCTTCGTTCGTGGAAGGTATGAACCTGTTCAACTTTACTTGTGAGTAAATAGTGGATATTACGTTTCGTTGAATTATCTGAATTATACGTGCACTTGCACCAATTTTAGTAGTATTTTAGTTCAAAATTGCATACATGGGGGAAAAAGCAGTATAAAAATCTGTGCAGTTTAACGAATATGACAGGGTCTTTCCTTGGTGCTGAAAAGCTTGTCTAAGACACATTCAAGGGTTCCCCTACCTGCACAGGTCCTGTAAAGCCGTAAAGAACACCATATGTTAATGAGCATGTACTACTTACCGCATTGATACTCAGCCCTGCTGGCCTGTCCGAAGACTCTGGTGTTAGTTGTATCCCAGTCAATCACGTTGCCATGGTAACTACAGTCCGCTGCTATTTCGGCAGGAGACAGTACTCGGTCCCAGAGGTTCACTTCCGACAGCTCTCCGATGAATGACTGGTCTGCATCGAATCTTCCCCCGACTACGTCTTGTTCCTGTCCGAGGATCCATGTTCCGCCTCTGCGCACTCTTCCTCCCACTCTAAACCCCGAGCCTGAAGCCGTCAGCGCGCCGTCAGTGTACAACTGCCAGGCTCCATCACTGCTGCGCCAGGTAGTACAGACTGTGTGCCACTCACCGTCCCAAACGGGTGGGTCTGCCATTTGGATGTAGCTTTGTAGGTGTAACTGATTTTAAAAAAATGACATGAGCTGAATTATAAGCGAAAAGATTTCAAAATGTGCATTTCATTTTATACGATGGTATGGATGAAACATATCTGATTTCTCCAATGTCCGTCTCCTCCTGCCATTTTGTTGGATTCTTTTTTTTTCGTCATTTTTTTTATCCTCATGACCTTGCCACATGAAATTTCGTATGGCGGTAAAGTGGGCAAATACGACTAGCCTTTCCTCATTTTTGTTTCATGCAGGCCTTTCATTCTAGAATACACTTGAGGTGCAACAAGGACACATCGTCAGTGATGTACCTGGAATTATCGGGTGTTTCGGGTCTTTCAACATCAGACACCCTCCTCCAGGCGACCAAGCCGAGGTGATCAGTCCCCGACTTGTGTCTATGTAGCTTGTTTCCCCCGACGGAACCACAGCCATCTTGAGGCTCTTTCTGCTGCCTCAAGAATGTCTTTGATTGCGGATCTAAGCTGTGAGCCTCTTACTCCAGTGGAGCGCTCTAGACAAAGACTGACCAGCAAAACCTCGACACTCAACCTCAACCGATGCACACTTGGCTCTCCAACCCCTCTTCTGACTCTCTACTATTAGTTCTGCGTACTTTGCTCTTTTCCGCTCATGAGCTTTAACTATCCTACTCTCCCAAGGCACAGTCAATTCCAGCATGATCACCTTTTGCCACAACTCTTACCACAGTACCACGTCTGGGCGCAGTGACGTGGCAGCTATGTGGCTTGGAAACTTAAGTCGTTTGACTACTTGGAGCTGCTAGTCTCTCGCAGTGGAAAGGAGCCCACCAGCAGAAGTGGGTTTCTGCTTCGCACTCTCACCAGCCTTGACAAAGGTTAAAGGCCTTCTGGGGGGGGGGGAGGGGCATCTGCACGGTGGTCAAAATTGGGCCCCGATCTCCCCACTTGCAGTAGAACCCGAACCTTGTTCGATCTGACGTAATTCGAACAGAACGGTGTTCGAAATGGGGTCACCCGCGGTCATTTACAGTAAACCTGGGTTTTTCGGCCCCTTTTTACATATGTACCTCCTAACAGAAAAAAATCCACCTTTTAACAAATATAAACCATTTCCTGGACAACTAAATGTCGGCCTAAATTTTATAGTGGGCTGGAACATGACACGAAGCTACTGCCGTTATCGTGGGTGACCTTGAAGATCGTAATGCATGTACTCACCAGCCTAAATAAACACTGCTCATATTCATGTCGTATGGCATGCGTGCAAAACTCGTTTAAGATTGGAAGCATGGAGAGTCCAACATATCTCATTGACGGCTCAAAATGACCGTAACGGGTTTGTCCAGAATCGTGTCTTAGGGATTTTCGAAATAGGACCTTGATTTTGAATTATAAGCAATTTAGTTCGAAAAATGTCAAAAAATACCGTTTTTTTCACATTTATACTTAAAATCAGAAATTAAAAAAATTCCTAAGACACGATTTTTGATCTTATTCCTAGTCGTCGAAAAATATAAAAATCGGGGATTTTGGGTAATATACGTAGCCAATCTTAAACGGTGTTTGCCTAAAAACATGACTCGGACTGTCTCGGACTGGCGCTCCAAATCCCGAAAAAAAATCGTCTTTCGGAGCGAGATTTTTAAAAATTAATAATTTAACGTAAACAACTAACATTAAACCTTTGTAAAGACGGTTATTTTCATTTTATTTTGATGGAATTTGCCCTTTAATACTTTTTGTTTATTTTCAAGTGGTTTACGGGTAGTCCAAAACAGGCCAAACTTGCGTCTTGTAACCCGATATGTTTTCGAACCCCCTAGCAATGGGAAAGAATACCGCAGTGACAGACCGCCGTGCTGACTCTTGCTACTTTTCAAATTGTTTTATTTTGGTCGTTTTATTTGTCTCCCATTCTAGTCACAATTTCATTTTTCATGATTAAATAAACCCTTGTGTTTGACTTTGAAGACAAGGAGGAAACCGGAATAGCTCTATCTAAACTATCAGGACACACTTACAATCTTTTTACATTGGTCAGTTTACATACATATCCAGCATAAGCAAGCAATAGTCTGCAGGAACCTAAAATCGAAAACGATTGTATACTTACCATAAATCCACCCTTTACAAACAAGATCAGCTCGTTGTAAGATTGCGACACTGCGTAGCTGACCAGGCTGATTTCATTGCTGGAATCCATGTTGGAGCGCATGTGCACACAGAGGGTAAAGCTGGTTAAGTCCTCAGACAACGTGGTCTCCATCCTGGCATAGTCATCAATGCCTCTTGGACCGGGGAAGATGATCTTCTGTGAGACGCCTGGTACAAATAACACAGGTTGAGGACATTAGGGACAATGTGGTTTGGTGGTCACCAAGAAATTTACAGTTTAAAATCTGCAAGATTCAAGACAAAGAAAGTACAGTGCCTATTGACAAACATGGCAGTATCTTGCATTACCTTCACCAAGAAGATTATGTTTTCAGAGGCGTTCGTGTATGTGTGTTTGTGTGTGTGTGTGTGTGTGTGTAGACACGAGAAGGCTTAAAATAATTGTCTTGATATCTAGCAGGTGGGTAGGTCTTGATGAGACCTGGACCCCCTAGCGACTTGTTATGGTACTGCAGCTGAACTTCCGCTTTTGCGATCTGTGAGGTAGCGCTTGTGCTGGGGAAGAAGTGAGGTAAGTTTGGGACCCCTAGATCTGGAACTGCAGGGCCCCACATCACGACTTAACCCCTCCCACCCCTTGTCTTAGGTATATTGGAAACCCCCATGTAGTGTCGGAGTCATGGATTTGGCAGGATCATGGATTTGGCCTGACACCGGGACCCGAGAAGAATTTAACTCTGACTTAAATCCTTCCCGGGGTCAAACCAACTCGTCCATCGGTCACAATCTGGCATAGAAAATAAAGAAAGACGGATATCTGCTTGCGTGCAAATACATCTTATTTCATCCAATCTCCCACCGCAGAAAATGGAATTGTTCCAAACTCCCGCATATGCAATATAAGAATATCCCAAGATATGGTCTGACCGAAAAACAAAATTCAGAAGCTATGTTAGAGAACAGTCTGGAATTTTAAAAAATGCCGCTTCTGACTCGTATGAACTCTTTTATAATGATTTTCATAAAGTCCTAAATTGAATTTTGACAACGCCCCCCCCCCCAATTCCATGTATGATTTTAACAATGATTAGTATTTTTTAAACTCGACATTTTTTTCTATTCAGAATTTCACAGTCTTTTTATAAAAATTTATTTACAAAAATACAAACAGGACTGCCCCAAAATTTAGATGCTATAATGACTTGTTACGGTACAAAAAATGGTATTCATACAACAATGAGTATTCTTTATATTTTTGCTCTAGATGCCACATTACAACAATCTCTGCGGATGAAAGTCATTTCCATTCATAAGTTTCTTACTTGGTGATTCAGTGGGTGCACTGGAACGACCTTGGGTTGCAAAGGTTGGATTGACAGGTGCCAAAGTTGTTTTAAGATTTTAAAAAATGCCGCACCTGTTATGAACTCTTTTATAATGATTTTTATAAAGTTTTAAATTGAATTTAACAAGTTCCCCCCCCCCTCAATTCCATGTATGATTTTCACAATGTTTAGTTTAAAAGTTACGAGCTCTTTGAAATTCGACATTACTTACTTGGTGGTTCAGTGGGTGCAGGACCTTGGGTTGCAATTGTTGGATTGGCTGGTGCATTAGTTGTGCCTACGTCAAAACAACAAGAACAGCGTTTGTGTGTATGAATGGAGTGATAGATCACATAGGAAACAGCTCTGCTATGTAGTTTTGTGGCAAATGCAGTGCTGGGAGGTACTAGTAGTGCCTAATTTTAGTAAATTTTACGCCATAAAAAAGTTACCCGAGCAACTGAATATGGTTTTGGAAACGGTATATTACAAGAAACAGCACCTTCGTTCGTGGAACAATATGAACCTGTCCAACTTAAGTTGTGAGCAAATAGTGGATATTAAGTTTCGTCGTTAAAAGACTATCTCCTATAATTTCCTATAATCTCCTAGTTAAACTTTGAATACGAAAAATCCCTTAAAAAACAACAAAACAACCAAATAAAGAAAACGTCACAGGATATTCCCATTCTTCTTCCAAAACCATTTCTAAAAAAATACCTGGACAAATGAAGAATTAATCCATTTAACGAAATGGCAATAGAACATAGAAAAATTTACGGTTTTATAGAGTAAAATATGTTTTCTCTTTGACTAGCATACCGGAATTAGGATTCTGGGAACAGCAGAAGCGAACTTCATAGTCCTGGCAGTAGCGATCAGACTGGCGATAGTTTGTGCAGGCAAACCCGACGTCCGTATCGTAGTAGTCAAAGTGTTCTCCTGTTTGGGAAGCCGGTACTTGGGACCCTCGGACGCGAGCCTGGATAGCCGAGGGAGTGGAGCAAATCTTTCCGGGGTTCTCCCGCCGAAGGTGCAACAATGTTTCAAAGTCACCGTTGCCGCTAGGGTTGTCGCGGTCAAACCAACCTGTCCATCGGTCACAATCTGATACAGGGAAAAGAAAGGCCGATTTTTGCTTGCAAGCAAATGCATCTTATTTCACCCCATCTCCAAACCCAGAAGATGGAACTGTTCCGAACTCACTCTTATGCAAGATAACAACATCTCAAAATATCGTCTGACCAAGAAAGAAAATTCAATATTGCCAAGTTATGGTAGTCTGAAACGGAATCTTTAAATTTTACTCCAACTAGGTATATTGTTCCCGCTGTTCAAGAATGGACTCTTTTAGCCGTACAATTGTTAAAGTTAGAGAACACTCTGAAATTTAAAAAAATGCGGCACCTGATATGAACTCTTTTATAATGATTTTTATAAAGTCCTAAATTGAATTTTAACAAGTGCCCCTCCCCCTCAATTCCATGTATGATTTTCACAATGTTTAGTTTAAAAGTTACGAGCTCTTTGAAATTCGACGTTACTTACTTGGTGGTTCAGTGGGTGCGTTGGTAGGACCTTGGGTTGTAATTGTTGGATTGGCTGGTGCTTTAGTTGTGCCTACGACAGAACAACAAGAACAACGTTTGTGTGGTATGAATGGAGTGATAGATCACATAGGGAATCGCTCTGCTATTTGAAAAAAAATCGTTTTGTGGCCAATGCAGTGCTGAGAGGTACTAGTAGTCGAATCACTTGCAATCTTGTCACTAAAATCAAGCTATTAGAAAATTTTACGCAAAAAAAACAGTTCCCCGAGCAATTGGATACATGAGTTTGGAGACGGTCTAATACAAGAAACTAAAACAGCACCTTCGTTCACCACGTCCCACAATATAACCATTCTTCTTCCATACCGTTAAAAAATATCTGCACAAAAATTAATCTATTTAACGAAATAGCAATAGAAGGAAGAAAAACCTATAGTGTTATAATGAAATATGAACACGCTTGGACTAGCATACCGGAATTAGGATTCTGGGAACAGCAGAAGCGAACTTCATAGTCCTGGCAGTAGCGATCAGACTGGTGAGAGTTCCTGCAGGCAAGACCGATGTCCGTATCGTAAAAGTCAAAGTGTTCTCCTGTTTGGGAAGCCGGTACTTGGGACCCTCGGACGCGAGCCTGGATAGCCGAGGGAGTGGAGCAAATCTTTCCGGGGTTCTCCCGCCGAAGGTGCAACAATGTTTCGTAGTCGCCGTTGCCGCTAGGGTTGTCACGGTTAAACCAACCTGTCCATTGGTCACAATCTGGTATAAGAAAAAGAAAGACCGATTTTTGCTTGCAAGCAAATACATCTTATTTCACCCCATCTCCCAACCCTAGAAAATGGAACTATTACGAACTGACGCATATGCAATATAAGAACATCTCAAAATATCTATCGTCTGACCGAAAAATAAAATTCAATATTGCCAAGTTATGGCAGTCTGAAACGGAATCTTTCCGCCTTTACTCCAACAAGGTATATTGTTCCCGCTGTTCAAGAATGGACTCTTTTAGCCGTACAAATGTTATGTTAGAGAACAGTCTGAAATAAAAAAAAAAATGCCGCACCTGACATAAACTCTTTTACAATGATTTTTATAAAGTCCTAAATTGAATTTCAACAAGTGCCCCCCCCTCAATTCCATGTATGATTTTCACAATGTTTAGTTTAAAAGTTGCGAGCTGTTTAAAATTCGACTTTTTTTTCTATTCAGAAATTCACACTTTGACTTTTATTTTATTTATAAAACTCTATTTACAAAATACAACCAGGACTGCCCCAAAATTTAGATGCTATATAATAATGTGTTAGCCCTCAGTTACGGTACGCAAATGGATATTCATACAACAATGGGCAAATTTCATAGTTTTGCTCTAGATGCCACATTACAACAATCTCCATGGATGAAAGTCATTTCCATTCATAAGTTACTTACTTGGTGGTTCAGTGGGTGCATTGGTAGGACCTTGGGTTGTAATTGTTGGATTGGCTGGTGCCTTAGTTGTGCCTACGACTGAACAATAATAACAACGTTTGTGTTGTATGAATGGAGTGATAAATCACATAGGGAATCGCTCTGCTATTTGAAAAAAAGTTTTGTGGCCAATGCAGTGCTGACAGGTACTAGTAGTCGAATCACTTGCATTTCCGTCACTTGAATAAAACTATTAGCAAATTTTACGCCAAAAACAGTTACCCGAGCAACTGGATATATGGGTTTGGAAACGCTCTATTACAAGAAAGAAGCCAAGCCAAGACGAAGAAGATTACAAGAAACTAAAACAGCACCTTCGTTCAGCTTACGTTCACCACGTCCCACAATATAAACATTCTTCTTCCATACCGTTCCAAAAAAATATATGCACAAAAAATTAATTCACTTAACGAAATGGCAATAGAAGGAAGAAAAACCTACAGTGTCATAGTGATATATGATCACGCTTGGACTAGCATACCGGAATTAGGACTATGGGAACAGCAGAAGCGAACTTCATAGTCCTTGCAGTAGCGATCAGACTGGTGAGAGTTCCTGCAGGCAAGACCGATGTCCGTATCGTAAAAGTCAAAGTGTTCTCCTGTTTGGGAAGCCGGTACTTGGGACCCTCGGACGCGAGCCTGGATAGCCGAGGGAGTGGAGCAAATCTTTCCGGGGTTCTCCCGCCGAAGGTGCAACAATGTTTCGTAGTCGCCGTTGCCGCTAGGGTTGTCACGGTTAAACCAGCCTGTCCATCGGTCACAATCTGGTATAGGAAAAAGAAAAACCGATTTTTGCTTGCAAGGACATACATCTTATTTCATCCCATCTCACAACCCAGAAAATGGAAATGTTCCGAACTCACGCATATGCAATATAAGAACATCTCAAAATATCGTCTGACCGACAAAGAGAATTTAATATTGCCAAGTTATATGGTAGTCTGAAACGGAACCTTTCCAATTTTACTCCAACTAGGTATACTGTTCCTGCTGTTCAAGAATGGACTCTTTTAGCCGCACAAATGTTATGTTAGAGAATAATCTAAAATAAAAAAATGCCGCACCTGATATAACTCTTTTATAATGATTTTCGGAAAGTCCTAAATTGAATTTTAACAAGTGCCCCCCCCCCCCTCAATTCCATGTATGATTTTAACAACGATTACTTTAAAAGTTGCGAGCTGTTTTAAACTCGACTTCTTTTCTATTCAGAATTTCACAGTTTTATTGTATTTCATTTATAAAACTTTATTTACGAAGACACAACCAGGACTGCCCCATAATTTACATGCTATAATGATGTGTTAGCCCTCAGTTACGGTACAAAATTGGTATTTATACAACAATGGTAGTTTTCATAGTTTTGCTCTAGATGCACAATTACAACAATCACTGTGCATGAAAGTCCTTTCCATTTATAATTTACTTACTTGGTGCTTCAGTGGGTGCATTGGGAGGAGGTCGGAATGGTAATTTGGGTCGTCGGTTATATACCATCCAGCCTACGACAGAACAACAAGAATTCGAACAACGTTTGTGTGTATGAATGGAGTGATGAATCGCATAGGGAATCGTTCTGCTATTTGAAAAAAAAAACATTCTGTGGCCAATGCAGTGCTGGGAGGTACTAGTAGTGCCAAACGTTAGCAAATTTTACGCCAAAAACTGTTACGCGAGCAACTGGATATGGTTTCGGAAACGGTCTATTCCTTCGTTCGCCGACAATATGAGCGTGTCCAACTTTACTTGTGAGTAAATAGTGGATATTAAGTTTCGTCGTTAAAGGAATATCGAACCCAAAAGAAATCTATAATCTCATAGTCCAATTTTGAATACAAAAACTGCCTTAATTCAAAATTATACAATTCGTTTGGCTTTGATACCAGGGCTAAATCTAAATCTAAAAGTAAGTTTTTCTTGTCTCAAAATGTCAAAAAAGAAAAAGAGATAACCAAAACAACCAAAAAGAAAATCCAATATTGCCAAGTTATGGTACTCTGAAACCGAACGTTTCAAATTTCAATCCATCCAGATGTATTGTTCCTGCTATTGAAAAAAATTCTTTTAGCCGAACAAATGTTATGTTAGAGAACAGTCTGAAATAAATAAAAAAAACCCGCACCTGATGTGAACTCTTTTATAATGATTTTCAGAAAGACCTAAATTGAATTTTAACAATTGCCCCCATTCTATATATATATGATTTTAACAATGATTAGTTTAAAAGTTGCGAGCTCTTTTAAACTCGACATTTTTTTTATTCATAATTTCACAGTTTGAATTTATTTTACTTATAAAACTTTATTTACGAAAATATAACCAGGACTGCCCCAAAATTTAGATGCTATATAATGATGTGTTACCCCTCAGTTACGGTACACAAATGGGTATTCATACAACAATGAGTAATCTTCATAGTTTTGCTATAGATTACAACAATCTCTAAGCATGAATGCCCTTTCCATTTATACGCTACTTACTTGGTGCTCGATTGGGTGCATTGTCAGGACGTGGGGCATGGTCTGCAATGATTGGATTCGCTGGTCCGTTCAAACTTGACACCTTCCAGCCTACGACAGAACAACAAGAACAACGTTTGTGTTGTATGAATGGAGTGATAAATCACATAGGGAATCGCTCTGCTATTTGACAAAAATAGTTAATTGCATCAATGCTAACTAGATACAGTACTGTTTTAAAAAAGCTTTTATGACTCTTGTCCGTGATCACTTCGACCTTGTTAGAACTCGGTCGTGTAGGCCGAACAAGTATTTAAAGAAAAATAAAGGCATTGACTTGACTTGAGTTGAGTAATGGACATACCGTTGCTGTTTGGACGGAGATTACGTAAGGCCAACGCGTATTCAGCATCTGCATCCTGAAAATTTGAAATGTATGTTTAGTATACTAGTAGGAGGTTAACCTACAAATGCCCAGATACAGATATGTACGGGGTAGAAGACGACTTTATTGACCACCTCCCCGACCAAAAGAAGACGGAACATTATTGAAATCAATGGAAACTAGAGTTCCACGATCTCAGACCTTCGCCAAATGATGTTACTCTTGGGCCTTGACGAATGTTGACGATTTGCATTAATTATGCAAATTAGGCATTCATTTGCATAAACACCACCTGCCAATGTTCTTCTTTACAATTACACATGCCACACGTTTGAATAATCATATCATGGAAGCTAGCAGATTTAAAGCATTTCCTCATTAATTATGCTAATTTGCTGCTCATTATTAGCTGCTAATTTGCATAACTATAATTTAAACATGCCAAGCGTTCTTTAAGGCACATACAAACCAAAAATCATGATGATCCGTCAATCGGTTCTCCTTCGAATATTTTTCAACGAATGCTTCTGTAGTTCCAGAACAAGCCGCTAGGGGGTCTAAACTCATGTCAGTTCTTTCCCAGCAAAAGAGCTACCTACCATCCAAATTTAGTGACCCTACCATGTCCAGATCACGAGATATCAAAACCGGAAATTCAACTGCAGTATCATAACAAGCCGCCAGGGGGTCAAAAATCTAATCAGTACCAGGTCCTATCAACACCTACCCACCTACCAAATATAAAGACAATCAATTTTAGCCTTCTTGCGTTATCGTGCTCACACACACACAGACACACGAACACCAACGAAAACATAACCTTTTAGGCGAAGGTAACAAGTACGCAGTACGTATACAGGACCTATGAATCCCTCAATACGACACAAACCTGATTTATCGACTTTTCCGCGAAGTCCACTGCATCGATGCCAAGTTTATCGTCATCACTTGTAGTCGGGGCTTGAAGAACACGAAGAGCTTCTTGCTCTTTGTTGTCATCCATGTCGGCCGCGTCGCCTGCATATGCGAAACAAATTAATTGTAATTTACGCCAAGTATAACGACCGGGAACTGGGAACTAGATAGTAAGTGTTTTAGTTACCAAAGGTAGACCATATGAGAGGTTTAGCATACTAGTATATATTAGCTTGTTGGCCAATACGAGCTGCCAAATTTTTACGAGATTAGCTGTTGGGAGCTCCCAGACAGTAGTATTTGGACCATCACACACTGGGGCATGCCAGTAAACTACTCATTTTCCAAATGTGTTGTGGGTGGTGCGTGGCTCTCCCCACACACGGGACCTCCTTTTAACGTCCTATCCGAGGGACAGCATATTGAAATAACGTTGATCTCTTTTTGTGTAGGGTTTGTAGTAGCTCGAATATTTATGGAAATGGTAATTACCAGTATAGCTGTCAACAGCAAGCACATCTTCACCAGTGACATCCTTTTCGAAATCCTAGAGGGAAGAAAATAAAAAAAAAACTATAGTTCGTGGAACACATGCTTTAGGTGTAGATATTTTGTTTTATATTGTTAATGTGAAAAGAATCTGAATAGGCGAATATACTTGTATACGAATATTCAATTTCTAATCGCAACCAAAAGAAACCAGCTATAGTTTTCAAGGCGCCAGATCATGTTGCAGATTAACCTACACTATACATTTCAGCACCAGATGTGTCCCGAAATCTTGGACATGTCATCATCACAGACCCATTACAGAATATGTTTTCCTCATTTCTTATGTAAATTAGATCCTGATTTGCATAATATGCATCTCATTTTTATCTCATGTTTATCCTCATCTGGGCACCTACCTACCAAAAACAATAAAAAAAACATGCTCCGTTTATTTGCAAACTCTGAAACAAAACGCCCACTACAGAAGATGCTAGGAGGCCAAAATTACACGATATACTCCCAGTCTCAGCAGCTTTCGACTACTTCAATATCATGAACCTTACACTTTAGGAAAATTCACCTCAAACTTTGAAGCTCCGCTGCAATACCTAAAACAGCCGCATTATTGTACTTAACCTGCGTCTTTCCTGTTCTTACCCAACTACTAAAAAAAAACATTAAAAACCATCCGCATTTTTTCGAGTTATGTTGTACACAAACAAAATCACAAAGCACAACAACTTTTCTGCAGCAACGCACTAGGAACATGATAACCATATTTTAACTTTGGGATTGTTTCTATAACCGTTGCTTACCTACCAAATATTATTAAGATAAATTCTCAATTTGTTCTGCATAAATACAATCGACAAAAACACTAAAACTCCACTGCAGTACGATTGGGAAAAGCCAGGTGGACCATTTTTGAGCTTGAACTACATTTTAACAACAGTTACCCTGATGCCGAAATTAAAGAAAAAAATCCATCCACAAATACTTTAGTTATGACGTTGACCTTATTATGGAGACACGCAACAGCTGCTCCAACAAAATCTACCTATTACATATCTTTCTCACGAAAACAAAAATATTCCTGTTTGTGAGAGCGCACACGGGAATAAAACAGATCGCATGTTGCAGTCCAACTATGTTAATATAATATTCCCTTCTTCTATTAGCATAAAATGTACGTATACACCAAAATATATTTTAAAGTATAACACTTAGAAAACAGCTACTCTTTGCGACGTTTGGATTGAGCTAACCATCTATTCGCTTGGTCTACTCACGAAAGACGAAACCTCCACACTGTCTTCTCCATAGACACCCTCCCCAGTTGGTTCAGTCAGATCAGCTGCAAAATCTCCATCGCTCCCAATCGCTGAGGTGAATAAGAAGTAGGCATGCAGAATCAGAGTACTGTTATCTACTTTAACAAAAACAAAACAATTCTTAGGACGTGATCAGGGAAAAGTAACATGATATTATGAAAAACTTAAACTGTTTTCCAACTCAAAATTTGACTCACCAGAAATTTTCGATAGCTGAGGAAGACTGAGTGATTTAGTCGAAAATGAAAATTTCTGGTGAGTCAAATTTTGAGTTGGAGAATAGTTTATGTTTCTCATAATGTAATTTACCAACTCAGATGAACTTTCATGCTAATGTAACATGATATTGCTTTGATTCAATAAGTGTAATCGTATATAGACGTGTTCGTTTTTATATTGCCATTAACCCCTATTTTTACATGCCTTGCTTATTTGTTTTACTTATTCGAACAAAGAATACACATGACATAATAAAGAATAGAATGAAAAGACAAACAGTGTGCAAAAGGGGGCTGGAAGCCTAGTAGGCTTGTACTGAGCCCACCTTCTTTAGACTTAGATAAAAAAATTCAAATAATAAATAAAATAATAATTGATGTCGTCAGTCAATCAGAAGTTCCCATTTTATATTGTCTTGTCTTGTCTTGTTCGGGTACTGCACAACACCCCTAGATTGGGGTAAAACGTGCAGGGGAGCTGTGCGATGCGTTATTGCTGCTTCCTCAGGTGTTGTAGTACTGCAGCGTTGAACTTCGTGGGTTCCGCAGTATCGGTTATCTCTTGGGGCAAAATGTTCCAATCTCTGACAGTTTGTGGAAAATATGAATATTTGTAGCAGTCTTTGTGAAACGTTAGAGGTTTGTATGAGTTGGAGTTGAAGTGTCGCGATTGGCGCGGGATAGGCGTCAACAAGGTTTTGACCGGAAGGGCTGTTTTTGAGTGTCTTGCTTTCTGGAGTAATGTGAGTCTACTTGCTGTGCGTCTGTCCTTTAATGTGTCCCACCCTAAATCTGTGACCAATTTGGTAGTGCTGGCATAAGTATCATAGGTATTAGAAACAAATCTGGCCGCTCTTTTCTGGACCGATTCTAACTTGTGAATATGTTCCTTGTAGTACGGATCCCATGCAGCGCTAGCGTATTCAAGATGTGGTCTGACTAAACTAGTGTATGCATTCTTCTTAACTGATTTAGGACAGCTATAGAGATTGCGTTTGATAAAACCTAATGATTTATTTGCTTTGGAAGTAATATGATGGATGTGTTCAGTCCAAGAAAGTTTGTTGTTTAAGATAACCCCTAGGTACTTGTGATTATTAGCCTCAGCTAGTGTATGGCTCCCTAGTTTGTAGTCAAATACTTAGTTTGCGTTTATGGGTGTAGCGCATGACATAGCACTTATCAGGGTGTAGTTCCATTTGCCAATTGCTCTGCCATGCGTCTAACGTGTTTATATCATCTTGTAGTAGGATATGGTCATTGTGGTTATTTATTTCTCTGTAAATGACACAGTCGTCGGCGAAAAGCCTGATGTTAGAGTTAAGGTTATCAGCCAGATCATTTATGTATACTAGGAACAATAAAGGCCCTAGTACGGTGCCTTGGGGTACTCCAGAAACTACTTCTGCCCAATCTGAATCGTTCCCCCCCCAACTACCACCCTTTGTTTGCGTTTTTTAGGAAATTAGAAATCCACTGGGAGGAGTTTGCCTCGGATACCATAATTATGTAGTTTAAGAGAAGACGGTTATGGGGAACCTTATCGAAGGCTTTGGCGAAATCAGTTATGATTAGATCAGTTTGTGATTTGGAATCTAAGGAAAGGGCTAAGTCATTTGTGGTTTGGACAAGTTGAGTCTCACACGAATGTTTCTTCCTAAAACCATGTTGGTTTTCAGTTAAGATAGAATACATATCAAAATGGTCCATAATCTGGGAGTGGATAATGTGCTCCATGACCTTACTACAAACACAAGTGAGAGAGACGGGACGATAGTTAGAAGGTTTCGTCCTA
>NW_017802379.1:11150863-11184311 GCF_001625305.1 Branchiostoma belcheri | reverse complement strand
TAAAACCTAATGTATTTATTTGCTTTGGAAGTAATATGATGGATGTGTTCAGTCCAAGTAAAGTTTGTTGTTTAAGATAACCCCTAGGTACTTGTGATTATTAGCCTCAGCTAGTGTATGGCTCCCTAGTTTGTAGTCAAATACTTTAGTTTTGCGTTTATGGGTGTAGCGCATGACATAGCACTTATCAGGGTGTAGTTCCATTTGCCAATTGCTCTGCCATGCGTCTAACATGTTTATATCATCTTGTAGTAGGATATGGTCATTGTCGTTATTTATTTCTCTGTAAATGACACAGTCGTCGGCGAAAAGCCTGATGTTAGAGTTAAGGTTATCAGCCAGATCATTTATGTATACTAGGAACAATAAAGGCCCTAGTACGGTGCCTTGGGGTACTCCAGAAACTACTTCTGCCCAATCTGAATGTTCCCCCCCAACTACCACCCTTTGTTTACGTTTTTTTAGGAAGTTAGAAATCCACTGGAGGAGTTTGCCTCGGATACCGTAGTTATGTAGTTTTAAGAGAAGACGGTTATGGGGAACCTTATCGAAGGCTTTGGCGAAATCAGTTATGATTAGATCAGTTTGTGATTTGGAATCTAAGGAAAGGGCTAAGTCATTTGTGGTTTGGACAAGTTGAGTCTCACACGAATGTTTCTTCCTAAAACCATGTTGGTTTTCAGTTAAGATAGAATACATATCAAAATGGTCCATAATCTGGGAGTGGATAATGTGCTCCATGACCTTACTACAAACACAAGTGAGAGAGACGGGACGATAGTTAGAAGGTTTCGTCCTATCACCTTTTTTATAAATGGGAGTGATGTTTGCGTGTAGCCAAGTGGACGGGATTTGGCCTGATTCTAAAGATTTCTGACATATTAAGGTTAGGGCTGGGGCTAACTCTACGGCCGCTAGTTTAAGAATTCTTGCTGAGAGGCCGTCTGGTCCACTAGCTTTGTGTGGATTCAGTTCACTCAGGAGTTTGATAACTCCGTTAGTATTAATGCTGAATTCTGGTATTGAGGGAATGGTACTGCGGGGGAGGTGGGGGAGTTGTTCTTTTTCCTCAGTAAAGACAGAACTAAATTGGAAGTTAAGTATGTTTGCTTTGATTCTGTTATCTGATTCTAATTTATCTCTTAGTTTGAGGCTAGGGATACCAGTTGCTTCCTGTTTCAAGTGTTTTATGTGCGACCAAAACTTTTTAGGGGAGTCGGTACAAATTGAATTTACATATTTACGGTAATTTTTCCTGGTTGTCTTCTTTGCTTGCTTACGAAGAGTGCGAAACTTGTTTAACGACTCTGTAGTTGGGTTTTTACGATAAGTGTTATAGGCACGTTGTTTTTTCCTGTGTATTTTCCTAACCTTGTTGTTAATCCAGGGTGAAGAGTTATTATTATTAACTGTTTTGGTTGGGACGTGCTTATCCATTGCTAATTTGATTTTACCTACAAATTCGTTGTAGAGTTCTTCAGTTGTAGAGTTTACGGTGTTACGTTTTGTTAAGTTATTACTGTATTCATTTAGCTCATTTTTAATTGCGGTTATATCGGCTTTGTCCCAAAGTGAGATGGTTCGGGGGTTTTGTTTAACCTTTTTGGGTTTAACATTAACTGTGATGACTGGAATACCATCATGGTCCCCTATACCTGGGATGAGTAAGCAGTTGTCGACAAGTGACGAGTTATTAGTTAAAAAAAGGTCTAAGATGTTATTACAACGGGTCGGTTGGTTTACCATTTGTTCTAGGCCAAATTCATGTGTTAACTCAAGGAAACCTTTTGATAGTACACTGTAGGGTGCAGTAGAGTTTACACAAGTGTTGTACCAGTCAATACCAGGGAAGTTAAAGTCCCCTCCCAACCAAACCTGGCCCCCTTGAGGTTTTAATTTATTTAGTGAGTCTCGTAGTTTATCTATGAAGTCGATGTTTTTAGCATAGGTGTGCGACCTGTAGCAAGAGCCGACTGTTATTGGTTTAGTTCCTTGTATTTCAATGGTTGCCCACACAGTTTCACAATCGGTATCTAGGTCAACTCTATGTGTGACCACCAAGTCGTCCTTAAAGGCTAGCAGGACACCCCCTCCCCTTTTCCCAAAGTTTCTGTCTTTTCTTATGACTGTGTAATTTGACTGTATAACTGTGTAATTTGTTATGATGACACAGCATCACCAGTGTTGATTAAACCTCGTGGTCCTATGAAGACCGGAAATCGGCATCGACGGCTGAAGAAATAAAACAAACAAAGCTATGCCACAATGAGAACCGTTTTAGAAGTGACTGTAGTAGCCTTTCTAAATTCTAATAGGGGCGCCATTATAATATTGGCGAAAAAAGGCGCCAACAGTGAACTGTTTTTAAGCGTTGGACTTCGCGGTCCAAGGCCTCCTTTGGGCAAAGGGGAGGACTGCTCTCGGTCGTCGCCGGCTAGCCACCGGCCTCGACTAGTTGCTCCACTCCCCAAGGTCTTCAAGAGAAGGGCGATCGCAATCGATTCCCGCCTGTCTTCCCTTTCCCGGCCCTGGCCGGTCGGCCGGTCGAGAGATAGAAGACTCGCGGCGGGTCCCGGGTCCCGGAGCTGGATCCGGAGCGACCCCCAGCCCTTCCGCTCGTTCGCCGTCCTTCACCGAAGGGCGAAACCTCTGTCTCTGAAACGACGGTGCCGAGAGGCAAAGCGAGCTTACGATGCGAACTCGAAAACGAAAGAAACTACAACTCTTAGCGATCACTCGGCCCGTGTGTTGATGAAGAACGCAGCCAGCTGCGAGAAGTAATGTAAATTGCAGGACACATTGATCATCGACTCTTCGAACGCACTCTGCGGCCCCGGGACGGAGTCTTGCTGTTGGTCGGTTTCCCCCTTAACCGCGTCGTGCGCCCACACACCGTGTCTTTGAATCCGTCGAAGCTGCGTGCCCGCGTGCGATCGATTCGAGCTTCGTCCCCAGAAGGTCAGGTTTTCACAGTTCCCTCCGGCGGAGACGCTCGCGTCCGAACCCGATTGCTTTTCGGGCTGGCGGCGCCTCGCTCGGGCGGACCGCGGGGAGTTTCTTCTCGCGATCCCGACCCGGCTTGGCGCATTCCTGCCGTCCGACTGGAGCCCGGACAATCGAGCCTCTCTCCCCGGCAGCGACTGCGAAGGGCGTCTGCAGGCGATGAGCCCTGGAAAGCAACGTTCGTTCCCTTCACTCCTTGACCTCAGCTCAGGCGAGACAACCCGCCGAATTTAAGCATATTACTAAGCGGAGAAAAAGAAACTAACAAGCATTCCCTCAGTTACGGCAAATACGTTAAGCGGTAAGAGCCCAGCGCCGAATCCCCGCAACTACGGGGCGCGGGAAATGTGGCGTTCGGGAAGTGCTCTCGGTCCGTCTGAAAAGAACTTTCAAAAGAGTTTAAGGGTACGTGAAACCGGCTAAAAGGGAAATGGTTGGGCCAGCAAGGTCCGCCCGGAGGATTCAGGCGGCGTCCGTCCGCGCCCCGTCGGCCGAGCATGGATCGCAACACCGATCGGCCGACGCCGAGGCGTGCGGACCCGCTGCACTTCTTTCGGGAGAAGCGCACCGCGACCGGTTCGACGGCGGTCACGTTCTCACGGAGGTGCTCGGGGCCTTCGGGTCTCCGTAGTTATAGCCGCGGGCGTGCGGCGCCCGCTGTTGGACCGAGGACAGACAATCGACCTCCGCTCCTGCTCCCAAGCCTCCCTCGCGAGGCCGTGGCCGGGCCCCTATCCCCTTCGTGCGGTGTTTTTCACCGCGACGGACTGTTCCCAGTGAGTCGCAACGGCCCGCGCGTCGCCGGCGACGGGTGCGCCACGCAAGGCGCCCCGGGTCTGCGGCGAGGTCCGGTCGCTCACCAGACCTGTCTTGAAACACGAACCAATTAGTCTAACACGTCCGCAAGTCATTGGGTGTTGAAGGTGAAGGCCGTCCGTCGGTCCGAGGTGGGGTCCCCGCCGTCTCCGCGGCGCGGGCGCACCGACTACCGATCTCGACCGCTCCGTCGGTGAGGTCGCGCTAGATCGTACACGTTGGGACCCAAAAGATGGTGAACTATGCCCGAGCAGGGCGAAGCCAGGGGAAACCCTGGTGGACGTCTGTAGCGATTCTGACGTGAAAATCGATCGTGAAAGTTAGGTATAGGGGCGAAAAACTAATCTGGGATCGTGGGGTCGTGTGGCGTAGCGGCAGCGTTCTCGACTCGGAACCAGAGGCCCCGGGTTCGAGTCCTGACTTGCCACCGATCTTGTGCCCTTGGGAAAGGCATTTTACACGACTTTCCTCAGTTCGCTCAGGTGTAAATGAGTATTGTACTGTCCCTGTGTTGGTGGCGGCATTAATATAAGTTGAAAAAAATTGAGTGTGCCGTCACCACGTCTTGTGATTGCATGTTTCGGAATATATATAAAAAAAGAAAAACTAATCTAACCATCTAGTAGCTGGTTCCCTCCGAAGTTTCCCTCAGGATAGCTGGCACTCTGTCGCAGTTTTATCTGGTAAAGCGAATGATTAGAGGTCTTGGGGCCGAAACGACCTCAACCTATTCTCAAACTTTAAATTGGTAAGGTGTCCGACTCGCTCGAGTGGAGCCGGGCCTGGAATGCGAGTGCTCAGTGGGCCACTTTTGGTAAGCAGAACTGGCGCTGCGGGATGAACCGAACGCCGGGTTAAGGCGCCCGATGCGGACGCTCATCAGACCCCAGAAAAGGTGTTGGTTGATACAGACAGCAGGACGGTGGCCATGGAAGTCGGAATCCGCTAAGGAGTGTGTAACAACTCACCTGCCGAATCAACTAGCCCTGAAAATGGATGGTGCGGCAGTCCGCTCCGGCCGCCGGCCGAGCCAGGCCGCGTAGAAGCCTCGGGTTCGAGCCCGGATGGAGCCGCCGCGGTAATAGTTCTCTTTTCTTTGTAAGGGGCGTGTACCCTAGAATCAGTTCGCCCGGAGATAGGGACAGCTGCCCTGTAAAGCACCGCGGCTCTTGCGGTGTCCGGTGCGCTCAGGTTGGCCCTTGAGGGAGAGGCGTGCGATTTTCGCGTCGGTCTGTACCCAGGTTAGTTTTCTTCCCCCGAAGGACATCGGAGCAGTCCCGGGGTGGCGGGTGCCCACGGCCCGCGGCGGCCTCCGAGGCTTCAAACCACACGCAGCGGTCGATGTCCTTAGTGCTGAAATGGTGGGTCCCCGAGCCGGGCAGACGGACCTGTGCACCATGTGTGGTGCCGGAACAACGTGTCGCCTTGCAAACTCGCAGAATCGGCAACACGGTCCCAGGGTGACCGACGCCTGCTATCCTGCAGGGCAGAGAGTACAGTCTTGATTCAATGTATTAAAGCTTCCTGTCCACCTCGAAGAGACCGGAATGGAGAAGGTTCGATTCAATGTAGTGAGAGTTCCAGCCCGTAGCCAACGGTGTCCGGTACACCTTTGATCTAGTAAGAGTGCTAGCCCGCCGGTGGCATCCGGGCTACGATAGTCATTACAGCTCCGATGCATTAAGGGTGCCAGGCCACGGGTGGAGCTCAGGCCACGGCGGACCATACCTCTCATATTAATCCAAGGTGCCAGGTCGCCGCTGGACGGACGTTCCTGCTCCGATATTTCCGGGGTGCCAGGCCGCCGCTGGAGCTCAAGTCACGACCGACGGTACCGCTCCGATTTATCGAGGATGTCTGGCCGCCGCCAAATCTCAGGTCGCGGCCGTCTGTACAATTTCAATGTACGGGCTCGTCACCCTCGCTGTTGGACCCGCTGGAGGGGGACCTCCTGCCCCCGCTTCTTAGGTCCGGCAGCTACAGATGAAGCCCCGGCAGGACCCGGCGACAGAGCAGTGTCCGGGGAGTCCGGCGGCCCGATGTATTGAAAGCTGTCTGATTTTAAACGACAGTTCTGTAATGTTGCCGCCTCCATCACCGACGATCATCCCGTGGGTGATTCTCGGTGGAGTTTTGAAAATAGTCCCCTACAAGTGCCTGTACGGTTGACAAGGCGGACCAGCATAGGACTTTCTACGAGTTGGGCACCCGTCGAAAAAGTGGCACCGGCAACTGTTTTAGTATGTTCTGAACAAAGCAGTTGTATATATTAAATGCATACCTGAACTGGAAGGCCTACACAACTGAAAGAAGCCGCGGGAAGGTTCCCGCCCACAAAACTGTCTAGCCGATTTTTCACCGAGCGCTGGTGCGGTAGCTAGTGGGGGAATTTATGGGCCAGACGCAGAGCACCTGCTGGGAACCCGCCCGCTAACCCTGGGACAGGACCAGTCGTCGATCGTGAACACGAGCAAGTTCGCCGGGGTAAGCCGACGCGAGCCTGCCGCTACTGCGCCAAAGCGTGCCGGTTGATGCCGGGAGCGAAACGCCCGAGGCCACACAAGACCTTGTTGTGTACAAAAGCTAAACCTGTAACGTTTCCGCCTGCCGCGTTTCTCCTCAGCCAAATTGCTGGTGTAAACAATTAGAGGAAATGCGGCCTGTTACATAGACGATGTAAAACATTTTGGATGAAGAAACCTACCTGATATTAACATTTACTGCCATTTCTTTGCACTTTTTCATCACAAGTCTATACTTAAAGCGTTTGAAAAAAAAAAAAACCGAACAAGCTACGCGAGGCGTCTTTTTATTTATCTGGTACCACCAATAAATAGATTTAACCAGCCTTCGATACAAAAAAATCAGCTGTTTCCTTTCAGCGACAACACATTTTTGACTAACAGAATCAATACGCTATAGGAAAGGATTGGTTTAACTTATATATCTTTAAAAGAATGACAAAAAAATTGACTTTGAAAAACGAGTTTTGCTGCCGGCATGCCATGAAAAGAAGTTCTCAGTCAAACATTCTCTGTAAATCTACGCCGCAATAACTTTTGCCTGCTCATTACAATACCCTGAATGGCATTTTGGCTGTGCCTGTGTTACTGACTAGAAAACGTTCACATGGACGACAGAATTACTAAAAACCACCAGGTGTGTCCGAATCACTTAAGGTTAAGTGTAACACGGCGGAAAGCAAAGAAAGGTTTCCCGTGTGTAACTGGGTTCAAATGTAGGCTCCCTTGTTCATGCGACACAAGGGAGAATGCGTAGAAAGTTGGAAGCACACGCTTATATTTCAAGCCTTGGTCACAACCGGTCGTACGTGCTTTTTTTGGTGCTTTTTTTAGGCCACGTCTACTACGTTTTTCTGAAAACGCGTGGAAGGAGTGGCGTCAACGCATGTCACTCGCACGGTTGCGCAAGGTGCAAGAGTGTGGTCTGCACGCCACGTCTGGCCGTGAACGGTTGTGTGCATCGTTCGCTGCAAAACCGGTGAGTTGTAAGTGAATGCAACGTACGATCTCTGTGCGATTGCCACTTTACCGTAGGGAGGCCATACTCACACGTGCTGCTTACGTACGGTAAGCAGCACGCACAGGGCACGCGCGTCGCCCGTACTCGCACGTACGGGTGGTGAATCCGCACACCGCACGCAAATAAGGTTTACGTGCACTTAAAGTTCTACGCCGTGTCTGCGTGCTCCCAGATCCGTAGGATTCCGTACGGAGGTGGTACTCACCACTTAAGCCTCGGTCACAACCCGCCGTACGTGCTTTTTCTCCGTACGTTTTTGGGAGGCTACGTCTGCTACGCTTTTTCTGAAAACGTGGGGAAGGAGTGGCGTCGACGCTCGTCACTCGTACGGTTGCGCAAGGTGTAAGAGTGTGGTCTGCACGCCAAGTCTGGCCGTGAGCGGTTGCGTGCATCGTACGTTGCGCAAGTGGTAAGTGAGTTGTACGTGCTTACAACGTACGATCTCTGTGCGATTGCAACTTTACCGTAAGGAGGCCATACTTACACGTGCTTCTTCCGTACGGCACGTACGGGGCGCGCGCGTCGCCCGTACTCGCACGTACGGGTGGCGAATCCGCAGACCAAGGCTTTAACGCCACTCCTTCCCCACGTTTTCAGAAAAAACGTAGCAGACGTGGCCTCCCAAGAAAACGTACGGACAAAAAGCACGCACGGCGGGTTGTGACGGACGCTTTAACATTCATCTTCGTAATAAACTTACCAAAATAAGGCCAAAATAAGTGCCTAAACATCAAGAATGCCATGTTGATTTGATTGCATGGATGGCATCCTGTAGGAGCTCAGTGATGGGAGAAAATGTTTGGTAAAAAAGTTGCCGTCATTATTAAATTTACCTGCTCATGAAGGTTGATTAGAGGATATTATGGGGAATAATAATCATTTTCATTTCTTCTTTCACATTTTCTTCTTTTCCTTTGAAATTTATTTTGCCATTCTAGAACATTAACATGGTAGTTGTCCAATTTTTTCGCAGTTTACGGTATACAATTGCACATTTCGCAGCTGCTTTATTCAGACTTTATAGTATAGCCTAAAACTTACCGTCAACGGCCGAAACGCAGCACAACACAATCAGACAGAAAGTCGTGAGACGAGACCTTCCCATGCTGAAACCTGTCCTGTTTGGCGAGACCATTGCTTGAAGAAACTGTTGAATGTCTACATTTAAGATGCCGACGTCTTCCCCACACGTCTTCTTGTCTTGACAGCTCGTTGAGTTGTCGGCAAAGTCTTGTATGGTGTTATTTTACTAACTAAGCACACTTTTGCGTGCATTGGTCTCACCGTTTCTTTTGTTACGACCTTTACGTGAAAAAAGTAAGGATTTGGTCACAAAATATTTGCGTAGAAAACCTGTTTGTCATATTCTGCATGCTATTACAATGTGGCATTGCTATATTTTTTTGTTTCTTACTTACGCAATCACCCAGTAATATTAGTTACGCCCTTTTAACCATGCAGCCGGCGTTGTTATGACAGTCGTCAATGTTTAGAAAAGAAACATTCGCTGACACATACAGAATGGGGCAAACGTCAAAAGATAACAAGTCTATTGACACTTAATTAGGCGTAGCCGTTACGGTGGGCTGTATAGTACTATGCCTTGTAGTCAGTTGTGCTGATTTAGTGGTGCTGTATATTGTTATTTGGACTATTTTTAAGTCAAAGGTAAAAGCTGACGTTCACCCTACAATATGTTGTCATGTGGTTGAGAAGTATTTATCGGTATCCTTGCCTTTCGTGACGTCTTTGCTTTATCTCACTCCCTTTGGGTGTTATCGTTTTCACAAAGAACTATTCACTGTCATTTCTCTAAAGAGCCTTGTCGGCAAGGAAATGTCATGTTTGTTTTGTCACAAAAGGACGTCGACACGTGCGTAGTTCTTGCATGTGATAGCAGTGCGCGCGTGTAGGGTGCTTGAGTGTAACGGAGGAGTGTTACAGGGTAATCGCGTCCTTAAGGCCACACCAAGTAAATTTTATGGATGACGTCCGCGCGCGCATTGATTTTGGCCTGTTCCTAGAAAAACCCCCAAGAAATTCCACTTCCTGTAACTATGACCAAAGAGTCACGACAGTGCTGCAAATCGTCAGATTGACGTGAAACCCGTAACGCGAAAACAGGACAGGAGGACAACTGCTATTCCACCTGATTTATTGATGTTTTGATGATGAATAAAAGACTTCTTGCTTGCTACACTGTGTCACCTCATTCAATTTGTGTCCTAACATTTGTCGTCTCTTAGTATATTTCTAATCTAGGCATCTTGTTTTTTAGGATCCTACTTGTTTTTTTTTTCGCCCTCTCGCATTAGATTAAGGGTCTCCAAAGGACGTCATCCATAAAATTTACTTGGGGTGGCCTAATGGAATTGACTTGATTCGTTTTTAAGTGCGTGATCTTCATAGCATCTAAGAATTTCTTGTTAACCTAAGCTTTATAAATTCATCCCCATAATCAGTACCATGACCTCCAATAATAATGAAATAATGAAATAATGAAATGAAATACCTTTATTGTACATTCATGCCACGACGGGCTAGGTACAGGTCAACATATAACAGACACATAACAAACGTATATACAATGTAGGAAATTGGAGACAAAAGATGCACTACTTGACTTAGACATACATACATAAGGAACATACAAGGATACTATACTAGGCTAATACAAAGTGTTCTAGTCACTGAGCTAATATAGAGAGGTTAACTTCTTCTCGCTTTTTTGTACAGTGGAAAATGTGGGAGCAGATCATGTTTGTGATACAGGGTTTGTCTAGACGCATCAAAAATATAAAGTTATCATTTGCGTTAATAATATCACCACGCTTGAGGCGTGTTTTCGGTTGTTAAGGTTGAGTAGATATGTTAATATTTCCTTTGACGATACATATACAGTCCCTTAACGGAAGTAAATTCCTTTTAAATAGTGAATTCACAAGGACCTTTGCATGAACTCAAAGGGGAAACCAATCTATCATGGGGGAATGCCGTGAGAATGAATACGTCCCTAAGGCCACAGCAAGTAATTTTTATGGATGACATCAGCGCGTGCATTAATTTTCGCCTGAGTTTGGAAAAAAAAACAAGAAATTTTGTTGCCTTCTGATAGTGGTCACCATGCCGAAAATGGGCAAAGATGTCTTGCCATGCCGGAAGGTGTGTGGCAGATAACTATAAAGAGAGGAGACAAGAAAAGGCTCTGATTTAATGTTTTGCTTCTTACTTTAATGCAGTGATATGTGATGTTGGCTGTGTATATGTGATGTTCCCAATGAATCAAAACCATTTGTACAATGATTGAGTCAAAATTTTAAAATGTAGTAACCTTATTTTTTCGGCCCGCCTTGTTTTTTTTCGCCCGCTCGCATTAGCTTTGGAGTCGATCTGTGGAGGATGTCATCCATAAAATTTACTTGCTGTGACCTAATACTAATTTCCCTACAGTGACATCGTGAATATCTAATCAATATTTGTTACTTTTCCTCTGAAATTACATTACAAACCTAAGTATAAAGAACACCACTATATCAGCGAAAAGTTTAGTGAAAGTAGCCCTACCCCCTCCGAAAAAACACAATAGAATGGCGACACACTTTCCGCCCTTTAAAGGGGAAGTCCAATACTTTCAGTTTTGGGGCCTTTCTACCCAAAATCCTATTTGTAAATGGTGATTTATTGGTTTCTGCCAACCCCGCACATATTTGCGGTGATATCTGACCCGATCGATGTTTCGCGGCTAGCGCCAGATTGTCCGCTAGGCGGCGCTGCGACTGAATCTGTGACGTAAAAGGTTTCATTGGAACAGATTTGGAGCGCGCGCCATTTCAGTCTGTCTGCCAGTACATAGCTCGCTGCAAGTATGCCGCGTTGTGCAAGTTGTGGCTGTTGGTATGGCCCTGCGTCAAAGGAGCGCGGCGTAAGCTTCCACAAGTTTCCAAAAGACCACGATAGGCTACACAGGTGGTTGGTCAGCATGAGGAACAATCTTGTAAATAAACTGACGCCGGAGAAAATCAAGGAGTTAGTACACAAGAAGAGCGTCCACTGGCGGGTGTGTTCAGACCATTTCGAGCCTGGATGCTCGTGGAACTCTAGTTGTCATTGAATTCTGTTGAAATTTTCAGTCTATATGGCAGAAGTACGCATGTAGCTAGCTGTTTTCTTTATTTAAAACAAGTAGCACCTCAGAGAGATTTCAAAGCCTTACAATTCCAGATGGAACCAAAAATGTGACGACCACTGTACTAGCTGTGAGCACAATTATTATGGGAAAATGTAAATCCGACTAACACATGTGTCAAAGATTAGAACGCATACAGAAATGTACTGTAATTAGCAGACAAAAAGGTGTTGTTTTGACAAGTTGTTATAAACCACAAAACAGGAAATGTAGTATTCTGCCACCTCAATTCCTTTCTGTTGGGCGTATGGGCGGTCGATATAAATAAATCCGTCAAAGGGTTGAGTGAATTACAACGTAAACAAACCGCGGTACTGACATGTTAGAGACCGGCTCCTGCACGCCCTGCCGGATCAGATCCCACCGAAAAATCAGCAAAGTTAGGAGGTTTGCCGGGTGCAGAATCACATCGAAGTCAGGGTGGTTTCTGATGCATGGGTGGTCTCTGTACCGACGTTCTTTTCAGTGTCTGTCAGCTCTGGCAGGTCGTGACAACAAACACTCTCCCGTACAGAGGGCATTTCCAGGCAGTTTCTATTGTCTTCGTTTCCACACCGGCACCAGTCCCGGTTCCCCAACCTCCAACGCTCTGTCTCCACATCACCGCCATCCCAAACGTTGTCATCGCCTGGATCGGGCTCAGAGTCGCCACTACTGTCAGTTTGTGGTTCAAATCGGAAGGGTTGCACGCCCGCCATTGTTGTTTACGCTAGTAGTAGTAGCAGAATGAAACCTTTTACGTCACAGATTCAGTCGCAGCGCCGCCTAGCGGACAATCTGGCGCTAGCCGCGAAACATCGATCGGGTCAGATACCACGGCAAATATGTGCGGGGTTGGCAGAAACCAATAAATCACCATTTACAAATAGGATTTTGGGTAGAAAGGCCCCAAAACTGAAAGTATTGGACTTCCCCTTTAAGCCTCGGTCACAACCCGCCGCGTGCTGTCTACGTGCAAAAACGTGGGCAAACGTAGGGCATCCGTGCGTGGTGAGTACCGCCTCCGTACGGAATCCTACGGATTTCGGAGCACGCAGACAGTGCACGCCGTAGAACTTTAAGTGCATGTAAAACTTTTTCTACGTGCGGTCTGCGGATTCACCACCCGTTCGTGCGAGTACGGGCGACGCGCGTGCCCCGTGCGTGCCGTACGGAGGAAGCACGTGTGAGTACGACCTCCTTACGGTTAAGTTGCTATCGCACAGAGATCGTACGTTGTAAGCACTTGAGCAACGTACGATGCACTCAACCGCTCAAGGCCAGCAGACGAGGCGTGCAGACCACACTCTTACACCTTGCGCAACCGTGCGAGTGACGTGCGTCGACGCCACTCCTTCCCCACGTTTTCAGAAAAAAACGTAGAAGACGTAGCCTCCCAAAAACGTACAGACAAAAAACACGTACGGCGGGTTGTGAACAATTACCAGTGTGTGTGCCTCTGAGAGGGTGCAGAAAAAAGATTTTAAAGCCAGTTTAATTTACAAATTTGGCAAAGCACGTGCCACAGCAGAGATTTTATCTGCCTTTGCTGCTGGTCATGTGAAAAATCCGCCTTTCCCCTAATCTGTTGATCTTACATGATCTCCGATATACTTTGACATATATTTATATTTACAATTCTCCAATAGTATGTTGATCTATATAATGTACTGTTACAGTATATTTTATAATATAAAATTTTGGTATCAACTAAAACATGATGCACTTAACAATATTTTACGTATATACCGCATGCATTTCAAATGCTTCGCAAAAAGCTAATTTTCGTTAAAAACTGCATAAATGTATTCAATGAAACCTACGGCTTTTATGAAAGAAAAAAATATGATATACCTTTTAAACCATGCGTCAGTGATGCAAATCGTTAAGATTTTATATGATTTGTCTCGACCGTTCAAAGAGTGACGTCTGTAGCTTATGTAAGGTGGTAAGCTTTGATGTTGTTGTTAAATAATAGGATCTACAAATTTCTTTCTGCAGCTGGTGTCGACTCAGGCTTACACTGACGAAAGCTTTGCCTGATGTAAGACGTGTTTTTTTTTTTCTAACCAGAAACACGAAACGTTACGTCATGTCGAGAGGGCAGCAGCAGTCCCAGGCTCAAGACACTAGAGGTAAAAAAATGTGTTGTCTGATTTATGATTTGGAAAAGAAAAACTATTTGTCCTTTAAGTATCCTTGAAGTAATTTATATACCACATTATAGAAATGAAGGCCGGCTACCTGTCTTAACGTTTCGATTTGTATAGGAGAATTTTCATATATGAGAATTTTACTTGAGGAATTTTTTTTTTCACAAAAAGAACAATTTACAGCTTTCAAAACGTCTCTAAACTAAACGTTGAGCCATCCACCAGTTGTTTCTGTGGCTGTATGCATGAAAATGGAGGTATTTGTGTGTGTTTCTGTCTTTGTTTCTGTTCTTTTTTGTGATCTTGGGATTTCTGAGAGCAACTTGATCCAGTCTGGGTTGATCGTGATGATACTTAGTACTATGTAGGAAGGTCTTACGGGACCAGGGCGGTCTGTTGCTACGGTGTTCTTTCCCATTGCTAGGGGCGTTCCAAAGAGTATCGGGTTACAAGACGCAATTTTGGCCTGTTTTAGACTACCAATAAAACATTTGAAAATAAACAAATAGTATTGAAGGATGAATCCCGTCAAAATAAAATGAGATTATCGCCTGTACGAAGTTTTAATGTTAGTTGTTTGCGTTAGGTTACTGATTTTTTTTTTTTATCTCGCTCCGAAGGACGTTTTTTTTATTCGGTGCGCCAGTCCGAGTCAGTCCGAGTCATGTTTTTAGGCAAACACCGTTTAAGATTGGCTTCGTATATCACCCCAAGCCCCCGGTTTTTATTTGTTTTTACGATTAGGAATAAGATCAAAAATCGTGTCGTGATTTTTTTAAATTTCTGATTCCAAGTATAGTTTTGTCGACATAAAGGTAAAAAAACGGCATTTTTTAAAACATTTTTTTTCACTAAATTGTCATTTTTCGAAAATCCCTAAGATACGATTCTGGACAAACCCATTACGGTCATTTTGAGCCATGAATGAAATATGTTGGACTCTCCATGCTTCCAATCTTAACGAGTTTTGCACGCATGTACGGCATAAACAAGAGGAGTGTTTATTTATGCTGGCGTGTGCATGAATTGCGATCTTCAAGGTCACCCACGATGACGGCAATAGCTTCGTTTCATGTTCCATGCCCACTAAAAATGGTTTGCAGACATGTACTGTTCAGGAAACGAATTATATTTGTGAAAAGGTGGATTTTTTGTTTAATGTTACACAGCTGGAGGTACACAGGCCTTTATGCAGTACTACTTTCATCTACTGTCACAACTAAGTCACCCATTACGACATGTAATGCTGTGTCAACAAAACTAGACGCAGCAAAAATCAAACATACCTGATTTTGAAAACTTTGAAATGATCTTTATTCTTTAACTGACCATTCTAGAATGTTCTTTAGAACAGGTAAACAAACTGTGACAGGTAAACAAACTGTGACATAATGTTATAGGTCCATTTGACCACCGTGGACTCTGCAACTTTCCTGCATCATGCAACAGTGCTAACATTTTTTTTTTTCTTTTCGTACATTAGGAATGTATACCTGCGTCGTGTGTACATGTATTAATTAATAATGAACATTACTATGCATAGATTAATGTAAATTTGGGTTCAAAATTTGTAATAAAATATTTAATTCCAATCATTTCAAAACAAAGGACTTACAGATATGTAATTCATTTAGAAAATACTATTTAAAATTATAGCTAATTACAGCTTCATTTCAATAATGAATAAAATAAGATTTAAAATTGCAATAAACTATTTATTGATGGTATGAGGTCTCCTAAGTCTTATTTATGTGCATTAACATAAATAAGAATACAATTAGATCCATCTTTGCCATTCCTTGATCAGAGTGTTGCTGCAGTTTTGTAACTTTATTTTGTGGTAGCAACATTATGACTGACAAACTTCCCTAATTCTGTAAATTTGTTAATCGACTTTTTAAGATACAGCACACAAGAGCCAAGACACACAGAAACTAAGAGTACTTAGAGGCATTACTGTGATTCTTTTTTTTATTCAAAAGAAATGTCCCGCTAGAAAGACAGACATTTGCTCGGGAGCAAATGCAGCATATTTCACTCCATCCCCCTCTTATTTAAAAATGGTCTGTTCCATAACAACCATTTCCATATGTTGTACTCTATGTTGTAATATGGAATGTTTCAATAGCCCCATACAGTCTCCCATGCACATACAATGCTTTTTAAGTAAAATATTCTCGAAACGCACATACTATGCTTTTAAGTAAGATTTTTTGTGACGCCCATACTTTTTACCCATTATTTTTAACAACAAGTATCCGCAAAGCCCTAAAAGACTAGCCTGGGTGCCATCCGATTGGTAACGGCTAACCCGAAAAAAGGTAGCCGTTACAAATCGTATGGCACCCAGGCTACAAGACAGGCTTCAATTTAAAATGATACATGATTTAACTAGTTCAAAACTTCAAGATATTTTGTACTAGATCATAAGCAGTTTATATTAGAATAATGTTAATGATGTAAATATTTGTCAGGTGACGCGCCCATGCAGCAGACTGATTGGACGTCAGTTGCGGACGCGGCTGCGGATATTCCCAACCCTATGTATGTCCGCAGTGCAGGTAAAACCCTTCATACCGTCTGTAATAAAAAAGGGAGAAAACATCACATGCATGATCTGATACAGAATGCAGAGTTTTTGTCATTGTATATTTTTTTTTCAATTTGTCTCACTGGTCATGGAAATCAGGTCGTCATCATCTGGTCAAATTACAATGATTTGATGTTTAATTTCAACATGTCTTTATCAATTATGCGAATGATTAACAACTCTACATTTACAAAATATACATGTATGCACACTAGTGATGTTAACCTTTAAACGTGCACATGTCCCGTGGTACAAAATTCCCATCATTCACCATTAAAAAATTGTCGAACTTTAACATCTATTATACAAATTAGGTGATTATTTGCATAATTCGTATCTGTTGATGTTCCACCTGCCATAAAAACTGACATGAGTTTGGTCCCCCTATCAGCTCAATCTGGAACTGCAGGGCAGTTTGTTTAAAAAATCTTCGAGGGAGGATAACTCAAGAACCGGCTTGCCGATTGTTGTGATTTTTCGTACGTAGATAGCTTCATAGATTGTTGACATAACTGCATGTAGATGATAATTATATGGAGCTAATTTGCATAATCAATGAGAAATTGCTATAAACCTGCTGTATCCCTTCCAAAATAGTGGCGTAGTGGTAGAGTGCGCAACTCGGAACTTAGAGTTCCGGGTTCGAGTCCTGACATGCCACCGATCTTGTGCCCTTGGGAAAGGCACTTTACACGACTTTCCTCACTCAGCTCAGGTGTAAATGAGTATTGTCCTGTCATGTATTTGTCCCCTGTGTTGGTGGCGGCATTAATATAAGTTGAAAAAAAAACTTGAGTGTGTCGTCACCACGTCTGGTGATTACATGTTGGAATAAAAAAAAAGGCCTATGGAACACTTCTGACATATGTAATTGTGAATGTGAGGGACATCTAAATATTTAGATAACGTAAATGAAGATCTAGTTTGCAAGAATAATGTTAATTTACTAAAAATCCATAGTGGTAACTGCCAGGCAGCTCATACTTGCCACATTTAAAAAGTTAGTCAAGGTAAACACCAATAAAAATAATTTATTCAAATCATAACCTCAGTTGTATAATTTATGAGGAAGTGCTAGATTAAACAGTAATATAATTTCCCCACCCTGCTGATATAATATTCGCTAACATAAACTACAAGGCTTCAGTATTGTCCTGCCAGTCGTGTAGTGTACACGAGGTGAAGCCTGGATAAGACAGTTTAGCTTGCGAAGTACAAAGTACATCATCATCCGTCGTCCCTGTTGGGCGGGGTGAGTTGCTGCACGACCGTACTCCACAGGGATCTGTCCGCCATGGTTGATTTGAGGTCTTGTATATCAAATCCCGTGTCTCTGGAGATGGTTCTTGGGTAGGTCAGTTTTCTAGTATAGGTTTTCCCGCTAGGCCTCCAGAGAACAAGTGACGAGATGATTTCTCCGCTTGCCCTAAAGCAGTGACCAGCGAATCGAAGTACAAGTTATTCTTCAAGACACTCTTGGAATGACACAGCAGTTAAAAACTTGCCAACTTGCACATAAAGCTTGCACTTGTACTTCTCAACCACATGACACCATATTGTGGGTGAACGTCAGCTTTTACCTTTGGTTTTAAAAATAGTCCAAATAACAATATACATCACCACTAAATCATCACAACTGACTGCATGCATAGGACGTTGGACTATACAGTCCACCGTAACGGCTACGCCTAATTAAGTGTCAATAAACTTGTTATCTTTTGACGTTTGCCCCTTTCTGTATGTGTCAGCGAATGTTTTTTTCTAAACATTGACGACTGTCATAATAACGCCGGCTGCATGGTTAAAAGGGCGTAACTAATATTACTGGGTGATTGCGTAAGTTAGAAACAAAAAAATATAGCAATGCTACATTGTAATAGTAGGCAGAATATAACAAACAGGTTTTCTACGCAAATATTTTGTGACCAAATCCTCACTTTTTTTCACTTAATGGTCGTAACAAAAGAAATTTTTTTCACTAATATTTTTTTTTGCTCATAATTTAAGATTAAGATTATTTTTTCGAAAATTCCTAAGACACGATTCCGGACAAAACCATTACGGTTCATTTTGAGCCATCAATGAAATATGTTGGACTCTCCATGCTTCCAATCGTAAACGAGTTTTGCACGCATGTCATATGGCATAAACATGAGGAGTGTTTATTTATGCTGGCGTGTACAAGTATTGCAATCTCCAAGGTCGACCACGATAAAGCTTCGAACGTAGCGAAAACATGAAACGTAGAACGAAAACATGAAACGTAGCTTCGTTTCATGTTCCATGCCCACTAAAATGGTTGCAGACATGTACTGTCCAGGAAACGGATTATATTTGTGAAAAGGTGGCTTTTTTGTTTAATGTTAGGAGGTACACAGGCCTTTATACAGTACTACTTTCATCTACTGTCACAACTAAGTCACCCTTCTGACATATGTAATTGTGAATGTGAGGGACATCTAAATATTTAGATAACGGAAATGGAGATCTAGTTTGCATGAATAATGTTAATTTACTAAAAACCCATAGTGGTAACTGCCAGGCAGCTCATACTTGCCACATTCAGAAGTTTAGTCAAGGTAAACACCAATAAAAATAATTTATTGAAATCATAACCTCAGTTGTATAATTTATGAGGAAGTGTTAGATTAAACAATAATATAATTTCCCCACCCTGCTGATATAATATTCGCTAAGGGCATGGTCACATTTCCAAACCGGCGCCCGACCGGGTTGTTTGCGTGAACGAAAAATAGACAATTTGCATTAAGAGTACACAAAAATAGTGCTAAAACTTTTTTTGTGTTTCGCTGTCTTATATAATAATTTTCGTTCCAAACGACTGCCCGGCCGGGCCCCGGGTTGGGAAATGTGACCGCGCCTTAACATAAACTACAAGACTTCAGTATTGTCCTGCCAGTCGTGTAGTGTACACGAGGTGAAGCCTGGATAAGACAGTTTAGCTTGCCAAGTACAAAGTACAAGTTATTCTTCAAGACACTCTTGGAACGAGACAGCAGTTAAAAACTTGCCAACTTGCACATGAAAAGTTAGATTTACCAGTTACCCAGAATGTAATGGTTTGCAATGTTCTCAGACACCACATTTTCATGTCATATCTTAGACACAAAACTTCCAAGGCTAATTCAGCTTTGAGGAAGACATTTAAAGTTACAAATACAGATATAACTAGACTTTCTGATTCAACAATGATATTATAGAACAATGTCCTTAGATAAAGCTTTGACATGGCTGGGCTGTATTGAGAAGTTGATTTTTCAAAGTTGAAAGTTGTAGATAGATTTTTTTGTTGGATTCTGTGGCTTTGTAACAAGTATCTGGTTCATTCTGTATGGTTTGATAATGCTGCATTGAAAACCAGTATAAGAAAACATTTGAATTTTGAAAACTGACCAGTATGCAAATCTGTTCCTGCCTTTGTTCTAGAGGCTAGACAGTCTGGGGTCTTTATGAGTTCATGCAGTTATGGGGGTCAATTTACCATCCAAACTAAGGGATCTATTGTTCTTTCCAAGGGTAAGAAACCCATAGGTTTAAGACAAGGCTATAACTATGTAGAGTATATGGCCAACAGATATAATCCATGATGGAAATGAAAAAAGGATCTTATTTAAAATTTCATAATCAATGAGCTCGAGAAAAAAATGTATAATTTTGTCAGTCGGAATGGTTAACATCATTTGCCGATGGTCTAAGTACTCTCGTCATGGATAATTATCATTAAGTACCTTACTACACTATACATACTAATAATGAAGTAACAAGAATACAATCAACTAAAATTGAATATATGTTTCATGTCAGATGTTAAAAGAGATGCAAACTACGATGCGCACGCCAAGAAGGAGAAATGTCGCAGACTCCGCAAGAAGCTGTGGCAAACCGCTGGCCTGCTGGTCAGCCTGGTAGTCATAATAGCAGTGTCATATTTAGCAGGTACGTCCCTTTATTCAATGTAAGTTTAGTATTATCTTATTATTGGTTAAACCTTTTGGTTTTGTAATCCAGAGGAAACGGGGTACCGGTGTGTCCTACCACCTTTTTTACTTTGTAACTTTCGGGTACAGAAGTATTGTTTTGGGTGGATTTGTGTATCTATCGGTACAGCTTTAGTTGCATGGTGTGTCGGAGGTAATTTTGACAGGCATGCTTCGGGCGCTAAGGCTGCATATGATTCAACACACGCCGATTGAAAAGAATGTGAAAGGATTTAGGAAGTGGTTTAATACTAAATTGAATTACATCATATAATCACCTTAGAGTTCCACTACATTCACAAAAAGTACTTCCCGGAGGTCTGTAAACCTAAATTTTAAATAAAGTTTAGAAGTTTGAAATCTCAAATTTCTTGTTTGGTACAGTCAAAGTCAGCAGTCATTCTGAGGAGATTGCCAAGTTGTCTGAGATAATCAAACTTAACAGAAGGACTGGAGGCCGTAAGTAACGTTGCTTCTGTATATATTAATTAAGAACTTAGTAGCTAAATTGTTTCAAATTGTTGGTAATTTTGTATATTTCAGTCTGTATTTATCTATAAAGAAAATTCTCATGTTTTGATTTAGACTGCATAATTGTGACGGTTTGGAAGTAAAAGAAATGCAGACATATCTGTGAAATCCGTTTTCTTTGTCAGGGTCTGTTAAGCCACAAGTACATCAAGAAGAAAAAGGAGAAGATGGGTTAGCTGGACCACCAGGTAAAAAAGGCGCTAGGAGGCTTTCCGCACCACCAGGAGTAGGGGGGCCCGAATGGCCAGTTTGTCCCGGGCTTCCTGGACCTCCAGGAGAAAAGGGTGCTCAGGGGCCAACTGGACCCCAAGGGGAAAAAAAGGAGCAACGGGGTCAGTTGGATCGCCCGGGCTCCCTGGACCTCCAGGAGAAAAAGGAGCTATGGGGCCAGTTAACCATGGGCCTGTCGGGCCTCCTGGACCTCCTGGAAAGACAGGTCCTCAAGGGCTGATAGGTCCTCAAGGGCTGATAGGTCCTCAAGGGATGATAGGTCCTCAAGGGCTGATGGGTCCTCAAGGGATGATAGGTCCTCAAGGGATGATGGGTCCTCAAGGGCTGATGGGTCCTCAAGGGCTGATAGGTCCTCAAGGGCTGATAGGTCCTCAAGGGCTGATAGGTCCTCAAGGGCTGATGGGTCTTCAAGGGCTGATAGGTCCTCAAGAGATGATAGCTCCTCAAGGTCTGATGGGTCCTCAAGGGCTGATAGGTGCTCAAGGGATGATAGCTCCTCAAGGTCTGATAGGTCCTCAAGGGCTGATAGGTCCTCAAGGGCTGATAGGTCCTCAAGGGATGATAGCTCCTCAAGGGCTGATAGGTCCTCAAGGGCTGATAGGTCTCCCAGGGCCACCCGGTCAGCCAGGCCGAATGTCCTGCCCCGCTGAACCACCTGAACATTCTCAACCCTCAGTACACTCGGAGTCAATTAACAGTGAGTCTGAGGTTAAGTATTGGTTTAAAGTTAGTAGATCTTTTAATTCTTAACCTTTAGTAATAACTGCTATAAGTCTATGATAATATATGTAATATACTATGTACTGTCACCATAATTCATTCTTAGGACTGCAAGTGTGACATGTGTGGTGGAAATTTGAAATAAACCAATCTTATTATATATGTTTATCAATCAGTGACATTTTAGAAAGATAGAAAACGGGTACCTCCAAATTTTTGACGTCCATTATACGCCTTGATCACGGAGTGACCTAGTCTCGCGAGAACACGAGAGGAGACTAAACCGAGACTTGGTCAGTTCCCAGCCTTCATTACGATTCATCCCAGCACGTTCCAACTGGTAGTGGACTGCCTCCCTGGCCTTTCTTGAGTCGCTTTGAGTTCATGTTCATCAGTCTGTTCCACTGGGGATCTTTCTATAGATCGCCAGAAAGGTAAATCCGCACTTAGCCAACATGAACTCAAAGCGAGCAATATTGTTACTACCGGCACTATCTCGGACATCATCACAATCAAAGCAAGTCTCGATCTAGTCTCGTGTTCTAAAAAAAAAGTTCTCTCCAGGCGAGGTCACTCGTCGAACATCTGGAGGTACGTGTTTGCTACCTTTTAAAAAAGTCAATGAATATTCTACTAGCTTGAGTCTGTACTTCTACTACATGGGCAAACCTCTAGTCATTTGAAACCTGGCCAACAATAAATAAGCTTGGTTCCGTTTCTTGATTGCAGTGTTTTCCCAATACTATTGTATATCGTCGGTCTAAAGGCACACATATGGTTCAAAAAGCCTTAATAAACGCACCTTGCTATTCTAATCTAATATTTGTTTCTAGCTTCTTGTCCTAGACGTTATAGCAAGTGGGGAGGAGCCTGCTACAAGAGCTTCGTCGGCATTCGCAGGAAGACCTTCAGCGATGCAATGAAGATCTGTCGCAAAGACGGAGGCACCCTTGCCATGCCCAGAGACAACAATACCACCGCCTTTCTGATCTCCACAGTGCCTCGAGGGTTCGCTTACTGGATCGGCCTGCACGATCAGCGTGAGGAAGGAACGTTTGAGTGGGTTGATGGTTCTGTACTTGGAAAGTACAACTTATGGGCTCCTAAACGACCATCGAACCAAAATGGAAATAAAGATTGTGTCGCTTTTGTAGTGCTCCTAAAGACAGAGTGGTGGTCTAACAGACCATGTGACAACCACCATTCCTTCATTTGCCAGACCACTCAAGGTATATCACCGGAAAACTAAATCATATTGTTTGACATAAAAAAAGGTTCCACTACCTCATACCTTCGCCAAACGTTGTATGCTATATCATATCGTATAATATCGTGCTAAACCACATACATGCATGCACACAAAGGCGAGGGTAAACATAACTATCTTGTTTTCACGACCAAAATGTTTTCACGACCAAAATGTTTTCTGAATATTTTCCGGATGTTCTCGTTAGAGAGGGGGTGGTATAAGATGATTAGGATGTTTTCTGAATATTTTCCGGATGTTCTCGTTAGAGAGGGGGTGGTATTAGACTATTAGGATGTTTTCTGAATATTTTCGGGATGTTCTCGTTAGAGAGGGGGTGGTGTTAGATGAGCTAAATGTTTTCTGAATATTTTCCGGATGTTCTTGTTAGAGAGGGGGTGGTGTTAGATGAGCAAGATGTTTTCTGAATGATTTCCGGATGTTCTTTTTAGAGAGGGGGTGGTATAAGATGATCAAGATGTTTTCTGAATATTTTCCGGATGTTCTTGTTGGACAGGGGGTGGTGTTAGATGAGCTAGATGTTTTCTGAATGTTTCCCGGATGTTCTTTTTAGAGAGGGGGTGGTATAAGATGATCAAGATGTTTTATGAATATTTTCCGGATGTTCTCGTTAGAGAGGGGGTGGTATAAGATGATCAAGATGTTTTATGAATATTTTCCGGATGTTCTTGTTAGAGAGGGGGTGGTATTAGGTGAGCAAGATGTTTTCTGAATGATTTCCGGATGTTCTTTTTAGAGAGGGGGTGGTGTGAGATGTTTTCTGGGTCTTCTCGTTAGAGAGGAGATGGTGTTACATATAGCCAAGTTGTTTTCTGGATAGTTTTGTTGAGAGAAAAGGAGAGAGAGAGATAAAGACAGGATGAGAGAGAAAGAGAGAGCAGTATCATAACATCAAATATCACAGCATGTCAACCAGAGCATGAGATAGAACAAAGGACGAATCTCATATAAAGTCGGGGGGGGGGTGTATTAGATGATTAAGATGTTTTCTAAGTTTTCTAAATGTTCTTGTTAGAGAGGGGGTGATATTAGATGAGCAAGATGTTTTCTGAATATTTTTCGGATGTTCTTGTTGGAGAAGGGGTGGTGTTAGATGAGCTAAATGTTTTCTGAATATTTCCCGGATGTTCTTGTTGGAGAGGGGGTACCGGTGGTGTTAGATGAGCTAAATGTTTTCTGAATATTTTCCGGATGTTCTTGTTAGAGAGGGGGTGGTGTTAGATGAGCAAAATGTTTTCTGAATGATTTCTGGATGTTCTATTTAGAGAGGGGGTGGTGTGAGATGTTTTCTGGATCTTCTTGGTAGGAGTAGGGGCTGTACGAGCAACCTCCATGGAGGTAGCTCGTGCAGCCCCAAGTGATACCTCTGCAGAGCTCCGCGACAAAACAAGTCAATTCGCTGGTTGTCGATCACTGTTGAGTTTTGCTTTTAAATCTATCACCTCTGCGTTTAAAACAAACCAATTCGATGGCTGGCGTCAGTTTTGTATAGAGCTCCGTGGATTTTAAGCCAGTTCAATGTGACTACTAGACTTTGTAACGTACCAGAGGCTCTCGCAAACAAACAAGACTTCGCAGAGCTCCATGGAGCTGCTCGGACAACCCTAGTTCCGTCATACAGAGCTCCGCGACAAAACAAGTCAATTCGCTGGTTGTCGTCAATGTTGAGATTTCTTTTAAATTTGTGAGCTCTGCGTTCAAAACAAGCCAACTCGATGGCTAGCGTCAGTTTTGTATAAAGTTCCAAGGATGTTAAGCCAGTTCAGTGTGACTACTAGGCTTTGTAAGGGACTGTACGATATTTACCGGGGGGGGGAGGGCCGGTCGTCTGAGGGGGGAGGGCCTAGGAAAAAAAATTTGAACCGGGGGGAGGGCCTAGGAAAAAATAATTTTAATTTGGGGGAGGGTCTAGGTAAAAATTTTTTCCAACATCCCTTTAACTCTACAACGTTTTTATACACGTTCAAAACATGATTAAACGTCTGTCCATACATATCGTAGCGATTTTCAGGTCACTGGAATCGGCAGAATTTTACGTTCCAATAATATCCATCCCTATTATCATAATGTTTGGACTTGTTTGTTTTGTATGGAGCAAATATGTAGTCTCTCTGAATATTGTTCCTGTATACTAAAGGTTTAACGAATTAACTTGTATTAACGAACATACTTTTCAAGTTAACGATATGCATATTTTGCTGTGTAAATTTATCGGTGTCAATATTGTCAAAGGTAGTCCGGGTACCATCTATTTGTATGCCAGGGCTCCCATACTCTCCCCTTAGAATTTCTAGAATCCCTCTAAGAAAAACTTTAAAGAATTTATTAGGGGGGAGTATGAGAGCCCCGGCATACAAATAGGATAGCACCCAGGCTATGTCAAAGGCATATTCAGTATAGGATTACAAGGCCAAACATTAACAAAATAACGTTTGTTCTTCATGTTAAAAGTCCTTTCATTCTTGAACTGACTGTCGAGATCTTAAACTAAACAAGAAGAGATGTTGATGTTGATGTCAATAATTCTCCTTATTTTCGACACTATTCATTTCACTCTCAGAATGCACCATACTCAATAGCTACTTTTTATTCAAGTAGCGACTCTGATATGTGTGCATACATTCAGTACTCAACAACTAGAACTATTAAACAACTAAAACAAACATAGATATGAAGTCGAAATCTCCAAGCAGATTCCTATCGGTGGCAAAAAGTCGACAGTATCAGGCCAGGCAGTACTAGTATCCATTAGCCAGAGGAGCTCCGCGGCCACCGACGGGTGGGGGTCAGGACAAAAAAAACGGCCATATATAAAAAGGTAACGATCATTCCCCCACAACCTCTGCTTGGAGAGTAACGAAGTCGACTTAATTAAGCCTTGAGGCTAACCGACCAGACTACACACCTTTGTCACTGGTAATATTCCCCAGCTCTTGCGCAACGGTCTGCAAAACAAACGAGGTGTCATTAGTCTTGACAGGTGAAAACTTACAATGGTTTAGCAAACAAACTCCGGGGAAACCTGGTGAGCAAACGTATCAGGGGCAGCCCTAGCTCCGTCAGTAATATAAAGCATGAAGAGCTCTGCGTCAAAACAAGTCAAATTTGTTGGTTGGCGCGTCACGGTTGATATTAGACCTCTTTGAGCTCTGCATTCAAAACAAGTCAATTCGATGGCTGGGGTCACAGGTTCAGTTTTGCACTCTTTTGACTTTTGGATTATGGCACGTTCACACCTAGTTCACAACTGTGCATGGCTTGTTTTGTGTGCGGGTGGCCGTCTTGATTAGGGCGGATGATGGTTGTAAAATACAGGACAATAGGTGCCACCCTGCATGATCGATCACACAAAATTCTGGGAAAAAGCATGTTTGTTTGGACTTGTTTGTTTTGTATGGAGCAAATATGTAGTCTCTCTGAATATTGTTCCTGTATACTAAAGGTTTAACGAATTAACTTGTCTGGTCACAGAGCTGTTTGTGACAACTCTAGGAGGGCTATTTTAGCAGCTCCGCGGCTAATTTCCGTCTCGTAAACGGTCGTCGCCTTTTGAAACGGTCGATGCCATATCGCAGACCGGCTAACTTTATGTGTATCAGAATGGTCCATCCACACCGTGATGTTTTGTGGCGTAGAGGTTAGGGTAACGGGTTTAGGTTATGGTTTTAGGGTTTGAATCTGAGCTTGCCCCTTTTTTTACTAATATTTACAATTCGACATGACCTTTCCTTATACTTCCAATTGGAATATTACTTTTTATAGTGTATATCACTTTTTAGTCGTTTGTGGACCCCCAAAATAGTTATCGTTCGCTTCTACACCTAGTAGAAACTCGAGACGGAAAATTGACGCTCCGCGGTTGGAGCTCCGTAGACTAAATTCTTAATTTGTCTCAGGTTACAGAGCCCTTTATATAGTGAATGAATTAAAGACCTTTATTGTACAACGAATTGACTTATTTTGTCGCAGAGCTCTGCTGGGGTATTGCGGTACGTTACAAAGCCTAGTAGTCACATTGAACTGGCTTAAAATCCACAGAGCTCTATACAAAACTGACGCCAGCCATCGAATTGGTTTGTTTTAAACGCAGAGGTGATAGATTTAAAAGCAAAACTCAACAGTAACGACAACTAGAGAATTGACTTGTTTTGTCGCCGAGCTCTGTGCGTGCTTTATGACCACGGAGCCAAAGCGAGCTGCGCGAGCAGCTCCATGGAGCTCTGCGAAGTCTTGTTTGTTTGCGAGAGCCCCTGGTACGTTACAAAGTCTAGTAGTCACATTGGACTGGCTTATTAAAAATCTACGGAGCTCTATACAAAACTGATGCCAGCCATCGAATTGTTTTGAACGCAGAGTTCAAAGATTTTAAAGCAAAACTCAACTGTGACGACAACCAGCGAATTGACTTGTTTTGTGGCGGAGCTCTGCGGGGGTATCGCGGAGGGCTGTACGAGCAACCTCCATGGAGGAGCTCTGCAGAGCTCCTCCATGGAGGTTACTCGTGCAGCCCCTATTGTCTTGGTAGAGCTGTTTTCTGGATAGTTTTGTTCAGAGAAAAGGAGAGAGAGATAAAGACAGAATGAGAGAGAAAGAGAGTGCAGTATCATAACATCAAATATCACAACATGTCAACCAGAACATGAGATAGAATAAAAGACGAATCTAATATAAATCGGGTGGGGGGGTGGTTGTATTAGATGATTAAGATGTTTTCTGAATATTGGGTTTGGTTGGGTATTCTTGTTATAGAGGGGGTGGTGTTAGATGAGCAAGATGTTTTCTGAATGATTTCTGGATGTTCTTGTTTAAGAGGGGGTGGTGTTAAATGATCAAGATGTTTTCTCAATGTTTTCTAGATGTTCTTGTTAGAGAGGGGGTGGTATTAGATGAGCAAGATGTTTTCTGAATATTTTTCGGATGTTCTTGTTGGAGAAGGGGTGGTGTTAGATGAGCTAAATGTTTTCTGAATATTTCCCGGATGTTCTTGTTGGAGAGGGGGTGGTGTTAGATGAGCAAGATGTTTTCTGAATGATTTCTGGACGTTCATGTTAGAGAGGGTGTGGTATAAGATGATTAGGATGTTTTCTGAATATTTTCCGGATGTTCTCGTTAGAGAGGGGGTGGTATAAGATGATTAGGATGTTTTTTGAATATTTTCCGGATGTTCTTGTTGGAGAGAGGGTGGTGTTAGATGAGCTAAATGTTTTCTGAATATTTCCCAGATGTTCTTGTTAGAGAGGGGGTTGTGTTAGATGAGCTAGATGTTTTCTGAATATTTTCCGGATGTTCTTGTTAGAGAGGGGGCCGTGTTAGATGAGCAAGATGTTTTCTGAATATTTTCCGGATGTTCTTGTTGGTTTTGTTGAGAGAAAAGGAGAGAGAGAGATAAAGACAGGATGAGAGATAAAGAGAGAGCAGTATTATATCATCAAATATCACAGCATGTCAACCAGAACATGAGATAGAACAAAAGACGAATCTCATATAAATCAGGGGGTGGTGGTATTAGATGATTAAGATGTTTTCTGAATATCGGGGTTGGTTTGGTATTCTTGTTAGAGAGGGGGTGGTGTTAGATGAGCAAGATGTTTTCTAAATGTTTTCCGGATGTTCTCGTTGAAGAGGGGGTGGTATAAGATGAGCTAGATGTTTTCTGAATATTCCCCGGATGTTCTTGTTGGAGAGGGGGTTGTATAAGATGAGCTAGATGTTTTCTGAATATTCTCCGGATGTTCTTGTTAGAGAGGGGATGGTATTAGATGATCAAGATGTTTTCTGAATGTTTTCTGAATTTTCTTGTTAGAAAGGGCTGGTCTTAGATGATCAAGATGTTTTCTGAATATTTTCCGAATGTTCTGTTATAGAGGGGGTGGTATTAGATGAGCAAGATGTTTTTGAATGTTTTCTGAATTTTCTTGTTGGAGAGGGGGTGGTGTTAGATGAGCTAGATGTTTTCTGAATATTTTCTGTATGTTCTTGTTAGAGAGGGGGTGGTGTTAGATGAGCAAGATGTTTTCTGAATATTTTCCGGATGTTCTTGTTAGAGAAGGGCTGGTGTTAGATGATCAAGATGTTTTCTGAATGTTTTCTGGATGTTCTTGTTAGAGAGGGGGTGGTATTAGATGAGCAAGATGTTTTCTGAATGTTTTCTGAATTTTCTTTTTAGAGAGGGGGTGGTGTTAGATGAGCGAGATGTTTTCTGAATGTTTTCTGAATTTTCCTGGTAGAGAGGGGGTGGTGTTAGATGATCAAGATGTTTCTGAATGTTTTCTGGATGTTCTTGTTAGAGAAGGGGTGGTATTAGATGATCAAGATGTTTTCTGGATGATTTATGGATGTTCTTGTTAGAGAGGGGGCAGTGTTAGATGATCAAGATGTTTCTAAATGTTTTCCGGATTTTCTTCTTGGAGAGGGGGTGGTGTTAGATGATCAAGATGTTTTCTAAATGTTTCTTGGATGTTCTTGTTAGAGAAGGGGTGGTGTGAGATGAGCTAGATGTTTTCTAAATGTTTTCCGGATGTTCTTGTTAGAGAGGGGGCAGTGTTAGATGAGCTAGATGTTTTTGGAATGATTTCTGGATGTTCTTGTTAGAGAGGGGGCGGTGTTAGATGATCAAGATGTTTTCTGAATGTTTCCCGGATGTTCTTGTTAGAGAGGGGGTGGTGTTAGATGAGCAAGATGTTTTCGGAATGATTTCCGGATGTTCTTTTTAGAGAGGGGGTAGTATAAGATTGTTTCTGGATGTTCTTGTCAGAGAGGAGATTGTGTTACATCAGCTAAGTGTTTTCTCGATAGTTTTGTTGAGAGAGTAAAGGAGAGAGAGATATATAAAGAGAGGATAAGAGAAAAATTGTAGTATAATATCATCAAATATCACAGCTTGTCAACCAGAACAAGAGATAGAACAAAGGACGAATCTAATATAAATCGTTACTTAAGCAACGTTTATATCCCATTACCTTGTGTATCTCATTAAGAACATCTGTAAGTCCTACCTATATCGACAATAGGAAATTTCGCTCGCTGTTGCTCTTACTTATTCCGTTAGGTGGTGTCAGAGGTACACTAGATTTTAATTAAACCAATGCAATGTACCCGATTGCCTTCATAACCTTATAGCATGGTTGCTCGTAAGTGACCTACAGACCTATAAGAAATACAAATCTTATGAGTCCCCAAATGCCCTAGATCTAAATAAATCCATCCATTGTATGAAAAAAAGCATAAAAACAGGACTTTGAATATCAGCTGCACTTAAAGCGAAGGCTGTGTACTGTTAAGTTATGTATATGTCACTTGAAGTGGTTCATTTCAGGATTCAGACATGTAACAATATATTTGGTTATGAAAAATCATAAGGAAGTATATGGTGCACAGGTGGAAGCCATGAGCATGGAAGATCTTTAAAGGAGTTAAACCCTAAACCAAGAAGAAGTCGTAGGTTTTAGAGGTTGGTTTGGTCATTAACATACTTGACAATAATGATAGAACCAGAGGATAAATATAATTTTATAGAATACAGCGGATACAATAAAATAATTTTGGGTTTGGAGACATTAAGTGTCTAGTAAATTAATGAAGATTTATCAACGTGTATTGTGACTACACGTCGCCCAGCCCATATGGACTTATCATAAAAAGAGCACAAAAAACATTATGATACACATTTTTCTTGCCATGCCACTTGTATTACATGTAGCAATACTATAAAAAAACTTTGATATTAAGTTCATTACACTTAAAAATACGAAGCTTACTATGAATTTCATTAGTCAACATCTGATCAAAAGACTCCAAGAGTATAATGAATTTGTTGTAAAATTCTTTTGAAAATAGAAAAACGTGCTTACTTAACAGCAAATGAATACCTGTATATTCATCAATGGCCTTGAATGTTACTAGGCATTATGTACCTGTACTGTACTATGAACAACGATAGATTTTGAAAATAAAATAGACAAAATGCTGACACGAACATTACCTCGCTTTGCAAAATGATAATAAGCGGAATTAAATGTCAATCAATTATCAATTTTCTTTGTACGTTGACATCAAAGTAACGAAGTTATGTGAATTAACAGTATGTTAAGTAGTAACCTGTATTTTAGCACAATGTTAACGTTTAGCCATTCCACCCACAATGTTTCTGCAATGTATCTCCAAGCCTTCATTGAGAGCAGCAGGAACCGTCTGTACTCTCATATATTTGTATGTATTTGTGGAGGCATATATATATATATGCGATGTTTGAAAATATTGCAATGTTTATGTATCTTCCAATCGAGTAGTAGTAATTAGATGTTTATATACATGTACAGTATTTGATAATATCTGACAAAAAATACACTGCACACAATATATATATATATACATTTGTATATATACGCCTCCACACTCATGGGCACTCACCAGTTTAGTTAATAGAACGCAGTGTATTTTTTGTCAGATATTATCAAATACTGTACATGTATATAAACATCTGATTACTTCTACTCGATTGGAAGATACATAAAGATTGCAATATTTTCAAACATCGCAAGCGTCAAGATAACATAACAATGTTCTACTATTTGAAAATGTAGGCAATTGCTAATGCTACTAGATTTTCGCTTCCTGTTTTTGGTTGAGGTATGATCAATAAGGATAATAACACTTTCTACACAGTTTGGATTGTTAAATCTAACCTTTTAAACTTATTCAATTGTAACCAAACAATCACAAAAGACGAATATGCAATAAATTGTAAATTTTTTATCTTTCCAAAAATCATTACATTCCTACCAGCCTTTTACAAATAGGCAAGTCGATGTTATCAATTTACAGGGCTTTAGGTCTTTATTTCAATATAATTTTATACAAGTCAAGTCAAGTCAAAGTTTATTGCACAACGATTAGGCCAAAACTAAAGTCCACGACCCTATACGAACAAGTTTACATTCCGATTGTATCTTAAAAAACGATTTCAATAACTTAGACCTACTGCCCTTTTTAGTAAGAAATTTAGCACGTTCGCTGATAACTTTATTAAGATATTATCCACAGGCAATGTGTATTAATATATAATCACGTCTGCTTATTATGGACTTTGATATACAATAAACATGGAAATATATTCATTTACAAAATAATATCATCATTGATGGTAAGAACTGTCATAGAAACCACAATTGTTACAATTAGTAAAGATAATTAAAGATGATACAGATGTTAAGCAGTGATGATGATTTCTTCAGAATTTAGCCGATTAGTAATTCAAATCCTGACTAGTATCTCTGCTACTATGTTTTTAAACTTGAATTGTCAGGTTAAGTTCAATGTACTTTATTTAGATAACATCCAGTTGTTATGTGCATCAACACACCTCTACTCATTGTGGATTAATGCATTGGTTTTGCATTTTGTAGGGCTGAATAATCACAAACAATTACATAATACACATGATACATATAACATATTTGCTCCACACACACACATTAGTGAAACTGTCGTAAGGGTCTGTGCGACTGCCATTCGGCGCCACAAGGCGACCTTGATACGACTTTCCCCAAACCATTCACACCAGGGTGGAGTGAGGAAAGTAGTGCAAAGTGCCTTTCCCAAGGGCACAACGTCGGGGTGCATGTCTAGACATGTCCCAGGTACAACTCGGGATCGAACCCGGGTCTCGCCGTTTCATAGTCGAACGCTCTACCACTACGCCACCTGACGTCATACCTTTGATTTACAAATAACGTTATATATTACTATTGGATAATCGACAGTTATAGAAATGATTTTGACCACAGCAACAATGCAATATTAAAGAAAATTTCCAAGTAAGTGTCACATTCATTAAAAAAAGTCAGCCATGGTAATGACTATTTCTCAACGTACCCAATTCACATCTTAATAGCTTTTGCTGTAGGTTTTTTTGCTACTAACTTTTCAAACTTGAATTGTTCTTACTTTTTACAGGATGGCAAAGCACTCACTTTTTGATTGCGCAATAAGTAGTAAGTAGTACAATGACAGTTACTACACAGTTGAAATGCTAAATCTAACATCTAAACCTTTACAATAATTGCCAAAAAGCTTTGAGAGGCCTATACACAACATTTTCCAATTATCGTTCTCTCTATTCCAAGCTGTAAACAACAACTTTGGTAGATCTCCTGACTCTTTGTAAACAACAAACAAGATACTACTTGAATTATAAATTGTTTGCTCACTCTGAACATTTGAATATCGCATGCGGTTCTCCATTTTTACATTACAGTTGCAGTTGAGTAAGGAGTTAAGGCATCGGATGCAAATTCAGAGCGGCAAAAATATTCTTGATAAGGAAATCTGTCTTATATATTTCACCTACTGACATTCCGTAGTTCTTAGTTCATTCTTATCATGGTTTTATACCTGAAGCGATTGAAATAGCCCCCCCCCCCCAAAAAAAAA
>NW_017802379.1:11107442-11150843 GCF_001625305.1 Branchiostoma belcheri | reverse complement strand
AAAAAAAAAAATACTAGTAGCTTGAACCAGACTATGATACAAAACGAGCAAACATTTACCACCAGAGTTTTTTTGCCTTGAAAGAAAATGTCTATGAAAATCTAGTTTTGCCGCATTGGCATTGTGTGCTTTCTATGGGGTACAAGTAGTTGGTGGCGGCCTTGGTCACGGTTCAAGGAGAGGGCTCTGATGTGTACCGACTCGTTAACCTCACGCTCAAACCAGCTGCTTTCTCTTTCAAGGATAGCAATGCCCCCCATGGCCCCTAATCATAAATGGCTGCAGTATGTGTGAGAGACAACTATCACGCTTTATGTATTGTGAAATATTATTTTAGTGAGCACTCAATGATCTGCAAGTTCTCCAAATGATCCCCTTATGATATTTCATGATCTCAATAATCAATGTCATTACTTTTTCGTTTGTTAGTTACAATACCCAACAGTAATAATATGCGAAATGAGTCATGGTATTTCGACATTTGCGTACAGCGAATTAAGCTGTGAGGCAGCCGGTGCTGTGTTATAAGATACATTCCTCGCATCCAAGGATTCTGTGCTGGCCAGAGACTGACCCTGCCCTGTCTGATCATGACCACTGGTCATTAGAGAAGAGGTTATGTTGGTGTAGGATTCAGTGACGGCCTCAACTTTGTAAAGAGAATTTCGCTCCGAAGCAGTTGGCCCTGTGCCATAAGATGTATTCTTAGCATCCAAGGATTCTGTGGTGGCCTGAGACTGGGCCACAACTTTGTGTATGGGATTTACTTGCGAGGCAGTCGTTTCTGTTCCATAAGATTTAGTTTTAGCATCCAACGTTTCATTAATGACCTGAGCCTGGCCTTGCTCTGTCTGATCATAACTACTGGTGACCATGTGAACAGTAGACGTTGTGTTTGTGTTTGATTCAGCGGCGGTGTCTGTGTTTGATTCAGTGATGGTGTTTTTGTTGGATTCAGTGATGGTGTTTGTGTTGGATTCAGTGATGGTGTTTGTGTTAGATTCAGTGATGATGATTGTGTTACATTCAGTGATGGTGCTTGTGTTCGATTCAGTGATGGCTTGTGACTGGCCCTGGCCTATCTGATCTTGATGGTTGTCAGTATCTTTAACGTTCTTAGTGTGTCTACCGAAAACAAAAGTATTGTGATCAAGTTTAAAGAGAGGATTTCCGGTCCTCCTCTTGTACAATGCTGCGATAATGACAACGGCGATCAGGGCAATACCAGCTATTTGACCACAGACAGAGCCTATAAGAACAGGTAGAGGGGGACCTGGGGGAGAGTTTGGAGAACTGGTGATTACTATTTTGTCTGAAGTGCTTGCAAGGGATGGGGTAAGTGTTGACATTATTTGATTATTGTTTGCTTTGCCTGCAGTGCATGCTGGTGAACTAACATTGTGTCTGAAGTGATAGCGAGAGCTGGCGGTGCCTTTATAACTGTTGTTAGATCTCACTTGGAAATCATCATGTGGTGTAGGCATAGTTGGCTCTTTGCATATCAATTCATTAGGATTGACATCTGTAAGCTTCTGTCCCTGGAATTTGGAGGGTTGGGCACATATTATCTGGTCTTTAACTGAAGACAATGCTGTCGTGTTTTGTCTATATGGAACCATGCTACAGTCACACAGCCAGGGGTTCCCTTCTAGGCGTATAGTAAGAATATATGGCAACAAGCCATACGCTAAAGGAGGGATTGCAAACATCTTGTTTGACTGAAGGTCCAATGCTCGGAGTTTGGGCAGATTCTTAAATGCATCTGAGTGAATCCTTGTTATCTTGTTGTTGTTCAGGTTCAACAATTGGAGCTGGGGAAGTATTTTTAAATAACCCAGCCTGAATTATTGTTACTCGATTATTGGACAGGGATAAATCTTCAAGCCAGGGAAGATTTGCATATGTGCCAGGCAGAATCATTACTATCTGGTTGGAGAACAGGTACAACTGTTTTAGCCGAGGTAAGTTTGCAAACGTACCAGGCCGAATCATTCTTATCTGAATATCTGACAGGTGCAACTCTCGTAGCCAGGCGAGATTAGCATACGTACCAGGCTGAATCACTTTTATGGGGTTGCAATGCAGGACCAAGCCCTGTAGCAGGGGTATATCTGTAAATGTACCTGCCTGTATCTCTGTTATCTGGTTATAGTCCAAGTCTAACTGTTTTAGCTGGGGAAGATTTGAAAATGTGTCATTCTTTATCATTGTTAACTTGTTGGTAGACAGATACAACTGTTGCAGCTGGGGTAGATTTTCAAACGTATCTGCGTGGATCTGTGCTATATTGTTGGCGACCAAGGACAACTCGTTGAGCAATGGTAGATTTGCAAAAGCACCATGTGGAATCTTTTTTATCTGGTTGTAAGACAGGTACAGCTTTTTTAGCCGCGGTAGATTTGAAAATGCACAAGAGTAGATGTTAGTTATTCTGTCTTTCTGTAAGTACAACTGCTGTAGCTGACGTAGTTTAGGCAAACAAACAATAATAGTAATGTGATTTTTTGGCAACTCCAACTTAATCAATTTCCTATACCGTAACAGCGCAGACCAATTTGGATCTCTGATACGGTTACCTCCCAAATGCAAATGAGACATGGATTTTGGAAGATCCCGTGGGATGCCGATAAGGTCCATGTTTTGGCATGTCCACCATGATGTTCGATAACAGCTGCAGATAGCTTCTGACACGGTAGGGGTCCTCAGGATGATGATGAGAAAAATCAGCTTGAGTGGAAGCTTTCTTGTCATGGCGCCCTGCCACCTAAACAGAACAGGAAGCCCCTTATTCAAAACCAAAGCAACATTATGTCTTGAATCGCGAATCTACTAAAGTCAAATAAAGAATTTCAAGTGAAAAATTTTACTTGCTTTACACGGGGGAAAATTTATCTTGAATCTAATTGTCCTCGGGGCACAGTGAACCAGTAAGGCCCAGTAACACCTAGCTCCAGGGCACAGAGAACCAGTAACATCTAGCTTCAGTGCACAGTTAACCAGTAACACCTAGCTTCAGTGCACAGTTAACCAGTAACACCTTGCTTTAGTGCACAGTGCACCAGTAACACCTAGCGTCAGTACACAGTAAACCAGTAACACCTAGCTTTTGTGCGCAGTGAAACAGTAGCACCTAGCGTTAGTGCATAGTGAACCAGTAACACCTAGCTCCAGTGCACAGTGAACCAGTAACACCTAGCGTCAGTACACAGTAAACCAGTAACGCCTAGCTCCAGGGCACAGAGAACCAGTAACATCTAACTTCAGTGCACAGTTAACCAGTAACACCTAGCTTTAGTGCACAGTGAACCAGTAACACATAGCTTCAGTGCACAGTGAACCAGTAACACCTAGCTTCAGTGCACAGTGAACCAGTAACACCTAGCTTCAGGGCACAGTGAACCAGTAACATCTAGCTTCAGTGCACAGAGAACCAGTAACATCTAGCTTCAGTGCACAGTTAACCAGTAACACCTAGCTTTAGTGCACAGTAAACCAGTAACACCTAGCTTTTGTGCGCAGTGAAACAGTAGCACCTAGCGTTAGTGCATAGTGAACCAGTAACACCTAGCTACAGTGCACAGTGAACCAGTAACACCTAGCTCCAGGGCACAGTGAACCAGTAACATCTAGCTTCAGTGCACAGTGAACCAGTAACATCTAGCTTCAGTGCCTAGTAAACCAGTAACATCTAGCTTCAGTGCACAGTGAACCAGTAACATGTAGCTTCAGTGCACAGTGAACGAGGAACATCTAGCTTCAGTGCACAGTGAACCAGTAACACCTAGATTCAGTGCACAGTGAACCAGTAACACCTAGCTTGAGGGCACAGAGAACCAGTAACACCTAGCTTCAGTGCACAGTTAACCAGTAACACCTAGCTTTAGTGCACAGTAAACCAGTAACACCTAGCTTTTGTGCGCAGTGAAACAGTAGCACCTAGCGTTAGTGCATAGTGAACCAGTAACACCTAGCTCCAGGGCACAGTGAACCAGTAACATCTAGCTTCAGTTCACAGTAAACCAGTAACATCTAGCTTCAGTACATAGTGAACCAGGCATAATTGCCTTTATCAAGAGAGAAACGGGTCTTCGAAATGTTCGGCTTTTTTAAACACTGGTTATGATCATGAATAATTGTTATTTAATCTACATGCAGTTTAATGTTATTCAGACTGGGAGGGAGTGGGGTCCTTTGAGGCGTGTACAATCTCTTATGTTACATAACGTCTGCTCTAGAGCCACCAAACTTGACGAATTTTCTTAGGCCTGGAGTGGTGGGGTAGCAGTCTGAAGTGAGCACGCATGTTAACAACATCACTGCTAAGGCCAAACAGACATTGGGAGTGATTAAGTGAAATCTGTGGTCATGCTCAACAAGAGTAAAATCACTTACATACACGTCGCTTGTAACACCAGACCTAGAATATGCCGCGACAGTGTGGGATCCATATAGAAAGAAATACTGTTTTCCAATTCTCTGTACTATCAGAAGAAACTATACAGCTTTGTACGTTATGCACTGTGCCGCACTACTTTGTGTCTGAACTATATAAACAACGGATACTTTGTTATGCGACCTTGAGTAGAAACTCCGTTGATTTGTCTGTAACTTGCTATTGGGACATTGTTATGCAAATATTGTTAAGCTTTTTGCTAAACGTTTTCTACTGCGTTTTAACGATTTAGACACTAAAAGTAAGCAAAAAGGATAAGCAAAAGATTACGATGTTTAACACTCAGTTCAAAAGACTTATCTAATAATGTCTATAAAATACCCTTACAAGGGGTGAATATAGGACTGAGTTTCTTAGTAACTCTGTTTTAAATAATGCAACTATACAAAAACTCGTCTTTCTACATGTATTTAGCCAAATAATTTGTGACTTTTGTAATCAGTGCGTTATCTGAATCCTGGTGGGAGGAAAAATCATAGTTTCAGCAAACCTAGAGCATTTGTAACAGAGAGAGTCTAGAGAGATGGCATGGTCAATCTGGGACTCTCCGGCCCTGGTATTGGTTCCAGTGGTTTGGCTTTGTTAAGTAAAATGACACAACACTCGAACTATCCAAACCATGTAAATGTTGTGGAAGATTGTTCAACATTTTCTAGCAACTGGGCTTTAACTAAACATAAAAAGCATTTAACCGAAATTACTAAAATTTCCATAAACCGTTTGTAATAAACTCGTTGCCGTCGCAATCTATTAATTTTCTTTAATTAGTATGAAATTGTTGGTAGATACATTTTTGGAAAAGTCACTAAATTTTAAGGTTCTAGCGCAAGGCGTTCAGGTGCTATCTGAGATGGAAGTTGGCGTGGGCCTCAAAAGCCCCCCCCCCCCCGTCTGAATAGGGTTACATGTTTATCCACCAGCAGAAACATACCTTTTAAGCCAGTCAGAATAACTTTAGTTAGTACACTCGTTTAGAATGCCTCAGCTTGTTGTTCTTGTAGGGTAAGGTGCGTCCTCCGGTAGCTGATGCCGTGTGAAAAACAGCCTAAAATTGGTCTTACGTAAATGATGGGGTTGATTGTCTGAAGCTGGCTATTTGAATGATATCAATATGTACGTTCACTTTAAAAATTGACCATTATAATGTATGTACGTTTACAAAATACATGTTTACCTACACTGCAATGTAAAACATACATTTCTGACCCCTCAAAAAAACTTCATCAATGGGTATTGTTTTACCTTTCCCTTGATAGAAGGTTATCTTTTATATAGCCTTTTAATAGATATTTTGAGTTATGGGTTGTGGTTTAGTACGATGAAGTTATAGATTTTTGTATGGTTCATTCCGATAAAATTATTTCAAACATGGCAGCCCAAACTGCTCACTTGCATCAAGGCATCACATTACATTGAGACATGTTTACTGATGAAACTGACTGTCAGTATTTCCCGGCTATCAAATAATACTTGCGGCATTTGGAAGTTTAGTGAAGGTAAACATCATTAAACATAATATATTCAAGTCATGACCCTACTTTCATGATTTATAAGATGTTAGAATGTCGTGCGTATCGTTCTTCTTTAAAGATAAGACTGCCATAGGGTGGAGAATATGATCAACTGATATAATTCATGCAAATTAGGCTCTTAAGATCTTCTTTGCGAAATCAACGAGTAAAAATTTATACTTCGTCCACCAGTATGGTTAGGATCATTTGACGAAGATATGAAGTCGTGAAAATATTTCTATAATAAACATCGTAAACAACAAATGTACAAAAGCTCTTATGCCTTATGTTCGCATGAGGCCTCCTAAGTCTCATTAAAACAGCACTGAAATTTCAGCACTAGACAGGAACACGAAAATTTTGTAGACTTGCTAATTTAGGCTAGCTTCATTGACATATTGATATCAATGGGCTTTTTGCCTTGAATCCATGTAGGGTGATTATAAAATGTAAATGTATTGTCTCTGCTTTCCACACTCCAGTTGTATAGAGCTTATTCACCACACGTCATCATGACGTCACCACCCCTCATGTCCCGTGCGACGCCATTTTGGGGTCCATCTCTACAGCGAGTTTCCAGGCGTTGAAATGGCCGACAAACGTTAGGTAAACTGTCCTTTGTCATATTACACGAAGAGTTTGCCACCACTCATACCTCTCGTTACTGGAACAAAATAAAATCTGTTGGGATTGACCCGTTTTGGTTGAGTTTTGATCAGTCTGATCGAGACGGCGTCTACCGCCAGCGGAGTCCATTGACGCGACTTAGCTTCGTATTTGGTACTCACGGGGCAGAAGTCTTAACACACAGGATCGGTTCAAACCCTTTAAGAATCTGGAAGCGTTGTATCAGGATGTGTAGAGAGTGTTGTGGGACAGTTTCGTGGTGAAGTACGTTGTAGTCGGGATACGCAAAAGGTCGCTATTTTGGAACAGCCCCGGACTGTGTCTGGATAATAACAAACAAATGCGGGGCCATCGGCCGCCATCCACAGTCCGCACTGCCGCGACTGTGGCTGAACAAGGTGAGTGTTACAAGTTGCCAGTGCCCTGTTCTACATGGACATTTACCACAGAGTAAAGGGACAGGTAGCTTCAACAGATTTAACGTGGTCATGGCTACCAACGTTGACATCTACAGCCCCCTACGCCAGGGTAAAACGCACCGATTTCTGATCAGCAAAAAAAGCCGATAAAAGCCGATCTTGAGAACATGAGACGTGGTCATGGAGCCAGACCAACCCCAAGGACAATGTTACGAACAAGAAGAGTGTTCAAAACGTAGATTGTGGCCCAAAATACGCAACTATCGCCAAGAGTTTGCATAGCGTACCATAGCGATAGGCACCATGTTGCACCCCCTAATGGCGGACAATGCTCGTTGCCGGGGGAAGAGTCACGTGACCATCTGTGGTGAATAAGCCCTATAGGGGAGGGGCCAGTCAATCGGCATGGGGCATGGTCGTAAGGACATTCCAGGGGTATATTCTGAGCTGTATGTGGCATTGTGTAAATTTGGGGGTTTTCAAAAGTATAGTATGGTCAGGTCTATTAAAATGTTCCAATTTTACATCAGAGTGATAGAACAGACTATTGTATACAGAGTTTCCAAAAGACAGACCCCTTTTAAGTTTGCTAAAAGTCCGCTAAAAGGTCTGGTTAAACCCATGTTTTGGAAAACCGACTTTCGGTAATGGATGTTTGGACCAAAGTAGTTTGTCCCAGATAATATATTTTCAAAGGTCTCTCGTCGTTGGATTCACTGTGGTTTTAAAGCTCTCCAAAGCTAAGGTGCAACGGATTATCTCATATCGGGTATGACGCAGGTGTTCCTTTATATCAGTATGCCAGCGTCACCGTGTGGGAATGGGCAGTTTAATTTTCAGCACAACGGGACTAAAAGATTTGGATGTTTTACTTTGGCAACTCTTTCTTTTGGAAGTTGTTGTGCTGAAATTGAAACTGCCTATTCCCACGCCATGCTTAAGCAAAGGAAAATCTAATTTATCTAATTCAGAAGAAACCCTTTGGTTGATATTGAATAATGAACGATAATCTCTGTCTTGAGTGTTCGACCAACTAAAAAAATGCATCGGCCTCGCTGAACGTGATTAAACATCCAGCACGTACGGTACTGATCCCAGCTTAACACAAACATCTAATTACATGTCCATTGTTGAGAGACTTCCCAACACATAACAGTGATAATTGAATTAAACTATTGTTGTGCTCAGCCGTGTGCCGAGGAAACATCGTGCCTATAAATAGAGGCGGAAAAGTTCAGTCCGAACCCATTCACTCACAACCGATCCTCCTCGCCGTTACAAGCATCAGCAGACCAGGTAGTATTTGCAGAATTTGCACAGTTTGAACGAGGCTGCACAGATGGCGTCTCGGGCACAGTTGTGTCTCGTCCTGCTGCTGCTGGCCGGGATGACGTCCTACAGTGAGGCATGGTTCACGCGGACCCGGACCCGGACATCCGAAAGTACCGGCGAAAACACCGAGGCCACATCTGGACTACAGCAATTCTTCGGCTCCATGATTAACCGTGACGGCGGTAGACAGACGTCGAAGGGACAACCACTTGCCCCTGCCCCTGACCCTGACCACGAGCAGGTAGAATTTGTGCTTTTATAGATAAGTTGGACATTACATTTTTTCACCCTTTTTTTATTATATAAGTACATACACTCCCATGTATGGTTATGACGAACTTTTTCTGCTCCCCACTAGACCTCTGTGACGGAGAATGAAGAAGCACCGGCACCAGAAGGTAGGTTGACAGCTGTTTGAATTTGTCTTTCAGTGGTACTTTGAAAAAGGCTACATGCGGTACGAGTAGTGTTTGCCACCACGGATGAAAGAAAAAAAGAAGTAGTCCTACAATTTTTCAAATCTTGCGTGATACTCAGGCACATCGTTTTTTCTAGTAAGTAGCAATTGCAGTAACTGCTGTATATAATAATTTCATCAAGAATAGAAAGCATTTACGTGTACGATGTCCTTTGATGACAGCTCCAACTCGAAGGAAGACAGGAGGGAGTTTTTGGGAGAACATGTTCTCAAGCGTCCTTGACAGAGCTCCTGAGAACACACAAGAACTCAGCCCAGGTTCGGATGGCTCAGCCAGGGAAAACAACTATCTGGTAAGAGAATTTTTATTCTTTCGGCTACAATAAAATCCCACGAAATTACCCGTCATATGGCTTAAGGCCTTGAGCTGGCAAAATTCTGGCTAAATCAAATTTCTTGCAAACGTTGGTTCTACAATAACTCCCGTTGTTTTTGTTTGTTGTCTAAATCACAGAGAATGGAATATCTGTTTTAATCCGTGAGATTGCATGTAATCAATGATTTGATGAAATTACATATAGTTAAACGTTTGCTTATGAAGACTTTTTTCTGCTCCCCCATAGACTTCTGTACCGGAGAATGAAGCCGCACCAGACACACCAGACGGACCACACGCATACGAACGTAGGTTTACTTCTGTATGTATTTGTCGTTCAGTGGGTACTTTAAAAAAGGTGCACAGCGTGTTTGCCACCACAGGTGAATAAAAAGAAGTGGTAGTCCTTAGGCTACCATTTCAAATCTTGCGTGATACTAGTACTCAGGTACGCCGTGCATTTTCGTTGTTGTTTCTAACTTTCTAGTAAGTTGTACTGAATAATTATAATTAAGAATGGAAAGCATTTACGTGTACTATTTCCTTTGATGGCAGCGCCAACTCGAGAGAGGACAAGAAAGATCGAGAGTTTGTGGGGGAACATGCTCGAAAGCGTTCCGAAAATACAAGAACTCATTCCACAGTCCGGTGCGGATGGCTCAGCCGGGGAAAACAACTTTCTGGTGAGAAAATTCTTCTTCTTTCGGCTACAATAAAATTACACGAGATGACCCGTTATATGACTTAGGGCCTTGAGCTGGCAACATGCTGGCTAACTAAAATTCCTTGCAAACGTTGGTTCTACGATAACTCCCGTTATTTTTGCTTGTTGTCTAAATCACCGAGAATGGAATATTCGTTTGAATCCGGTTAAGATTGCATGTTATCAATTTGATTTGAATAGTAAAATGTTAATGTTATCATTTAGTTCTCTTTCTCTGGAGAGATATCGTTTATTTTTCCAACTCATACAGCAAGTCTTCGACTCATTGAAGAACCGTGACGATGGAGGACAGATGCCGAGGGATCGGCTGCCCCAGGGTGAAGCACCTGCCCCTGACCCCGAGCAGGTAGAGTATGTGTTCCTATGAAGGAGATGGGTATTAGGATTTTATCAAATATTTGCACCCTGAAATTACATATAGTTACACGTTTGCTTATGACGATCTTTTCTTTGCTCCTCCTTAGACCTCTGTGACGGAGACTGAAGCCGCACCAGACGCACCAGAACGTAGGTTGACTGCTGTTTGTATTTGTCGTTTAGTGGGTACTTTGAAAAAGGTGACGGCGTGTTTGCCACCACAGGTGAAAGAAAAGAAGTAGTCCTTAGGCTACCATTTTCAAATCTTGCGTGATACTCAGGCACATCGTACATCTTCGTTGTTGTTTCTAGTAAGTTGTACTGAATAATTTAAATCAAGAATAGAAAGCATTCACGTCTACGGTTTCCTTTCATGGCAGCTCCAACTCGAGAGAGGACGAGAAAGATCGAGAGTTTGTGGGGGAACATATTCTCAGGCGTCCGCGACAGAGCTCCTGAGGAAAGACAAGAACTCAGCCCAGGTTCGGAAGGCTCAACCAGGGGAAACAACTTTCTGGTAAGAGAATATTAGTTCTTCTTTCTTCGGCTGGAAAACAAAATACACAGGATTGTCCGTTATACGATTAAAGGCCATAAGCTGGACACATGCTGGCTAACTAAAATTCCTTGAAAACATGTTTGTTGTTCAAATCATCGAGAATGGAAACCGTACGAGATTGCATGTTATCAATATGACTTTATAAAATGTTAATGTTATGTGTTAATTTTCTTATGGGGTTTGTATTCTCGATCGGTTCAAAGCTTCTCTTTTTTGTTTCCATGATCTCCCTCAATCTTCCTAATTGTTGGCATCTTTCCGTCTCGAAAGGCGATAGAGTTCACGCCTGATATGGTGATGTAAAATCACAAAACGGAAGATTACTTTTCAATGTCGTTGAGACAATAGATAAAGGTGTCTAGGATGCACATTTCTCCATTATTGTATATTCGGAAAATATTCTGGACATGCGTTTATTCTTGTATCTTTTTTATCTTCTCAGTCGTCTATTCGTGAGCGGTATCAACAGGCAATGAGAGACCGGTCTGAACAGGAGCAACCGAGACCAGAAGAGCGGTACCGGTGGTACCATCGAAAACAACAGGGAAGCGAAGAGGGAGAAACACCAGAGGTGGTACAAGAGGAAAGGCTGGAAGAAGACGTAGTGGAAGAAGAGGAAATGTCGGGACAACACGAAGTGGAAGAGGAGGAGGTGGTGAAAGCACCAGACGCACCAGAACGTAGGTTGACTGCTGTTTGTCTTTGTCGTTTAGTGGGTACTTTGAGAAAGGTGACAGCGTGTTTGCCACCACAGGTGAAAGAAAAGAAGTAGTCCTTAGGCTACCATTTTCAAACCTTGCATGAAACTCAGGCACATCGTACATCTTCGTTGTTGTTTTTAGGAAGTTGTGCTGAATAATTTTAATCAAGCATAGAAAGCATTTACGTCTACGGTTTCCTTTGATGGCAGCTCCAACTCGAGATAGGACAAGAAAGATCGAGAGTTTGTGGGGGAACATGCTCTCAGGCGTCCGCGACAGAGCTCCTGCGGACACACAAGAAACCAGCCAAGGTTCGGATGGCTCAGCCAGGAAAAACAACTTTCTGGTAAGAGAATATTAGTTCTTCTTTCTTCGGCTGCAAAACAAAATACACAGGATTGTCCTTTATACGATTAAAGGCCATAAGCTGGACACATGCTGGTTAACTAAAATTCCTTGAAAACGCAGCGTCTGTTGTTCAAATCATCGAGAATGGAAACCTGGGGAGATTGAATTTGATCAATTTGACTTTATAAAATGTTAATGTTATGTTTTGATTTTTTGATGGGGTTTGTATTCTCGATCGGTTCAAAGCTCCTCTTTCTTGTTTCCATGATCTCCCTCAATCTTCCTAATTGTTGGCATCTTTCCGTCTGGGGCCGACGATAGAGTTCACGCCTGATATGGTGATGTAAAATCTCAAAACGGAAGATTACTTTTCAATGTCGTTGAGACAATAGATAATGGTGTCTAGGATGCACATTTCTCCATTATTGTGTATTCGGAAAAAATACTGGACATGCGTTTATTCTTGTATCTTCGTTATCTTCTCAGGCGTCTATCCGTGACCGGTATCAACAGGCAATGAGAGCCCGGTCTGAACAGGAGCAACCGAGACCAGAAGAACGGTACCGGTGGTACCATCGAAGACAACAGGGAAGCGAAGAGGGAGAAACACCAGAGGTGGTGCAAGAGGAAAGGCTGGAAGAAGACGCAGTGGAAGAGGAAATGTCGGGACAACACGAAGTGGAAGAGGAGGAGGTGGTGAAAGCACCAGACGCACCAGAACGTAGGTTGACTGCTGTTTGTCTTTGTCGTTTAGTGGGTACTTTGAAAAAGATGACAGCGTGTTTGCCACCACAGGTGAAAGAAAAGAAGTAGTCCTTAGGCTACCATTTTCAAATCTTGCGTGATACCCAGGCACATCGTACATCTTCGTTGTTGTTTTTAGGAAGTTGTACTGAATAATTTAAATCAAGAATAGAAAGCATTTACGTCTACTATTTCCTTTGATGGCAGCTCCAACTCGAGAGAGGACGAGAAAGATCGAGAGTTTGTGGGGGAACATGGTCTCAGGCGTCCGCGACAGAGCTCCTGAGGAAAGACAAGAACTCAGCCCAGGTTCGGAAGGCTCAACCAGGGAAAACAACTTTCTGGTAAGAGAATATTAGTTCTTCTTTCGTCGGCTGGAAAACAAAATACACAGGATTGTCCTTTATACGATTAAAGGCCATAAGCTGGACACATGCTGGCTACCTAAAATTCATTGCAAACTTGATTGTTGTTCAAATCGTCGAGGATGGAAACCGCGGGAGATTGCATGTTATCAATTTGACTTCATAAAATGTTAATGTTGTGTATATGTTGATTTTGTGTATGTGTTAATTTTCTAATGGGGTTTGTATTTTCGGTCGGTTAAATGCTTCTCTTTCTTGCTTCCATAATCTCCCTTAATCTTGCTAATATGGTAATGTAAAATCACAAAATGGGAGCTTACTTTTTAATGTCGTTGAGACAATAGGCTATGGTGTCTAGGATGCAGATTTCTCCATCATTGTGTATTCGTAAAATATACTGGATTCTTGTATCTTCGTTATCTTCTCAGGCGTCTATCCGTGAGCGGTATCAACAGGCAATGAGAGACCGGTCTGAACAGGAGCAACCGAGACCAGAAGAGCGGTACCGGTGGTACCATCGAAAACAACAGGGAAGCGACGAGGGAGAAACACCAGAGGTGGTGCAAGAGGAAAGGCTTGAAGAAGACGCAGTGGAAGAGGAAATGTCGGGACAACACGAAGTGGAAGAGGAGGAGGTGGTGGAAGCACCAGACGCATCAGAACGTAGGTTGACTGCTGTTTGTATTTGTCGTTTAGTGGGTACTTTGAAAAAGGTGACGGCGTGTTTGCCACCACAGGTGAAAGAAAAGAAGTAGTCCTTAGGCTACCATTTTCAAATCTTGCGTGATACTCAGGCACATCGTACATCTTCGTTGTTGTTTTTAAGAAGTTGTACTGAATAATTTAAATCAAGAATAGAAGGGATTCACGTCTACGGTTTCCTTTGATGGCAGCTCCAACTCGACAGAGGACAAGAAAGATCGAGAGTTTGTGGGGGAACATGGTCTCAGGCGTCCGCGACAGAGCTCCTGCGGACACACAAGAAACCAGCCAAGGTTCGGATGGCTCAGCCAGGGAAAACAACTTTCTGGTAAGAGAATATTAACTCTTTTCCCTTCGGCTACAAAAAATACACAAGATTGTCGAAATGCGATTAAAGGCCATAAGCTGGACACATGCTGGTTAACTAAATTTTTTTTAAAACGCAGCGTTTTTTGTTCAAATCATCGAGAATGGAAACCTGGGGAGATTGAATTTGATCATTTTGACTTAAAATGTTAATGCTATGTTTTAGTTTTCTGATGGGGTTTGTATTCTCGGTCGGTTAAATGCTTCTCTTTCTTGTTTCCATGATCTCCCCCAATCTTCCTAAGTGTTGGCATCTTTCCGTCTCGGGAGACGATAGAGTTTACGCCTGATATGGTGATGTAAAATCACAAAACGGAATATTACTTTTCAATGTCGTTGAGACAATAGATAATGGTGTCTAGGATGCAGATTTCTCCATTATTGTGTATTCGGAAAAAATACTGGATATGCGTTTATTCTTGTATCTTCGTTATCTTCTCAGGCGTCTATCCGTGAGCGGTATCAACAGGCAATGAGAGACCGGTCTGAACAGGAGCAACCGAGACCAGAAGAACGGTACCGGTGGTACCATCGAAAACAACAGGGAAGCGAAGAGGGAGAAACACCAGAGGTGGTGCAAGAGGAAAGGATGGAAGAAGACGTAGTGGAAGAAGAGGAAATGTCGGGACAACACGAAGTGGAAGGGGAGGAGGCGGTGGAAGTGGAAATGCCGGAAGAACACGTAGTGGAAGAGGAGGAGGTGGTGGAAGTGCCGAAAGAACACGTAGTGGAAGAGGAGGAGGCGGTGGAAGTTGAAATGCCGGAAGAACACGTAGTGGAAGAGGAGGAGGTGGTGGAAGTGGAAAGGCCAGAAGAACGCGTAGTGGAAGAGGAGGAGGCGGTGGAAGTTGAAATGCCGGAAGAACACGTAGTGGAAGAGGAGGAGGTGGTGGAAGTGCCGGAAGAACACGTAGTGGAAGAGGAGGCGGTGGAAGTGGAAATGCCGGAAGAACGCGTAGTGGAAGAGGAGGAGGCGGTGGAAGTGGAAATGCCGGAAGAGCGCGTAGTGGAAGAGGAGGGGACGGTGGAAAAGATTGTGGAAGAAAGTGCCCAAGAAGAACCAGCACAGGAAAATTCAGAAACCTCAGCCAACGAAAAGGACATAGAACAATCGGAAATGATTGCAGCCGTCAAAGAAGAAATCAGTCACGATTTACAGGAGACGATGCTGCACACTGTGATTCAACTTTTGAAGCCAGATGAAGACTTGGCGGAGGAACCAAAGCCGACCAATGACGAAGACGCAGGAGCGGAGGTACGGAGTCGAAGCGCCAGAGCAGCACCCAACAAGAAGGGCCGCGGGGGAACCGGGGACGAAGAAGTGGCTGGAGGCAAGAAGGGCTCCAGACGTACTGATCTGAGAAGTGGTGGTGATGACAAGGGTGGAAAGAATGGAAAGGCCGGAGGCGCAGAGAAGGCTGGAGGCCAAGGGCAGACTGGAGGCCAAGGGCAGACTGGAGGCCAAGGGCGGACTGAAGAGAAAGGGCAGACTGGAGGCCGTGGGCAGACTGGAGGCCGAGGGCAGACTGGAGAGAAAGGGCAGACTGGAGGCCAAGGGCGGGCTGGAGAGAAAGGGCGGACTGGAGAGAAAGGACAGGCTTCACAGAAAGGGAAGGCTGCACAAAAAGGGAAGGCTGGTGAAAAGGGAAAGGCTCAGGCTAAGAAATGGTGGGAAAAAAGCGAGGCGGAGATAGAACAAGACGTCCAAGAGGAGAAAGAGATGGAGAAAGCAGTTAAGGGGAAGATGAATAAATATGTGAGGCAAATAGTTGCGGAGTACCTCAGTGATGTGGCGGAGGAGGAACAAGATGAAGAGGAACAAGCAGAAGACGTGGCGGGAACGTCTGAGGCTGAGAGAAAAACCGCGAAGCTACAAAAGCTTTTGAAGCGAAGGGGCAGGGAGGCGACCAGGGGAGAGTCTTCTTCGGAGGCCGGGAAGATCAGCAGCGTGCAGGGCTCCAGCATCGCCCTCCTTGTGGCGGGAACCGCCATGCTGCTGCTCGCTGTCGGACTGATGGTGCAGACCAGGAGGATGATCAGGTGAGGAAAGAAATGTTATCCTCCATAGTCTGTGTTTCCAGTAGATAGTTGTACCAATGACCACACAAAGACCCTACAATATTTTTGTACCCATGAATGACAATTTTAACAAACCATATAGTTCTCTCTGGTTTAAGCTAGGTTTCCGTCAGTGAAAGGAAAAAAAATCACTTCCTCCGAGGCTCTTGTCTGGATGCTATCCTCCGTAGTCCATGGTAGCTATTGACAGTAGGGAGCCGGTGGCTTGTATTACGTCGCTATGTAATACCGTAGATTAACAATACCAGCTTTGTATTCCTATGGTTTAGAAACATCGTTGGCTAGATTTGTTGGCGCGCAATAGTTTGGTGGTCATCCATAAAGTCAGTGTTTTGCTAACTGAGTTTAATAATTTGCCCAACAGAGCCAACAGCATCCCCGGGCGCGCGGATTTTCAGTGGGCGGCGGAGGCAGGCACCGTACCGGGCAAGGCTCTCCACATCCAGTAGGCTACGGACCCGATCGACCAGCTACCAAACACATCTGACAGTGGGACTAGTACAATTCCAGCTCCGATAGTAAGAACGAGAATCTCTGTACGCTCTAATTTCTTTGTTGTTTTTGTCAACGTACTAAAAAAAATGTGAAAAATTGTACCTAATTGTAAACCTCAGAGGAATGCTCTTCTGCTCCCCCTGCTGTTGTACATTTGTGAAAAAAATGAGCAAATAAAGAAATAAATTCAAATTCAATACTACGTTTACATACATTTACATATTTTACGTTCTGTTTCAATGTCCCTAAGCCTAAACATGTTTTATTCAACTATCACCAAAGAATGCTAAAAATCATAATGGAATGTCCATCTTTTACCTTGAGTTTATTGGTATGTAACAGCTGTTTCACAAAAGAACTAAGAACTTATGACACTGATCTAATGTGTTTGAAAAGCGCGGGTTATGGACGAGTCAGTAGTATTGTGTGGTGTGCCCTGATCTTAGTCAATTGCACCGGTTACTTTATTAATGTAAAATGTTTGTTTTTTAAGGGTTTTCAAATCGCTATATGATCCATTCTACAATGGCAACTTGCAATCCGTCATTGTGAGTGCACCCAATGTAACAATCGCAGTAGTATGAAGTAGTAATCTGCCCAGACGATATTTGCACGTGTTTTGTCTTGAGACACTGGAATGTTTGTCGGGATGTGTTGTACGTGTAGAACGAAATACTTGTGAGTGACTTTCTGATGCTTTCGCTTCCTGTCATACATTTTGTACTTTGCGTTCCTTGTACCTGCAATACACGTGTGTAATAAACATATATAATCACATACAGTTCTGTCTTTTTTCAACCTTTTTATTTAACTTTGAAAATGTACAGTATGTAACAGTACAACTCTTTGGACTAAGCCGCTTTTCAAGAGTTCAAGGGGAGGTACTAGTAGGTCAGGGATCTTTTACAAATTCTTACAATAATCAGTCATAGAAATACAATATAGTTATATAGATACATATACATATAAGTCCATACAAAATTCAAACATTATCTGGATTCAATTCTTATTGCCATCAGTATCAACATCAAAGTTTAATTTCATAAATTATAGTTAGTCTAAGTGACTCGACGCAGTGTCTGTGCAAGTCTGTTTGATAGTAGTTTTCCGAGAAAACCAAATGTGTTTTGTACATTTTCCTCAATGACCTTGGGTAAAACTCCGGAGGAAGGTTAGGGTATGGGCCCAAAAAGTCCGTAGTGTCGCCCGAAGGGTCGTCAAGTCTCTGACGGGATCATGTGGCGTAGCGGCAGAGTGCTCGACTCGGAAATATCAAGAGGTCCCGGGTTCGAGTCCTGACATGCCACCGATCTTGTGCCCTTGGGAAATGCACTTTACACGACTTTCCTCACTTAACTCAGGTGAAAATGAGTATCGTATTGTCCCGTGTTGGTGACGGCATTAATATAGGAAAGTCGTGTAAAGTGCCTTTCCCAGGGGCACAAGATCGGTGACATCAGGCAAGATTCGAACCCTGGATCTGAGCCGAACACTCTACCGTTACGACACACGACATATAGGATTCTCAGGACACGTGGTGATGTCCAGATGTGTACTTAGAGTAAGGCCGTGTCTATACGGAATCACCCAAGGCGGTTTACATGTGGTTTACCCCCGAAGCCGGTTTCAAGTGGCTCTATGTGAACGCTCCGAAATCACATTGAAAGCGCCTCGAGCCCAAGCCACTTCTAGAGGTGGTTTCGAATCGGTTTCCCCGCATCATCGGCGCGATTTGCGTCTGAACGCAATGTGATTTCAATGTGACTTCGCCTGGTCATGGATTACGGGGTGATATTTCTTTATTTATATGCAATACCAACTTTTACGTGGCAGCAACTTAAAGAGCAGTAATGGTCAAATAATGTGTCCGTTCTAGGGCGAGCTTCACCGCCTCTGGCGGGACCACGTCGGCATTCGGCCGAGATACGCTGGGAGGGGGGCATCAGCAAGCAGGTCGTTGACCTCTGAAATTAATAACACGCTGCCCTGCGTGTTATCATCAAACAGCAATAAATGTAGCTCAAGCGCATTATGTTCGGACACGGTTTCACAGGTGTGTGTGGCACGTGGACCAGATGTGAGGATTGTGAGTTACCCGAATCGCGGTTTGGGTGATTCCGTATAGACACGGCCTAAAAGTACTGCTCTCGACCAGGTGCCGCCTCCCAAGGACGTGAATCCCGATCAGTCGCCGTGCCTCAATTAGAATTAAAAGGAAAAGAAAAAAAAAAGAAAAAAAGAAAAAAAAGAAATACAGACTTCGTCGCCGGTTCACCGGCTGCCCCGGTGCGATAAAAATTTGTGTCCGCTGGGTCTTTGCCCTTCACGGGGACATGTCGTGCTAGCTTAACTATGATAATCTAATAGCGTATACTCCACTTTAAAGTGGATTACAGAAACCCATTATTGAATCCCAGTTAAATTCATTATCCGTAGAGTAGATTTTAAGATTATAGCAGTTCCTTTTCAAACATTCCAGCCCTTATTGCATTTATTTCCTTTTTCAACACTTCCCAGGCCATTACGCAATGACGAAACCTACAGCGGGGGTTACTAGAAGACAGACGAAAAATGTCTAGACCATAAAAAATAATGGCTAGTAAACTGGTGGACGTGCCAACTACTAAGTACCTAATACCAGCTCAGAAAAGAACAATAAATAGTCATGCCTTCAAGTACCAGAGTTATCAACCATGGATTGAGGTGTTCAAAAACTCATTCTTTCCTAGAGCTATCGCAGAGTAGAACTCGCTGTCACCAAGTACAGTAGGGACATTTTTATTAGATAGCTTTGAAAAATGTGTAGAGTTGCAAGGATTAGGTGTAACAGGTCGTTCGGTGTAATGTTGCTAGCTGCCGCCGCGCCACATGCCTGCGAATCTGGTGTGTTACGCCAAATTCAAAGGGCTGTTACACCTAATCTCCAAGCAGATCCCTTTCGGTGGTAAGAAAGTATCCATTAGCCAGAGAGGGTCACCGGCCACCGACGGTTGGTGGGGGTACCGACAAAAAAAAAAAACAACAACAACGGCCATATATACAAAGCTAACCATCATTCACCCACAACCTCTGCGTGGGGAGTATGTTATACCGGCTATATACAGATACAGATACGTACACAGACTCAGATGCGTATACAGACGACAGTTGTCAAATTTTCAATTCACCCTTAGTGCTCCGCCAGTCACAATGTTTTGAAAAAACGATTTCTTAACTCCCACGGTGTGGCGAACATTAGGTGGGTTGATAAAGGCCGTTTCCATTCTTAATCTGCGGTGCTGGGAACGGGTTGTTCTGGGCCTAAGCCTGGATAAAGTGGTTAAAATCCCGTTAATGTGCCTTCTGTACGCTCGAGCTGACTCAGGATCAACTTAAAGTAACTGTACGTGCGGTCGTGTGGCGTAGCGGCAGAGTGCTCGACTCGGAACTAAGAGGTCCCGGGTTCGATTCCTGACATGCCACCGATCTTGTGCTCTTGGGAAAGGCACTTTACACGACTTTCCTCACTTCGCTCAGGTGAAAATGAGTATTGTATTGTTCCGTGTTGGTGGCGGCATTAATATAAGTTGAAACAACTTGAGTGTGCCGTCACCACGTCTTGTGATTAGATGTTGTAATATATAAAAAAAAGAACTGTACCATTGACGTGTTAGAAGAAACACCGCCACAATCACCTCTCCTTGGTAACACAGTAATAACAGGAGGAGCAAAAATCAAGGACGTTAGTACATTTTGTTTCTTTGTAAGGCCACAGCAAGTAATTTTCATGGATGACATCAGCGCGCGCATTGATTGTCCCCTGATTTAGAAAAAAAAAAAACAAGAAATTTTGTTACCCTCTGACAGTGGTCACCATGCCGAAAATGGGCAATGCTGTAACCTTGATGGCAGATAAATATGAAGAGAGGAGACAAGCACAAGGATCTGAATTTTTTTACTACTACTAAATGGATGTTGTAATAGTTGTCAATATTGTGTAACAGTTAACTTACCACAGTATATGCATCGTTTAATGTTTAACAAGGTTTATGATGTCAAAATTTGAAAATGTAAGGTGGAGGCTAGCCGGAGTCGACCTTCCACTATTTGTACCAAAAGAAACCTGCCTGACAAATTTGGAGGTCAGTATCTTTCAAATTTGTCACTGTTGGAAGAATATACTGACAAATCCAGCTTTGCAGTAGGGATAAAGTCTTGAGGTTTGAAATCAAGGTAAATGTGTTTTGAAGTGCTTGTTTCTGGTGCTTTCAGCGTAGAATTCCAATGGAAAGTCCATTTACCGGTCCCTATACCAGTCCCTTGGTCCGTCTTGAAGTCTGTTGGGTGCAATTCTTATGAAATCTCACAGGTGGCGCTGTGTCACCGCGTTCGGTGACGTATGACCAGCTCAGTAAAAAGAAACAAAGATGTCGATGTGGGAGCCTGGGGTGAAAAAACGCGTTCTGTACGCCGGTACAGGCGACGTGGTGGACTACCAGGAGGGCACAAAGGTAAGAAATCTAGCGACATCATAGTCTTACACCCTGTATAGTTCTGAATTCACCTCAGACTTCCTAGACGAAATACCTTTCGTACGATAATTTTGCTAGGGGGGAGGGGGGCGGTTCAAATGATTTGATTTTTTTTATAATAATGACTCTATTTACGTACATCATATATGTAGAAGGGCATTTTTTCTTATCTAAACTCAGGTTCAGGTCTGGATTCAACTTTCAAGTGCATAGCTATAGGTTTAGGTTCAGGTCCGGAATAACATTGTAAGTCCTATAGCATATTTCATCTGTACAATTTGTGTTGGAATAAATTTTAGCCTAGACGATACATTTACTTCACAATGTAGTGTTGATTTTCAATCTTCTGCAATATTGTTTTGTTCTACAATTCGGAAATACTTTCTGCAAATACACACTTTTAAAAAAGTCCAGGTCTAAACCCAAGGCCTTGGCAATTATATAAAATAGCATTTAGGCAAAATTTCATATGCAATATGAAAAATACACATGCAAAACTAATTGTATATTATATTATATTTTAGTCAGTTATTCATTAGTAAACACAAAAGCTCTGAAACACCATTGAACCCCTGTAGCCTGATTTTTTCAGTCTGCAAAATTGCAGCAGGTTGCATACATAATTTTTCTTCTGCAATATTGAAAATGTTTCTGAAAATGAAGACTGCAGATACTAAGTAGGTATTTCTAACACTAACAAATACAACTCAGGGCTCAAAATTAACGGTGTCCTGATGGCCAGTGACCACTGAAATTTAAGCTGGGACAACTAAAAAGACAATTTGGGACAGTTTGGGACAATAAAAAAAAAGAAGTCAACATCAGAATGTCAGCCCTTCTTTTGTTTGGCTCCAGAAAAAGCTACCCCAAATTTCCAGTTTACTCTGCAATTATAGTGTGCCTGGAAGTCAGAATGTAAGCAAAATATTTACTAGTAGCTGACTTCAAGTTCACTTCTTGAAAAGCAGGTTGGGACAGTTCATCCTCACTTTGGGAAAAATTTATTTTGGGACAGTGCTGGGACAATAGGAAAAAAGTTAGTTTTGAATTTGAGGCCTGCAACTACTTTTTTTCGTTTACGGACTTGTTTTACAAGAAGTTCTAGTAACAAAATATTGACTTCATGAACTGTAGATGAATCGTATGTTTTGAATGAATCGTATGTTTTGAATGAATCGTATGTTTTGAATGAATCGAATATAAATTTCTGTTTCATTACAAAAACAATGTTATTCTTTGAGTCTTAATACTAGTATACTTTGTTGTAGTTGTCTTCGTATACAGGATGCATGGTGTGCGGGGGAGGGGGGCGGTACGGAACAAAAGTGTTCGCAAGGAGATGAGTTCGCGACAAGATATTTGCGAAGTTAAAACTCTCGCGAACAAAAATGCATTTACAGTATTTATTTTCAACCCAGGCTGTGTTTCATTATGAGACATGTAAGTTGGATGAGCCGCCGACAGTTCTGGACGACAGTCGGTCACAGGAGAAACCCATGGAACTCATCTTCGGCAAGAAGTTCAAACTGGAGATCTGGGAGAAATGTCTGATGAGCATGAGAGTGGGGGAGGTGGCAGAGTTCATCTGTGAACCTAAGGTCAGTCAACACTAGTACTAGTACTCTCATCTGCCGAATAAACATACCCCCCGGAATAAACGTACCCCCCCGGACAAATCTTCAAAATCAAATAAACATACCCCGGAATAAATGTACCCCCCGGAAAATTACCAAAATTGACGGGTAACCTGTGTCTCTTGTACTAAAATGCACCCTTACTGATATATGCACAAATCTTTAACTGTTATTTGCAATTAGGAATTTAAATAGACAAAAAAAAAGAGCATTTAATATTTTGTTTTTTGATAAGCACCACCCATGACAATAGAACATTCATACGAATTTATGCACGCGGTGATTGCAAAAACCGGCCCGAAAATGACAAGTTTCTTGCTACAATATGCGTTTATAAACGTCTTCACGTCGATGATTTACAAGTCAATTTTTTTCACACGAAGTTGAAAAAAATTACTGGTTTTCAAAAAATTAATAAACGTACTGTGCAAAATAAGAACGTACTGGGTGGATGTTTGGGCCAAAAAAAATAAACGTACCCGTATGTTTATTTGGCAGATGAGAGTACTATTATACAGTGTTTTCACCAGGCTTTTTGAGCATATAGGGGCCCTTATGCTGTGATCTAGACCCTCTATGCTGTGATTTGGACCCCCTATGATGTCTTTCAACCAGCATAGGGGTGTTTTTTGGGGAGAATCTTCATAAATCTTGCAAGAAAATGAAAATGTAACTTTAGAATTAAGCTATAGCAAAGGGAAAACCTTAACTTCACAAAATCTGCCCCTCAAAAAGTGAGAACTTGCCTCAGGGGGTTATGAATTTCAATTTTTTGGCTCAATGTGTGACTTGCACCACAAAAGTAAAAATGTCCTATATATATAGTAACTGTACATGTACCTGACCACTATGCTGTGAAAAAATTCTGGTGAGAACCCTGTGATAGCTTTATACAATGTTAAGACAATAAGAGATGGTGTTCAAAAGTAACAAATAGTTTGGTGTAATGTAACCAGCTGCCACCGTGCCACGTGCCTGTGAAGCTGGTGTATAATAAAAATTTTGGGTCCACCATACAAAACAAAATTAATAAGTACTAGAATGAGAGCAAAAATGATTTTATTATTTTTCTGACACTTAGAATTAGATGTAATAAGATTACTAGTACTTAAGAATATGCTGTATACTACTATACATGTAACAATCTTTTTACATACGTAAACCTACGAAGGTATTTGGGTGCACCAGTGCACCCACAGAAAAAAGACTTGGGTGCACAGCTCCAAATTTGGGTGCACTAAGGTGCACATGCACCCAGTATTTCAAGCCCTGAGTATTGTTATGAATCGAAACAATAACCCAATTTTATTTATATGTCTGAACTGAAATCTTGAATTTCTGTTAACAGGTAGTTGTGCAGTACCCTGTTGTAGCGAAGAGTCTGCGGGATATCCGGCAGGGGAAACAGGACCGACCCCGACACTGCTGCGGCATGGCGTCTGACAACAGTCTGGGGTACCCTGACCTGGACCAACTGGTCAAGAACCCACAACCACTGGCCTTCATTATAGAACTGATCAAGGTTTACTGTTTACTCAGTATATTTAGGCCACACCAATTTAATTTGTTGGTTCTCGGATTTTGTCAGAAAAAACATGAAAATAAAAATAAAAACAGGTTTAGGCATCCTATTATAGCCCCAAATGCTATGATAGGAGCCATGAAGTCAACACAAAAGGTTGTGTTAATATTTAAACAATGAATTTTGAACTTTTAATCAAACCACTGCATTGATAGATGGAAACACTGCAACAGCTAGGAAGAAAAGGACTTTCCACAAATGTTGAGGGCAAAATATGAGCATTTTTGAGTTGATTCAGAACCAGAACCTTTTTTTTTGCAAATCAGAAAAAAAATGAAGAGGCGAATCCGAGAACCAACAAATTAAATTGGTGTGGCCTTAGGTCTAGGAAAAAATGTTGTGTTTCTTGTTTCCAGTCTGATCCTAGAAAAAAAAAATTTTTTGCGTGGACCCCTGCAAGGGACATAATTATTTCAAGCTGATCAACCATTTCTAGCTCCATGATCTGACACCTGAGGAATAAAACGTTGTACAATCAGTTTTCCACATAGACATTAAAAATAGAAGACTGTCCTCATGCAAGTCTTTGTTAAACTGTATTCTATTTTTAATTTGGCTCACTAGAGATTGCCAACAACTGAAAGGAAGAAGAAGAAAAAAAAGATAATTCCTACTTGTACTTCTAACCTTAATTTTTTCATGACTTAAGGCCACACCAATTTAATTTGTTGGTTCTCGGATTCGCCTCTTCGTTTTTTTCAGATTTGCAAAAAAAAAAAAAAATTGATTCTGGTCCTGAATCAACTGAAAAATGCTCATGTTTTGCCCCCAACAGTTGAGGAAAGTCCTTTTCTTCCTAGTTGTTACAGTTTTCCCATCTATCATTGCAGTGGTTTGATTAAAAGTTCAAAATTCAATGTTCAAATTTTAACCCAGCCTTTTGTGTTGACTTCATGGCTCATTCCGTAGCATTTAACTATTTTAAGCCTATAATAGGATGCCTAGACCTGTTTTTATTTTTATTTTTTTTTGCCCTGTCACTTCATATTTTTTCTGGAAAAATCCGAGAACCAACAAATTAAATTGGTGTGGCCTAAAGTTAAACAGGTATAACATTTTTTTTAGGCCAGCTTATCACAATATTAGCCAAAAGCTTGTGGTTTTGTGTTTTTAAGGCATCCAATGCAATTTCAAAGCAGTAAAATTAGATTTTTAGAGTCAGTGTTTTTTTGCAGTCAGTGTCATTCTTTTAATGCATTTACATGTGAGTTGAATTAATCCTAAATATCCCATATAGTATACAGTGTGAGGCAAAAAAATTGATGTCACTGACTAGTGGTGCATATATACTGGTTCACTGGACTTGGATCCGGACTTGTAAGAATGTTTAGGTTCATTCCAAAAAAACCTAAAAGTCAAGAACCGAGTCCGGACTTATTACCATAAAAGACCATTTCACGTACCCCTTTTCTTTCCAAACCACCTAAACCTTCCATAGATTGCAAAATCTTTGCTGCAAAATGAAGAAAAAATTGCCATCGTCAATTGGGCATCGTCAAGTACCGGCCTCCATGTTATGTGGCCAAAATTTCACCCAGACAACATTGCAAGGTTGCCAACATGCAATTTTGTGTATGCCATGGGTTTAGGTCGGGACTTACAAGTCCGGAACTGAACCTAAACCTCTGGACTTGAATCCGGACCTGAACCTAAATGTGGGTTTAGGTATGCATCACTATCACTGACAAAACTCGTCGCATGTTCCTTTGTTTAGGTGGAAAAGAAAGGAGAGTACAGTCAGGAGGCCTGGCAGATGACACCAGAGGAGAAAAAGGCTGCTCTGCCTCGGCTACAGGAGGAAGGTTGGTTTGTTACCTCTGTGAGGAGGTTATGTTTTACATTGTCCACATGTTGGTGCTTTTGCCTACCTTTATACATGTATAACTGTTATTTGCATTACTGTGACAGGATAATAATAAGGCCACACCAATTTAATTTGTTGGTTCTCGGATTCGCCTCTTTATTTTTTTCTCTCACACTCACTCACTATCCTGGTTTTGCAACAAAAAAAAAAAAAGATTCTGGTTCTGAATCAACTCAAAAATGCTCATATTTTGCCCCCAACAGTTGTGGAAAGTCCTTTTCTTCCTAGCTGTTGCAGTGTTTCCATCTATCAATGCAGTAGTTTGTTTAAAAGTTCAAACTTCATTATTTAAATATTAACATAACCTTTTGTGTTGACTTCATGGCTCCTATCATAGCATTTGGGGCTATAATAGGATCCCTAAACCTGTTTTTATTTTTTTCGCCCTGTAGCTTCATGTTTTTTTCTGACAAAATCCGAGAACCAACAAATTAAATTGGTGTGGCCTAAATAACAAGAATGTGTTGGTGGATTTTCTTGATATTTTGTATTTAAGCTACAATGTAGTGTCAGCAGGCAGATTGTTTGATCATGAGCCCCCTAGCAACTTGTTAAGGCAGCAAACCTTACAGGTTTTCTATCGTTTGATCTTCTTATATATATATATATCTATGATGATGATACAGTCACCAAATTGATGTGGTAGATTGCTGACAATGAAGTGGCAGAAGTTTGGGCCTCCTAGCAGCTTCTATGGTATTGCACCTAAGGTTCTTGTTAGGAAGTTAGAGTCAGTATGGATGAATTGGCATGTTTTTAATATGTAAGTAGCTAAGGTGGTTAATATGAGCAATCTTAGAGACTACCAGTTTTGTTTGCATGGATATATGCATAATAAATATTATATTATGATATATAATGAAAAAAAAAAATAAACAAAGAAGATGCTGGTTGCACATAAATGTTTTTAACATTTTAAGCATTAAAGCATTGCATTATACTATATCATTCAGCAGTATAATCAAAGACTGGATGCCAGAAGTTCGTACACTAAGTTACAGTGTGTGTGAACTACTATGAATGCTGTCCTTCTTGAATGTAATCAGAAAATGTTATATTCTGTTGTCACCAGTGTCCTTATAACAGTTCTCCCAGTAGGGAACAACTTCTAGTATAACATCTGTGTCCATAATTTCACCAGGGTCCATAATATCGCCATCTTGAGAAATAGTGTGCTTTAAGATATTTACTGCAACATACTTTTGGTATGTACTCCTTCACACATCAAATGTACATACCTAGGGTCTGTTGCAGTAAAAATATCTTAAAGCACACTATTTCTCAAGGTGGCAATATTATGGACCCTGGTGATATTATGGACACAGATGTTAAGTTCTAGTGTTCTACAAATTGCAACAGTTCCACAGAGTAGCTAGCATGTATTCAGAAGCCCCCACCTAGCGAGACTACAATTTTTTCTTTGCCTGTGATGGCAACATATAGATGTTTAGTAAGACCATTCGGAATCAGATTTAAAGTGTATTGAATGTACATTGCATGCTGGTGTATTTCATCATGAACTTGGTGTTTCTTCACCATTCTCCCACCAGGAAACAACTTGTACAAGTTAAAACAGTTCCACCAGGCAGCTGATAAGTATGCCGAGGCTCTGGGCTGCATCGAGCAGCTTCTGATCCGAGAGAAACCCGGAGACGCCGACTGGATGAGCCTAGACAACAGGAAAATCCCACTTCTCCTGAACTACGCCCAGTGTAAACTCATCCTGGGGGACTACTACCCTGTTATAGAACACACAACCACTGTCCTTACCAGAGATGAGAGTAAGTGCAGCCTTATAACATCAAGAAAGTTCATCAGTGTTGGTAGTTACATGTTTAATAGCCTCCGTAGTAGGCCTATAGAACTGGGGGTTTGGTGGTCTTCGGCTGTTTTCTGACTAGCACAGTTCTAAACGGGGGTAATTCAACCAGGCTGGCTATGTTGTCTACATGTACATGCAATCAGAAAATAGCACATAAAAGCTCCCAAAGACCCTGAACTTGAAGACCCCCAAAACCCCAGTTTTTGGCATGCTATGGAGGCTACATGTTTAAAGTAAATCTTCTGTTCTAATACAGAATGTTCTCACCTAGAGCTTTTCATCGATCAGTTCATCTGGTCTTTCTCGTTTAGGGTTCGAAATTCATTTTGGGGAACAGGTGCACCACTGCACCCAACCTAAAAATTGGGTTCACAGGAAGTATTTGGGTGCACTGGTGCACCCACAGAAGAAAATTGGGTGCACAGCTTTTCTGAAGTCAGTCTTCTGAGGAAGACCAGTGCTGACTGGTTCGAAGCTCTAGATAAAGCTTTTGTGTTGGAACAATAAGTTTAACCTTATAGTATAGGAGGCACATGTAATCTAGTTTGATTCAATATAATTGTTTTTTTACCTTTTATGACTAGGTTACCTACTAAGATGTCTTAAAAGAAATGTCTTTGATATATTTGCACTTCCTTGTTGGTAAAAAAAAATTAATCAGACTCACACATACTTTTTAGACTTGATTTTCATGGATGTTATTCCGAGTCGGGCTATGTTAAGCCGAACCGGTATCCTCCATATACATGTAGTAATTGTAAAATAATCACTCTGTATTTGCGGTAGCAAAATTTGGCATTTTGAGAAAACTGTTCACGGACCTACATGTTCACAGTGGTGGCAGGAACAAAAGGAAGTCAATGAATTACTTGTTCGCGGTAATGAAAAAAATTGTGGTATAAATTAAAGTGACCGCAAAAACCACAAATGTAAAAGTGCAGCAAATATAAAGTGATTTACAGGATTTCCCTTTCCAACACATCCAGATGAGTTTTTATGCTAACACATGCAATTCTTCCCCCACAGGGAACGTAAAAGCGTATTTCCGGCGCGGGAAAGCCCACGCGGCCGTCTGGAACGAGAGAGAAGCGCAGGCGGATTTCTCCAAGGTATTGGAGCTGGACGCAAGTCTGAAGGGAGCCGTGAGAAAGGAGCTGAAACTTCTAGAAGACAGAATAAAGTCGACTGAGAAAGAGGAGTGGGAAAAGTTGAAAGGAAAGAATGTGTTTGGATAATAAATGTGTTACCTACGGCTTTAGTGAAAAAATCATTCCACCCAATTTTTCTTTTGTTTGCATAATATATACAGTCAGGGCTGAAAATGCCACCTGCATAAAAAATTATGAAGGTTATTGCAGGTAAAATTGGAGCTGTACAGGTATTTCTGATGTCTACCTACACCTAACCTGCACTGGTCCATGTACTGGGTATATGCAGGTTAGTGCTGGTAAAATTATCTGTTAGGCCACATCAATTTAATTTGTTGGTTTTCGGATTCCTCTCTTCATTTTTTTCTGATTTGCAAAAAAAAAAAGATTCTGGTTCTGAATTAACTAAAAAATGCTTATATATTGCCGCTAAGAGTTGAGGAAAGTTGTTTTTTCCATCTATCAATGCAGTGGTTTGATTTAAATTCAAAATTCATTCTTTAAATATTAGCCAAGCTTTTGTGTTGACTTCATGGCTCCTATCGTAATATTTAGGGGAACATGTATAATAGGATGGCTTGACCTGTTTTTATTTTTCATTTTTTTTGCCCTGTCGCTTCATATTTTTTCTGAAAAAATCCAAGAACCAAGGAATTGAATTGGTGTGGCCTTATAAAATGATTCAATATGTCCAATGTATATGCTTCCTCTATGTAATGGCAAGGATTTGGTTGATATAAATACTAGTATATTGCTAGCATTCTTACAAATTAATGATAAGACTACTATAAGAGCCATACATTTTTCCAGTATTTCCATATACATGTAGTTAGCAACTAAAATATTAAGGAACTTCTTATTAAGGTAAAAGAACTTTAATGATACTGCAGAATATTAACATTCATTTTTACGATTCTGTTTTAATTTTTGACAGCATGCTGTTACATTTGTAAGTGTTAGTCTTATGTTTTTTACTCATGGATTTGAATTACCTCCGTAAAGTGGAGGTATTGTTTACGTCATACTCTGTGTTTTCAAATATTGCCAGTTTTCATATTTAATAGCAATTTGTTTTGGCAACATGGCAATCAAAATACACTATCCAGTATTGTTAATATTAAATGGTAATGCTGTAATGTTGCAATATTTTATACACTTTCACAGTTACTGAGGGAACTTTGCTTTAGCAGGTAAAAAAAATGGCAGAAATTTTTAAGTACTGTGAGGTATTATATATATTTATGTTCGCCTTCCCAGAAGTAAAACATTGATTCGTTTCCTTTTCCACCAAAGGTCAATGACCCGGACCAGACGTCTGTCACCATGGTAACTAGTGTTGTAGCAGACACCCGGTACCCTGTGGTGTTGGGCTACTTTATGTAGCAAGTTGCAGGACAGAAACGGACTCTTGTCACCATATTTATGAATCTGTTTGAGGAAAAATAAACAGAGCAGTAGATTGTTATGTTCGACCATGTGAAGGTAAACATTATACATTTGCTTGGCAAATGTTACCTTTCTAGTTAAGTACATGTATCCACTTAGGCCACACCAATTTAGTTTCTTGGTTAACGGATTTTTCCAGAAAAATAATGGAGCGGGCGGGCGAAAAAAAAAATAAAAATAAAACAGGCCTAGGCATCCTATTATGGCCCAAAATGGTACGATAGGAGCCATGAAGTCAACACACCAGGCTGGTTCAAAATTTAAACAATGAATTTTGAACTTTTAATGATACCATTGCATTGAAAGATGGAATAACTGTAACAAGTAGGATGAAAACGACTGTTTTCAACTGTTCAGGGCAAAATATGAGCATTTTGCAGTTGATTCTGAATTTTTATTTTTATTTGCAAATCAGAAAAAAATGAAGAGGCGAATCCGTTAACCAAGAAATTAAATTGGTGTGGCCTTAGTGCTATGAAGGATAAGGCCTTATAGTACCTCTAGCTAAATAAAGACAATCAGTATGTTTCTTATGTGTCCGCGTGCAGTTAATTCAGTAGATTTGTGAGTACAACCTACGTCATCAAAATGTCAACCAACCAGGGACAGTAATTCGTTCTAGCATCCATTAGGCCACAGCAAGTAATTTTTATGGATGACATCACCGCGCGCATTAATTTTCGCCTGATTTTGGAAAAAAAACCAAGAAAGTTTGTTGTCTTCTGACAGTGATCAACATGCCGAAAATGGGCAAAGATGTCTGTTGCCATGCCGGAAGGTGGATGACAGATAACTATGAAGAGAGGAGACATGAAAAGGCTCTGATTTTATGTTTTGTTTCTTACTTTGATACAGTGATATGTAATTTTGACTATATATATGTATATGTGATGTTCCCACTGAATCAACACCATTTGTACAATGATTGAGCCAAAATTTTAGAATGTAGGAACCTTGTTTTTTCGGCCCGTCTTGTTTTTGTTTTCGCCCGCTCGCATTAGATTTGGAGTCTGAGGAGGATGTCATCCATAAAATTTACTTGCTGTGGCCTTAGGGAGGTCAATGTGAACCTAAGGCCATGTTGATTTGATTATATGGATGACATCCTCCGGGAGCCCCAAAACTGATGCGCGCGTGCGAATAAAAAAAAAGTTTTGCAAAAAAAAAAGTTCTTTTCATTATGAAATCTACGTGGTCATGAGGGTTGAGCAAATGGCACAGAATATGGTTTGGCGAATAATCTAGTCTTCAAGTTCATTTCTTTACAATTTCGTCTTTTTTCGTTTGATTTTGGCGTTCTACGACATTGGTATAGTTTTTATTAATTTTTTTTTGTAACTAATGGTATATTTTTGCTCATTTTGCAACTGTTTTGTACAATGTACAGTATGGTTGAAAACTTTTTTTTTTTTTTGGAAACGGCCTAAAATTCATGCGCGCGCGGATGTCATCCATATAATCAAATCAACATGGCCTAACTGAACAATAGGCAGATTACATGTATAGCTCAGGATCATTTATAAAGTCCCTGTGTGTGGTCGTGTGGCGCAGTCGGTAGCGCGTTCGACACACACCCAAGAGGTCGCGGGTTCGCATCCTGCCGATGTCACCGATCTTGTCAGCGCCCTTGGGAAAGGCACTTTACACGACTTTCTTCACTTCACTCAGGTGTAAATGAGTACATAGCTTCGGTTAGGGACATCCCTAGGACGTTAAATGGAGGTCACGTGTTTGGGGAATAGTGAAAAAAACAGCTCACTCTATCATTGAAATCCTCACAAAAACGCAGAAATGCCATTTCAGAAGGTTCAATTTCAAAATTTCCCGGGGGAGCATGCCCCCGGACCCCCCTAGGAACCGGGCGTCTTCGGCGCTCACCTAGCGCCTACGGCGCTCGCTGGTGGTCCTTCATGATCAGCACTGGGAAGAACCCCCCCCCCTCATTCAAAATCCTGGCTACGGTCATGACATGCTTACCTAAAAGGTCGTGACCTAAGGCAGCGACTGTAAGATCTGGTACAACCGGTACTCACGAACTTCGATTGACTTGCACGCCATGTTTGTAACATGTTGGACGATCTCATCTCACTTCTTATAAGGGACATAGTCACTAAAGATGCAGGTTCGTCAAAAATGCCTAGATGTTTTTTTTTTTTTTTTACACATGATGCATGTATTGCCGACTAATGTTGTTTTTTCTCAAAAATACGTAACGCAGTTTTAGAATGTACCCCCCTCGTTGCTTCGCAATGTGATGTTCTTTTTTTTTTGTGATGTTACCAAAGATATATTAGTTTATCTAAATTCTCAATTTAGGCATTAAAAAAACCTGGAGGTCACACTGTCCGTCCATGGTTAACATTCTATATAGACGCCCCAAATTTCGAGTGCGCGAAAGGAGGACAATGAATTCTATATATTGTTGTTTAATGAGTAAAAAGTCAGATAAAACGTTACGTGTCCAACGTTACTCAGCCCAACCCAGCTCCTCCCAACATAGCTAGCATGCCATTCGGTAGATGATGCCACCTAGCCAGGAGAGAGGGGTGTATACATGAGCCCTGTAAACTACTAGTAACTAGGATGACACTCATACTAGAGTAAACTGTGCCATTTTTCAATATTTCCGTGGACGGCACAACTTTCATTAACTGTTTTCTTTCTTTTTTTAACTTTAAATACCATGAAATAACTAGTAAGTCATAGTCATAATGCTTTCGCCCCCGTGGCGTCATTTCAAAAATCAGGATAGACCAATAAGATGTCACCGACAAAACGACATCGGGTGATCACTTAAGCTTGTGACAGCACCGGCCATTGTCGTCAAACGAACAAACTCTCCACTCCGCGAGTTAAATTTTTCGGACGGATTCATAGTCTGAAGCTAACCGTGACTCTTCCAAGGTAAGCATCACTTCCAGATGTTCATTAGTAAATAGATATAGGCAGGGGGTACACGAAAACTTGTAGACATGTCGAAACAAGTGCTACTACTCTACTGTATTGTTAAACTTTACCGTGAGGATAGGTAACAGAAGGTACGCTGATATTCTGATCGAAGTCTTTCATTCCAATGTTTAAAACACTTGTAACAACAAGATATCTTTACGATAATTGTACTAGGTAATAGGTAATTGTACGGTTACAGTCGTCGTAGGTCGTCGTGCGATTTTTATATAGGATTGCCATGCCCCCTGGGCTTCAGAAACAACCGCCGGCAAGGCACTAAGACAGTCTTTTTGGTTACAAGATACTTTACTCATGCTATTGTAAACAGCCTTGCAGCTCAGTTTTCTTTAATTTACGGCCATCTCGAGGCATATACGAAGTGCTGTTTATAATATCATGATATGAACTAATAAACCAGTCTACTATATAGTCCCATTTTGCACGACTATTCCGTGGATGCAACTAGCATGTGATCGTATGTGCGTAAGACAATCGCACGACAATCTTGACCACTGCCTAAATCGTATTTTAAAGTTAAAAGTGATTGAATATTCAATATACTGTACGTTAAATCCTGGGCCTATATCGTCAACAAGGGCGGTGCCCTTAACAGCTAAATGTCAGAACGGCACAAAAAAAATGTGACTGGACTAGGTCGTGCGTCTGTTGAATGGACAGCTCTTGCCTGAGGACAATTCAAAGATACAACAATGTCGAATTTTACGAGCTTGTGTGAGAGAGAGCTAGTCAAAGTAATTGTTATCCAATCTGATATATGTGAAAGACACAAAGTGGTTCCAGTTCTGCTTAACTAAAACACTCCATAGTTGGTAAGGGAGACGCTATATTCCATGTTCTATCATTGATGCTCTATCAAATGATTCCCCAACAAAACTAGCTCCCATTATACTTTCGTGAATTATTATTTCATTTACGTATGTGATGCAGTTAGAATAGCTTATTCGCTTAAATGCAGCTCCATTGTCCGACAAAAGCCGTCTCTATAAATTTCGTGTATGTAAAGATCTGAAGCAACATCATGACTGTATACGATTCCATGTATTCTTGAATAATATAAATCAGTCAAAACGTACATTTTGCTCTCTCCCTGTTTCCATCCACAGTATGAAAGTTGCTTTGCTGATAGCTGTCATGTTGGCATCTGCCACCCTGGTTGACTCCTTTAGTAGGAGAAGGAGGAGGAGTGTTGGCAAGAGAGGTGAATACGTCTCGTTTATATAACCATGAGAATGAGAACACGATGTATATAACCATCATGTCATGGTGATATCACCTCTGTGGAGTAAGCCAATGCCTTGTCGGACACAGTTTTGTCTTTCTATCGGCAGTCGTACCATGTGGAGCACTATTATTTTAGTAGATTTTCCCTTTATCTTTGTAAGAAACAAACTTTATCTTTGTAAGAAACAGGAGGAGCCAGTAAAAACCCTTCTGGTCCCGGGCCGGGGTTCGAACCCACGACCTCCCGGGCACCAGAGCCTCATAACCAGACGCTCTAACCTCTCCGCTAAAAGGTATAAACCCGTCGGCCGGGTGAGTTGGTAGCGCCTATATACCCCCTACTGTTACATCTTAAACACGGTTGCCATCTTTGTCCCTTTCACTCCCCTTCTCTCCATTCAGTCAGTCGGATTAGTGTCCTTATCAGTTCTTTGTTGCAAAGAATGACACTATTATTCTAGTGCGTTGCAGCTCACTGCAAATTGACATATTTACTACCGTTCATAGATGTAACCTTCCAGGAGAAAGAACAGGCTCTCCAAGACGCTGTGGCTAAGCTGGAGGAAGTGGTGCATGACGCGGAGAGTAAATCGGCTATGGAGCTGATGAGGGAGTTCATGGAGGAGGAGGGACCCAATGGTGCCCTCAATGGTGCGTAACACTTTTAAAGAGTTAGAAGAAATTCTTCGATCGGTGACTGTATTTTTGTAAGGTAAATCACGTACCTCCAAATTTTCGGTGTCGACTGTACACCTTGATCACGGAGTGACCTAGTCTCGCGAGAACACGAGACTAGGTCGAGACTTGTGTGGATCTTCTGACCTCCCCCACCTCCTTGCGGAGTAGGGGTAGGTAGGACTTGGGCAGCTCCCAACCTTCATTGCGATTCATCCCAGCACGTTCTAACTGGATGTGGACCGCTTCCTTAATCTTTCTATGTGACTTCCGGAATTCCTGGTCTATGATCTTAACGATGTCCAAAATAGGGTAATTTTTAAAATCATGGAATTCTAGTACATGTATTTAGATTCATCTCATTTCGTACTATTTCAAGCACTTTACATATAATCTCAACCGGATTTTTTTTAATCTCTTGCAGGCGACACCTTTGAGAAGAAAGCCGTGAATGAAGTGGAGGAAGATGCCGCCTTGGGTCTACTGGAGGAGGAGCTGGAGGAGCTGGAAGAGGAACTAGAGGAAGTCAAGGACGACCCTGATAAGTGATGATGGTGAGGATAACTTTAAAATGACTCGTCCTGTTTACGATGCACAGATCTATAGACATCCTATGATATTTCCGAAAATAATTTCATTAGGCTGGTAGAACTTAATAGATAGGGGATTTCTTTTTACACAACCAGTAATTCTCACCTCGCTGACGTTTAGGTGTCTGTCAGACACCTTCTTCAGAGCTTCAGACTGGAGTACTACATGTAGCGGCGAGATGCAGTACTCCAGTCAGAAGCTCTGAAGAAGGTGTCTGACAGACACTGAAACGTCAGCGAGGTGAGAATTACTGGTTGTGTAAAAAGAAACCCCCAATCTCATATCCTATGATATGATAAGAAATGAACACTTTTTATTTTATTTATTTATTTATTTATTAATCCAAGCTTTGCCACAAGTGGAAGGGAAGGGAGAAACAGGTGGAGACCACCTTTACAGGCTCCCTCCCCAAAGACATAAATGACATTGCAATCAATCATAGTTAAAACTAATTAAACATATTGCACAACATCGTAAGTAGACAATAATAACAATATATATAATTGCACAATTTCATAATAGCTAGATCTCTGCACATGTACATCCGGCCGTGGAAGTGCCCCATGTCTACCGTGGCCTTATTGCCAGACATGTGGCACACCGACAAGCAGACGTCCACGTGCAGAGATTGTCAGTAACAAAATGATCATTAAATCTCTTGGTCAGCGATTTGACAAGACCCCGTTTGAATGTTAAAACTTTTAATTCACTAGACCCCATTCATGTAAACGAGATCGCTTTTGCAACCATGAGTACTGTGGCCAAATTTGTATTTTGTGACCGTTGATTTACTACTTGGAAAATTATACAAGGCCGGTATTAACGTATGGTAATAAAACAAAGAGGACGTAAGAAAATTTGTTCGACATCTATAAAATAACATTTGGGTTTACTTTTATTCCTCAGAAACCCAGTGTCACTGACAGAGTCAACGTCTTGCACAAAAGAACAAAAGTACACGCTGGACCTATTTAGTAAGCGCTTTAGTCTATATATATCACTGCAGCCTGTCTAGAGTAGCCTCCTTCGCAGTCTTGTTGGGTGTCGGCGTTATTTTTTCTCTGAGCGACGAGAGTAATATGCGCGAGTAATTTTTACCACGGAGAGAAGGCTCCGCGCGCGAAACCTTCTCTCCGTGGTAAAAACTCCCTCGGCAGCAAATCGTCCCTCGCGGCCGCATATTACTCGCGTCGCTCAGAGAAAAATAACGCCGACGCCCAACAAGACTGCGAAGGAGGCTAGTCTAGAGAGCTTCCATCGATGTTTTCTTTTAGTTATAGAATATAAAATCAGAAAAGAATTACTGACAGAGTTTTGCCTTTTGACGGAAGAAGCAACTTTTATCAAGACAAGAATGTAACGAAGAAGAAAGCAGGCGGTATTGTGATATCTAATTGATATTTTTCAATTGTGATGACACGGCATTCACTGGCCAGGCCCCAAGAAGCTTCACGATAAAGACCTAAAAAGTATCATAAATACTATTAGTTAAGTCCCTTGTATTAGTAACGTTTGTTGTAGCTAGCATCATTACGATTTTTGCCGTTCCTAAGACAATTTCTTCATCATATATATAGTTTGAATAGAAAGGTTTGTCAGATTTCTGTGGTGTAACATTTATACGTGAATCTTAGATTGCATTACTTGACTGCATATCACATACGATATGAATGCTATGTACTCTCTTTTGGTAGCAAGAATACAATGTTATCTATCACTGACTACGGTTTGTATTGTTTTCTTTTGTCACAGTTCTTTTAATGTGGATAGGCTTCAGTCATAAATTTACACACGCACTTGGGTACAACTTATAAAACTGAAATGACGAAATCTAAGCTGCGCCTATTTTACACGGCGGTCGGTTGCTAGGCTAAAAGTCGCATTACTAGGGAGGTATCGGGTTACAGAACGCGTTCGAACGTGGCCGCGCGGGAGTCCCGGGCCGGCCCGGGGGCAACGGGTAAAATTTGAAAATAAACAAAAGTAATTGGAGAGTAAATACTCGTCAAAATAAAATGTAATAAGTGATTTTGTTTACCTCAAATGTTATTCTTGCACTGCCTTTGCTCCACTTTGTGTACATTTGCATCCAAATGAGATCAATTTCGGATTTCAAAAAGGGTTCACGAGAACCAAACAACTGATTTTAAGAGGCCCCGAAAATTAAAAATAAGGTTAGATTTTTGGATTTTTAGAAATATTACAGTAAATTTAAACTTTCTGTCTTAGGATTTTTTTAGTTTTTAACTAAAACTCGACTTACAGTCAAAAGAAGAGCTAAAAACGCAGTGTTTTAACTTTAAATACCGATAATTCATAATCGCGGCCATATTAAAAAAATCCCTAAGACAGAAATCTGCGGAAATCGTTCTTCTTCCAAACAAGCCCTCAATGAGGTAATTTGAGCGATTTTTGGGAATGGTTAAAATACCATGTTTGCACGCATGCTGTGCCACTTGGATATGGGGACCTGGATTTTATAACAGCGTCAACAAGAATTCTGACCTTAAAGGTCACCCACGATGACGGCAGTAGCTTCGTTACATGTTACATATCCACAATAAAATCACGGCAAAGATGTAATGTTTTGAAAACGGTTCATGTTTGTGAAAAGGTGGATTTTTCCTGTTCCGTGGTTCCCAAGTAAAAAAGGGCTTGAAGTAGCAGGTTGTAGCGGCTTTACTGTAAATGACCGCGGGTAACCCCAGATCGAACGCCCGCTCTATTCGAATGACGTCATATCGAACAAGATTCGCGGGTTCGGGGGATTCGATCTCCATAGTAGCGGAGTGGGACTTTTGGGCCCAAATCTGACCATCGTGTTAGCGGCACTTGTCAAACGTTACTTTTCTAAATCTTAAATGGTAGATAAGAGAATTTTTATAAGGTACGCATTAACTCCATGATGTCTAAAATGTATACACTATCTTTTGGTTCATTTTGCACTTCTGTTTTGAAAGCTGCAAAATTAGCGACACAAGTTTTAAGGTGGGGTCGTGTGGCGTGTACGTAGCGGCAGAGTGCGCGACTCGGAACTAAGCCGCGGGTTCGAGTCCTGACATGCCACCGATCTTGTGCCCTTGGGAAAGGCACTTTACACGACTTTCCTCACTTAGCTCAGGTGTAAATGAGTATTGTCCTGTCATGTATTTGTCCCCTGTGTTGGTGGCGGCAAGTTTCAAGGGCGTGTTTTAGAAATAGCATTTTCTTGCTGAATACATGTGCTACGCAGACTTACAACAGCACAGAAGTCACATACCAGTAAGTACGTACAATACAAAGGTCACGTCCCTGTATGAACAATAATACAGAGGTCATGTGGTTGTCAGTAGGAATTTGGCGAGAATCCAAGTTACGCATCTAGATCTATAAGATTTTACCAAATAGAGATAGACGTACTATGATTTATGCAGTTGGAGTGGACATGCAGGTTGCTTGTATGAACAGCTCTTGTGATGTTTCGAGCAAAGTGCTTACTATATTATTACAGTTTGGTAGACCAGGTTTTGGGGGACGTTTCAATAACTTTCAAGTTACCACCTTTGGGGACGTTTCAATAACCACATTTAAGGTGCTACCTTACCATAAACAAAAGATGCATTGGCATACATGTACACAACATATACACAACCATGCGTATTCTGGTCGTCTGGTAATTTTGCAAATTAAAACGACGTTTTAAGGCGTCCTGGCCACTGTCTGTGTCGCTTTGACTATCTCCATTTAATAATTGCAGCGTAAATAACTCGTGACTGTGAAACCTGGACAAACCGGTACACATGACCTTTGGATGACTTGGGCGCCAAGTCTGTAACATGTTGGGCGATCTCACTTCTTGTGGGGGGACAAGGTCACTAAGGATTCATGGTCGGGTGCGTAGGAATTGGTCTAGACGTTTTCTTAATTACCTCCATGAAAAATGGAGGTAGTGTTTTTGGCGCGTCTTTCTGTCTTTGTGTGTGTGTGTGTGTGTGTGTGTGTGTGTTTGTGTTTCAGAACATTTGTAGTCAGCATAACCTCATAACGCCTTAATGGATTATGATGATATTTGGTATGTTGGAAAATGTTAGGAAGTCAAAGGTCAAGGTCAAATATAGGCCTCCTGGTGGATGACCTTGGTACTGCAGCAGAACTTCCGGTTTTTGTATCTTTTGTCCTGAATATGCTATGGTCTTTTTAGTGACAGATAGCGTTTTCTGTCAGGAACAAGTGGTGTAAGTTTGGTCCCCCTAGCATCTTGTTCTGGGACTGCAGGTTAGTTTCTCGTAAAATATTTTAAAGCCAATTTGTCCAGATAGGAACAACGTATTTTCGTCATTTTTGGTATGTAGGTAGGCGAGAGTTGTACATAATTAAATGCAAATTATGCAAATGAGGACTTTCTTTGCATAATTAATGAGACATAATACTACTTTCATACAAGTAATGTATGTAACCTATGGCAGGCGGAACATCAACAGATACTAATTATGCATATGATGACCTAATTTGCATACTTAATGCGAAAATTCTATGATTTCTTAATGGTGAATGGTGAGAATGTCATACTTGGGACATCTGTAAGTTAATCAAAAATTAACATACATCACGATGCATATATCATGTTAATGCAGAGGTCATTTGCATAATTAAAGAAGCCCATATTTCATGGAGGTATGAGATCTCGGAATTCTCGTTATATCTGTTTACACATACATACATTTAATTGACTGACTAATAGAAATTATCGTCAGAAATACCTAACATATTGTTTTAGAAAATGTCCTTTCGGCATGTGATGGTCCAATGTGTATCATGTACTATTTGTCCGAGCATTAACACAAAACTCCGGATAAGTTCACACAAACTACACATAGGAAAAAGGCAGACACAACCACATTTCTCTACAGCAAAGGATTTGCCAATTTTGTATTCTAGATAGTATTGAAGATGAATGCCATTTTGTAGTTGACTGCACATATAGAAATGAGAGGGATTCCCTCTATAGTTATGTAATAGATAAGTTCCAAATCTTTAGGCATGTAGACAGAATAGAAAAATTCAAATTCCTCATGAAACTTGACAAACCATGTATCATTAGCTCAATATGTTCGTACATCTTTAACTGCGTCAAGAAGCGAGAAGAAGCTGAACCTGTGAATAGTCGATCACATTAGAATATAAAGTATGTAAGTGTCATTGCTGTATTCTTTTCCCTGTTTACCCATGATCTGTACTTAGCTCGTTAGAGCACAAGCGTACAATAAAGGTATTTCATTAAAGTTCCTCAAGGTCACATTGGCCTTGTCAATTTTCATGACATTAATACGTTAATCTTAGCTTGGATTTGTTAACTACATATAACAATTAGAATTCAATATAATTTCATTTGGTTGCAATGATACAAGGTTATTCATTACTGAACGATTTGTCTTCTTCTTGTCCTTTTTGTCACAGTTCCATCTAGTTCTTATCTATATCTTTACCCGAAACAACAATTGCGTCACTAGTATTTTGCACTTTGCATCAAAATCTAGGATTTTGCCTTTCAGTAGATTTTACTGATATTGATGCCATTTAGCCACTTTCTTCTGAAAGGCAAATTTGAATCTTTCTTTTATTCCATTTATTCAATTCAAGGTAGAAAAGTTTTTTTTTTATCTTGGTCTCATATTACGAACAAACATATGCATTACAGCTACATCCATTTCCCCTAATGTCACTTCTGCCATATAAGAAAACAGAATTGTAAAATGTGTGACGTTTTTGGACGTAGTTTCAAGGTACTAGGTACACTGACACTAACAGCATCTCAGAGGCATAACGTGCTATCTAAACTCAAAAGTCTTACATGGGTAATCAGGCGTTCACCTTTGACCTACGACCCCAAGAAATGATGACAGGACAGCGCAACCGGTAACGGGAGCAAGGTAACGGGAGCATGGTATTTTCCCATATATGCAAATATAATTCATTAATATATGCAAGATTTATTCATACATGCAAGCACGTGCATACAACTTGTATACCCTATGTATCATAAGCAATTCATTCTACATATAAGGTTACCCCTTTGCACTCGCATTCTTTCTACCTCAACCTAAGGCACTCCCACATACCCCTGCACACTCTTACGCACCATGTGCACTCTCACGCACCCTGTGCACCCCCATGCACCCTGCGCACTCTCATTCAACCTCCCCGAACCTCATGCACCCTCACGCACCTTGTACACCCCCATGCACCCTGTGCACCCCCATGCACCCTGCGCACTCTCATTCAACCTCCCCGAACACCATGCACCCTCACGTAAACTGTGCACCCCCATGCACCCTGTGCACCCCCATGCAACCTGTACACTCTCATTCAACCTTTCCAAACCTGATGCACCCCCATGCACCCTGTGCACTCTCATCCAACCTTGTTAAACCTGATGCACCCCCATGCACCCTGTGCAGTCTCATTCAACCTTCTTAAACCTGATGCACCCCCATGCTCCCTGTGCACTCTCATTCAACCTTCTTAAACCTGATGCACCCTAATGCAACCTTTGCACTCTCATTCAACCTTCTTAAACCTGATGCACCCCCACGCACCCTGTGCACTCTCATTCAACCTTCTTAAACCTGATGCACCCCCACGCACCCTGTGCACTCTCATTCAACCTTGTTAAACCTGATGCACCCCAATGCATCCTGTGCACTCTTATTCAACCTTGTTAAACCTGATGCACCCCCACGCACCCTGTGCACTCTCATTCAACCTTGTTAAACCTGATGCACCCCACGCTACCTGTTCACTCTCATTCAACCTTCTTAAACCTGATGCACCCCCACGCAACCTGCGCACTCCCATTCAACCTTCTTAAACCTGATGCACCCAAATGCAACCTGTTCACTCTCATTCAACATTGTTAAACCTGATGCACCCCGACGCAACCTGTGCAGTCCCATTCAACCTTCTTGAACCTGATGCACCCCCACGCACCCTGTGCACTCTCATTCAACCTTCTTAAACCTGATGCACCCCCATGCAACCTGTGCACTCCCATTCAGCCTTGTTAAACCTGATGCACCCTTACGCACCCTGTGCACTCCCATTCAACCTTGTTAAACCTGATGCACCCCAATGCAACCTGTGCACTCCCATTCAACCTTCTTAAACCTGATGCACCCCCATGCACCCTGTGCACTCCCATTCAACCCTCTTAAACCTGATGCATCCCCACGCAACCTGTGCACTCTCATTCAACCTTGTTAAACCTGATGCACCCCCACGCAACCTGTTCACTCTCATTCAACCTTCTTAAACCTGATGCACCCCCATGCACCCTGTGCACTCCCATTCAACCTTCTTAAACCTGATGCACCCCCATGCACCCT
>NW_017802379.1:11086270-11107330 GCF_001625305.1 Branchiostoma belcheri | reverse complement strand
CATGTGGCATCAGGTTTAAGAGGGTTGAATGAGAGTGCACAGGGTGCATGGGGGTGCATCAGGTTTAAGAAGGTTGAATGGGAGTGCACAGGGTGCGTGGCCGGGGGTGCATCAGGTTTAAGAAGGTTGAATGGGAGTGCACAGGGTGCGTGAGGGTGCATCAGATTTAAAAAGGTTGAATGAGAGTGCACAGGTTTAATGGGGGTGCATCAGGTTTAACAAGGAATGAGAGTGCACAGGTTGCATGTGGCATCAGGTTTAAGAGGGTTGAATGAGAGTGCACAGGGTGCATGGGGGTGCATCAGGTTTAAGAAGGTTGAATGGGAGTGCACAGGTTGCATGGGGGTGCATCAGGTTTAAGAAGTTTGAATAAGAGTGCACAGGTTGCCTGGGGTGCATCAGGTTTAAGAAGGTTGAATGAGAGTGCACAGGTTGCGTGGGGATGCATCAGGTTTAAGAGGGTTGAATGAGAGTGCACAGGTTGCATGGGGGTGCATCAGGTTTAAGAAGGTTGAATGAGAGTGAACAGGTTGCGTGGGGGTGCATCAGGTTTAAGAAGGTTGAATGAGAGTGCACAGGGTGCCTGGGGTGCATCAGGTTTAAGAAGGTTGAATGGGAGTGCACAGGTTGCGTGGGGGTGCATCAGGTTTAAGAAGGTTGAATGAGAATGCACAGGGTGCATGGGGGTGCATCAGGTTTAAGAAGGTTGAATGAGAGTGCGCAGGGTGCATGGGGGTGCGCAGGGTGCGTGGGAGTGCACAGGGTGCACAGGGTGCGTAAGAGTGTGCAGGGGTGATTGTGGGAGTGCCTTAGGTTGAGGTAGAAAGAATGAGAGTGCAAAGGGGTAACGTTATATGTAGAATGAATTGCTTATGATACATAGGGTATACAAGTTGTAGTAATGTATGCACGTGCTTGCATGTATGAATAAATCTTTCATATATTAATGAATTATATTTGCATATATGGGAAAATACCATGCTCCCGTTACCGCGCAACCTGAATTCCGAGAATTCTACGCGAAATTCTTGTGCCAAAATCAGGTAAGACAAACAGCTGAGTATTTCTTTATTGTGTGTAACAGTTATGGTACAATTCTGTGGAAGACCTATCACAGTACAATGATAATCCATTGGTCTGTCTGGATATAAAACAAAAGGAATATTAGCGGGCTCTAGTCTCCACCAGACTAAGTAACAACATTTGCGGGTACTAATCTAAAACAGTAAAATTTAGCGAAATGGGGAAATTGGTCACCGTGGAGTACGTTCATTTGAAGGGGAAAATTAACATTCCCCTGGACTGACTCTCTTGGCCAATTTATTTGAATTATTTCCCTTATTCGCCGAATTCTACGATCCGTATTCACGTATCTAGGTCATAGCGACCCCTCGCATTATACAATGTGGCTAACATTTACATATATGCCATGTAATTACACGAAGGACGCCTGTATTGTACGAACTGTACATACTGTCGAAATATCAACTGATATAATAAAACGTTAATCAGGAAAAAAGAGGAAACCCTTAAATGTAGTACCACTGAAATTAGAGTTGGGGCACCGTGGGAGGGGGGCAGACTGTCGAATGTTTTAAATAATTGTTGAAGTGTAACAGTGCTATCTGACCATGCTAAATGGTCGTGCGACCTTTGAGTGTAGTGGTTAGCGTTGGTGACCGCCAAGCGGACAACTCGGGTTCGATTCCCGGTTGTGACCTGCTCGCCCCTTTCGGTTTTTACAGTAACCAATGAAGTCTACCCTAGATATTCTAGTACTTTGAAGTTTTTTTTTTATTCATCTATCAATAAACATACAATATACAATGTAGTGAACCATCCCTTACCTAATAATAATAATCATAATAATGAAATAATAACAATTCAACTCATATCTAATGATAATAAAAGTGATCATAATACTAAGTGATCATAAATATAATAAATGATCATAATAATAAATGATCATGATAATAAGTGATCATAATGATAAGTGATCATAATAATAAATGATCATGATAATAGGTGATCATAATGATAACTGGTTATAGTAATAACTGATTACAATAAATACTGATCATAATAAAACTGATCAAAATAATAATGATCATAATAACTCAACTCGTAACTGATCATAATAACTGATCAAAAAAACTGATCAGAATAACAATGATAATCATAGTAATAGTACTTTGAAGTTTAGGCAATGTACAATAAATCTGTTATCACTATAAGAGTGTTTTTTCTTTTTACCGTTTTTGGTGCTGCAGTGAGTATGATCGATCTTTAGATGCAACAACTCCCACCGTGAATGTAAAAATGTGTAAATACATGTATTTAAAAGACTGGTTTGTTGATTAAAACTGCTGAAAACCATGATGATGATTAGCCCCACCCGATTGTAGATTATACCAGCCCTTATAGTTTTATTATCTAGAATGTTAAAAGTGCATTTTTTATACTTGTTCATTAGCTCTTGTCGTACATGTGTGTCATGTACAATTTTCGTGCAATAAAGTTCTTCTGTAATATTTCTGCAATAAAGTTCGTCTGTAATATTTCTGCATCATTTCTCGGTCATCTTGTCAACCTTAATAATATGTCAGATAATGCTAAACTGCACTTTATTCTTAGAGGCTCCTCAATGTTACCCTCTATGTACAACTTTAAAACGATGCGCAACTCACTCAGGTTTACATTGGAGATACTAAGCGCTTCTAGCTCTGCTTGACGGTTTCTAATAGTCAATTAGATATAGAAGTCCAAATACTACGTAAGTGTTAATGGGCCTAAATTCCCCTCCTTACTAAGCTCTGATTGGCGGATGTTTTTCCGCCAATGAGATATAGGAGGTTACCATGTAATCTTATCTTTCAAATAGCTCTGTTAGCATTTAATTAAACAGTTTAATGTCTTGGGGTGATGGGACTACGGCGCACAGATATGTCAACTTTTTATATTTAAATGTTAATTGTACCTTTTTTGTTGTGTGGTGCTGTTAATATAAGTTGTTAACTTGAGTGCAGCGTCACACTGTCCTTGTTATGTTTATATGTTTTGATGAATAGATAAAATATATATATATTTCTGCATATTCCCCAGCACGACGAGAAGATCTAGACCAAGCTGTCATGATGGCAAAACATACCTGTGAGGAGTGTGGATACAGCACGTCTGCGACTGGACACTTCAGACGACACATGAGAAAACATACAGGAGAGAAAAGTTGTGAGGAATGTGGATACAAGTCAGATAAAAGGGCCTACATGTCCCGACATATGAAAACGCATACTGGAGTAAAACCCTACATGTGTGAAAAGTGTGGATACAGGACGGCTGACAGTTCCAACCTGGCTCGACACATGAAAAACCATGCGGGTGAAAAACCGTATCTATGTGGCGAGTGTGGATACAGGACGCCCAGACGGTCGGCCCTTTCACGACACATGAGAAAGCATACAGGTGAGAAACCCTACAAATGTGACCAGTGCGCCTTTTCTGCTGCAGAAAAAAAGGTGGTAGACAACCACTTCATGGCGAAACACACCGATGATAAGCCCTACATGTGCGGGGAGTGTGGATACAGGACTGCCGACAGGTCTAACCTATCCCGACACATGAGAAAACATACTGGTGAGAAACCCTACAAGTGTAACCAGTGCGACTATTCTGCTGCACAGAAAGTTGACTTAAATCAACATGTCATGGCAAAACATGACGGTGAAAAACCCTACATGTGTGGGGAGTGCGGATACAGAACCACTTGTAAGTCTGCCCTAAGTGTACACATGAGACAACATACAGGCGAGAAACCCTACAAGTGTGACCAGTGTGACTATTCTGCTGCACAGAGATTTCACCTAGATAGGCATGTGGCAAAACACAACATCGTTGGGTATACCGGTAATTAAGTTAGCAAGGCCTAGGAAAAGAAATTTTGCCTTTTTCCGACCGACCCTAGAAAAAACTGCCGACCATAGACTTTTTTGGGGTGGACCCTGAAAGGAGTATAATTTTTCGAGCTGATCAACCTTTTCTAGCTCCATGATCTGACACCTGATCTTACACTATAACTCCAGGCTTTGTCATTATTAGGAATGAGCAATCTACCGCCTTTGTGACGTCATGTTTTTTTCTATCATGTGCTAGTGTAAACAATAGCCTGTATTGTGACACTCCTGGCTAATCATGTTATGCAGAAAATGACTTCGTGAGCAGTCTATTACAGGTTTCAGAAAGTCTGTGGCGCCCCCCGTCTTTACCGAGGAATGTTTGTAATGCCCTTCTGTAGATGTCCTCTATTAAGAAGCGAAAAGTATATAATATATCTCGATCGTAAGACATTCTAAAGATAATTATGGCCAGGCCTTAACTGTGATGACTCTGATAAGATTAAAAATGCCTCTTTTCCTATTTGTTACATGTCACCGAAGTACATGTGTGTTAATTTTGCAGTTGCATAATATCATGTATTGTAGATTACTTAGGCATGTCATCTCAAGACAGAAAGCTGGTGCTCTAAGCAATAATTTAGTCCCTCCCCTAAAGTCTAGGTTAACAACTTTTCTATGTTACATGTTTAAAGTTAAAACCTTTGGTCCAACACAAAAAAATTCTCTCACCTAGAGCTTTCGACCAGTCAGTCTGGTCTTCCTCAGTAGACTGACCCAGTGAAGCTTGTCGCGTGGCTTCTGTGACTTTGAAGTGTGACTATTTTTTGAGAGGGGTAAAGGAAGCCATATACATCAGGGCCCATCACCCTACATTGAACCGCGACGGGGGTCGACATCGTCTACCAGATACCTTTGACCCAGTGTTGACGTCACACTTCAAAGAAGCCACGTGACAAGCTTCACTGGGTCAGTCTACTGAGGAAGACCAGACTGGCTGGTCGAAAGCTCTAGGTGAGAGAACTTTTTGTGTTGGACCAAAGTTGTAACTTTAAACAGGTAGCTACCAAGTTGAACACAGATGAACTTTCATGATAACTTTTCTATGTGTTAGCTTATACAATGTATATCACTGGCGAAACTTCGTTATTAGTCTTCCTTCTTTTGGACCAAGGGTTCTTCGTTAACATTTGCCCCCTTGTTGTCAGCCCTGGACCCTTCAGTCCGTCCAGTGGTCGCTTTGCCCGTGTCGTCTGCTGAAACAACATAAGTCACTATATTTAGCCATTTGCTACTTGTAACTAATTTTGTTTGTACGAAAGTTGTGCTAGCGTATTTGTCCATTATAGAACGTTTATTGCAAATTCATGCCCGGGGACTAATTGGAAGAACATGATACAATGATAAACAGTTAAATGACCCAAAAAAGGCTACTAATGCTACCTTTATATGTATACTTTTTGTTCGGTTTGATTTCTGTGTGCAGTGGAGTATAAAATACCCGACGTTTTGCGAGACATATGGATTAGGGGGTGTTAAAAGAATGCAGTTTTTTGTGGGTGAATAAAGCTTTTTGGCGACCACTTCAAGTAGCTTATCTCTCTCGGTGAAATGTCCAGGAAGAATGACGTCAGCTCACAGTTTGATTGTGCATTGTGGGTAAATTTCAAAGTGTAAGGCTCCAATCCATACTTTAACAATATGCCAGGGACCGAAAATGTTTACATTTACCCATAATGCAACATACTGCGCTTGCGCACCACTAACTGTGAACTGGATCAAACTGGATCGGCTCTGTTGTAGACTATATTAATAAATATTTTTGTCCTAGAGTTATATTGTCAAGTAGTAAAAGTTGTCATTCATTGTATTTTATATTTTTGTGCAGTAAGGCGAAAACGTATACCAAATCTTTGTTGATGACCATCATATTTCTGATTCGATGTTGAAGAAAGTGGAACCATGTGATAAAATCATGCGATAGGAAAACTGTTTTCTTTCTTACCAGTAGTTCCCTGTTTCTTCCCATTGTTCACTGATGTGTTTTTAGACCCACCCTGTCTCCCCCCGAAAAGAATGAGATGCTCCAGTCCCGCGAATGGCATCTCGACCATGAGCGAAGCGGCAAGGGCGAAGAGAAAGGCACTGCAGATGATACCGAAGGCGGTAACACACTGGAGGGGAAAATGGGACTTATATTAGAAAAAGAAAATCATAATGTCTATTTGCTTTGCAAATGTTACCTTGGTCTACACGTGGTCTAGTATAAAAAAATACTGCTATGTTTATTCATACTCAAAGTTTCAAACGCAATCATATATATGAGTCCAACTCTGCAGTGTTACTAGCAACATAAAGTAACCCAACACTAAGGGGGTCTGCTACAGCATTAGTTACCATGGTGACTGAGGTCTGCTCCTTGTCATTCACCTCATGTGTTTGTAGAGGAAAAAGAAACAGAGGAAAAACAATTTTTCCTTTTGCGAAGGAAAGCATAATTATTGGGGCTTTTTCAGCCAAATACACAAGAAGGTTGCCAGCGTTAACATAATACAAAATGATTTTTTTTACTCTCAACAAGAATGTTTCAATCACTCCTTAGGCGAGCAATTCTTTCTGCTGTCTGGCGCAAACTCAAGTCGTGGATGCCATTATGCCTAACTATGGTATATCAAAGGCATTATGACTATCTATGGTATATCAAAGGCATTATGCCTAACTATGGTATATCAAAGGCATTATGCCTAACTATGGTATATCAAAGGCATTATGCCTATCTATGGTATATCAAAGACATGATGCCTATCTATGGTACATCAAAGGCATTATGCCTATCTATGGTATATCAAAGGCATTATGCCTATCTATGGTATATCAAAGGCATTATGCCTATCTATGGTATATCAAAGGCATTATGCCTATCTATGGTATATCAAAGGCATTATGCCTATCTATGGTATATCAAAGGCATTGTGCCTATCTATGGTGTATCAAAGGCATCATGCCTATCTATGGTATATCAAAGGCATTATGCCTATCTATAGTATATCAAAGGCATTATGCCTATCTATGGTATATCAAAGGCATTATGCCTAACTATGGTATATCAAAGGCATTATGCCTATCTATGGTATATCAAAGGCATTATGTCTATCTATGGTATATCAAAGGCATTATGTCTATCTATGGTATATCAAAGGCATAATGGCTATCTATGGTATATCAAAGGCATTATGCCTATCTATAGTATATCAAAGGCATTATGCCTATCTATGGTATATCAAAGGCATTATGCCTAACTATGGTATATCAAAGGCATTATGCCTAACTATGGTATATCAAAGGCATTATGCCTATCTATGGTATATCAAAGGCATTATGCCTATCTATGGTATATCAAAGGCATTATGTCTATCTATGGTATGTCAAAGGCATTATGCCTATCTATGGTATATCAAAGGCATAATGGCTATCTATGGTATATCAAAGGCATAATGGCTATCTATGGTATATCAAATGCATTATGCCTATCTATGGTATATCAAAGGCATTATGCCTATCTATGGTATATCAAAGGCATTATGCCTATCTATGATATATCAAAGGCATTATGCCTATCTATGGTATATCATGATAATAATAATTTACCCAGTTTGCCACAGAGAAGTAGAGAAGTGTCTTTTGGGACATGGTGTAGGCGTGGATTATTATGGGATGTACGAGGTAGGCAGCATAACTCAGACGACTGAGCGGAGCCCAGCCCCTCCAGGACAGGAACTCCGTGATGATACCTTAGGGGGAGGGTAGAAGACAGTACTATCATTAAAGCTCATCTGTGTTGATAGTTTCATGTGTAAGCTCCAATACGAGAGATTGTTATCACCTACAACCTTCGACCAGCCACCCTAGAGAGGGGGAAAAGATTAGAGGCTATTTACATCAGGCTCCATCACTCAACCGCGACGGGGGCAGACATTGTTTACCAGATACCTGTGACGTCACATTTCGAAGACGCCACGTGGGTCTCACTGGGTCAGTCTATTAAAGAATATCAGTGACTGGTTGAACGCTTTAGGAGAGAGCAATACGTTGCGTTGGAATTTAAGTTTTAACTTTAGACTGAAAGACAAAAGACTGAACGATTATAAAAATGCTGGATCGTGTTTTGGATAGGATAGTAACAATAATAAAATATATGTAGTGAAAATGAGAGTAGGTTTATTCTGAAGCCGTAAACGACATCTGGAGCCGTGTAGTTTCCGTTTCCCGTTTTTTCAGCCTGTTACGATCGGATGTATGTCAACTAAGGTCACTATACGAATTGTATGATATCATGTTACCACTGACCAAGACGCGATAGCTATGCACTGCACAGGTATGAAAGTGAGAACTTAATGAAATTGTTTCATTTACACCTGAAAAAGCACACGGGACGACACCGGTCGTTTCAGGCTGAATAAAAGTTCCAAACCGGAACTATGCGGCCCCAGAATGTTTATTTATTTTTATTTTATCTATTTATTTCGCACAAAAAAACAAGATACAGTGTGAAGTAAATCAAATTAAAAAAACACTGTGCAGGAGAAGATGAAGCCTTAAAGGCTTGTACACGTTGAACTGAGTGACGACTGTGGTATGCGAGATGTTGGTTAGCTTGAGGAATGAATTCACCATACTTTATAATGATGATAATAAAATCAGTAGATAAAAGTTAGGACTTATTCGAACACGTACCTCCATACCCAACGCTACAGGCGTACACCAGCCAGGCCACACTAGTGGCGAACACGCTGCGGTAAAACGCCATCCAACCCGGGTTGTCAAAAGTGCTGGTCCGGGATTTGATTCCAGCTGAACCCTGAGACTGCAGAAGCATGCCGTAGGTACAGAAGGTGACCTTGGGGATTGTGAGTAGGATGTTCACGGCACAGCCAATCATCCAACCGAGTAGCATCAGCACCTGGAACAGTACAGCACAATGAGGGGGGGGGGGGCATACAAACTCAGTCACATTTGAGGCCACGTTACTAACACTGCAGCAGCGACATCTAGCTGTAGTAAGAAGTAGAGCCCGGCAGTATATTGCTTTGAGGACACACTGCGTGTGTACAAATAAACAGCTTTATTAGTGGTTTATCAATGGTTAAGTTATAAAACTATTCACTGGTGCACAAAAAAATAAATATCAAGATCCATATCATACATACAACCAAAGCCCATCTACTTTAACACTCTTACGTACAAGTTAACGTTGCTAAACTGTATATCTGTAATCTCGGGTATAAACCAATATTATATCTCGTACCTTGTACCCCTATCATGTTACAGCTGCTTCAAAGGAAGTACTTAGTAGTATTTTGGGCGGCGCTTTATTTGTTCGGAGAATGATTTTAATGAGTCTGAAGTATTGTGGAATGTGTGGAGATTAGGTTTTAGTCCATTGACAGGGGATGACATAATAGTATGATATAATTCAATCGGGTATTATACACAGTCAACAACTTCCTGAATTCCTCCACGCACCACCCACTTACACTTACCCACCCGGCTCGTGCTGGGTCACCTTCATGTTTCCCTGTCAACCAAATAACCACTTTACTCTCCCTGCAGCCCTACCATCTCCGATGGACAAGCATATACCCATACTCACTGACAAACCCACCCAATACACAATACACCCAGATGGAAAAATCTATGGCGATATATGTTCTCCTTAACTACATGTCATACCTTTGTTGTGCGTGTACTGGGCACCGTTCTGTCTGTCTGTAAGAGCAGATACCCTAGCAGGATCCCTATCATGTACGGGCCCAGGCGAATGATGGTGTCTCGGTTGTGATACGTCACGGTGAAAACGCCTTCCTCTCTTAAACAAGAAATCGGAAATTTCAAACTTCCAGGAAAATACATATCTCATGCCCTTATGTACTGTTCCAATCGAAGAGATTGCATGCCGTGTGTGAAGACTTAATGGTATGAAATGCTACGGCAAATGATTGTATGTTTAATAATTTAATCCGGTATTAGACCATGGTCTATGGTTCATACCATGTTTACATAGTGCTCATGATCACTTTTGGCAACCTCAAATTGCATCCAACCAGCACGTACGTCGGCAGAACGTACTGCACCTGCGCGAAACCCGTAATGTATTGTGCATAGCACTTCAGCAGAATGTCTCATATAAGGTTGTATTCGCTCATATAAGGTTAGCATTTCGACAGTAGTTGTGTCAGAAAAGACATCCTCTGCAACAGTGAAAATTCTGATGCAACGTTGACCAAAAATCCAACTAAAAAACGCGAAAATCCAGGGTTCTGCGCAGGCGCAGTACGTTCTGCCGACTTGCTCATCCAACCACCCAGGGCATACGGGGTCACAACCCTGTCAATCAACTGAAACCGCTCACTTCCAACCTTCGATGCTCAAAATAGAATACACTTTTAAAACGTCCTGTGAACCAGAGACGCCCCAAACAATACTTCCGTCCCGGAAGTAATGATAAATAAGGGGCCATCAGTTTGACAGAATTTGTTGTCGTTATACCTTATATAGATGTTATAAATTTAGTATTCTAACAATTGTATATCAGAAAACGTTCTAGTCAATAAAAAGTACTTACTGTTGCATTTGGTACCTCACTGCATTTATCACCCAACTGGACACAACGAGGAAGAGAGTAACGGCGATTCCTCTCCTTGGTTGCCTGTCAGGCAGGAGCATTATGGTTAATTTAAGAAAGATGTCATTTAAAAGTATGGAATTCATCCTATACTGGTGAATAATCATATTATATTGTATATGATGGTAAATGTCTGCCGTGTTATATAAACAAAGACACTATCTTAGAAACAAAAACACCATCTCCATCCCCCCAAAAAGACTTCATAACTCTTTCCTACATCAGTCCATCAGACTCTACAATCAGACTGTATAATCAGAATTTTGCTATGCCTGAGATGCACAGTTCATATCAGTATTATGTATATATTCATGTATATAATTTATGTATATGTAATGCAATGTAATGTTATGTGTTTTTAATGTATTGATTAAAAATACCAATGTCATTCAGGCAACACTATAATTCTATATACTGTATGTCTGCAATGTTGGTATAATAATAATAAAGAAATGAATTGAAAAGAAAAAAGAGTATCGGGTTACATGTAACTAAATTTACCTTTTATTAAGTAATCTATCTCACCTGTATAAGAGCAGCAAAATGAACGGAGAGACGATGAAAAGCTGCATGTCGACGGCTAGGAACCACGCCCACTTGAAGCACTGAAATCAAATATATCATTATATAAATCACACTGTAGCCTCTAGCCTCTATATTCCACTGGTATAACCACTTAGCTAACAAAGAGTAATTCTTTAACTTCCGTTTTCAGTACATGCAGACCCTCTTGCAACACTTAAGGCCACAAGTAATTTTTATGGATGACATCAGCGCTCGCATTAATTTTTGCCTGATTTTGACAAAAAAATTGTTGCCTCTGCCGAAAATGGGCAAAGATGTATGTTGCAATGCCGGAAGGTGGATTGCAGATAACTATGAAGAGAGGAGACAAGAAAAGGTTCTGATTTAATGTTTTGTTTCTTACTTTGATGCAGTGATATGTCACACGTTCATAAACTTTTATATGTTCCTTAATCTATTCATTTGTCTATTGTCATTCGTCTATTTATCCAAGCATACACCAATTCGTCTTGTCATCCATTTATTCATTCAATCATTTGTTAAATCATTTATCCTTTAGAATATCCCACTCATTAATTCCTTTATCCCTTCCTCTATTCTTTCTCTATTCCTTCATCCCTTCGTCTATACATTTTTTTCATTCTTTCGTCTAATCATTTGTCTATTTCTGTATCCATTCGTCTATGTATGCATTCGTCTAGTCATTCATTTATTAGTCTATTCATTCCTTCTTTTATACATTTATTCGTCTATTCAGTCACTTTACCTTGTTGACGTAGTTATTGATGTATAAGAGGTTTGTCCAGTATGAATCCGGACATCCCTGTAATTCTGTCATGGCTTTCAGAGTGGGGTCAGCCCAGTTCGGTCCTGTACCCATGTACACAAACAGGCAGGAGTAGACCATCAGGAGGAAGGCGTACACCGGCGTGACTCTGGGCAAAAGGCAGGCGTGTATCGTTAGTACAGCAGCCGACGAGGAGGTAGCCTGGGTTCCAAACCCAATCACACTCCAGGACACAAAGTATCTCAGTGAGCCTGGGTCTGGTAGGGTCAGATAGACCTGCCAGTCGAACGCTCAGTATCTGAACGTAAGGCCCCATTCGTGGAACAGCAGGAAGCAATTTTGCACCTCTGCTATGATTGGTTAAAAACTCCCAGCTGTATCTCTGAATCTTCACGAGCAGATAAGATAAAACTGTAAATAAGGTGTATTTTGTCCTGGTGTGTTATAGGACCTAAACAAACAGGAAAGCCTGGATTGTACACTACTTCTACTGATAAATTAAGTTCTGCTCTTATTTTGGAAAATAAACTCCAAATACATCTAGAGAATTGACTGGTTAATGATTGACTGTTCAGCAAAAGATTGTCTCCTGCTGACCAATGGTGGTGCCATGTAACAGGCTACCTGTGGTGTGAGGGGTTATCAATCACATCTTCTCCTCCATATGCTAGAGAGCCTTTCCTAAGGCTCACGGCCAGACCCAGGCTCACTGAGATACTTTGTGTCCAGTGTGCTATGGTTTTGGCACCCCGGCTAACGAGGAAGTCGTTTCCCAGGGTCTTCTTCAAACATAACATACGTTTAGAGATTTGCTTTGATTTGTATAAATTGTAACGATACAATACACGTGGGACAAAGGTAGCTGTTGTCGGTGTTGTGTCCCACACACAGAAACAAGTACAGGTCAGACAATACTCATTTTCCCTTGGGTAACGTCAGGAAAGTCGTGTTTCGTTTACGTTTAGTAATCTGAATTTGTCAAATGTTTGTTTAATTAGCATTGCAATCACAAGAAAAAGGAAAAAGGACAGCTAACTCAGTCTTCATGTTTTACTTAAAATTTCTTCGGTATAACGTTAATCATATTAAAATAATGAATATAACAAATCTAAGACATTGCATAAAAGATTATATTTTGTTTGTTTGTCTGTTTGATTGATTGATTGATTGATTGATTGATTGATTGATTGATTGATTGAATGAGTGAATGAGTGAAGAAATCAACAAAATAAAGAAGTGATGTTACAACCTGAAATAACAATGTATAAAATAATGAATATAACAAATATAAGACATTGCATAAAAGATATTTTGTTTGATTGATTGATTAATCGATTAATTCATTGATTCATTGATTCATTGATTCATTGATTGATTGATTCATTGATTGATTCATTCATTGATTCATTCATTGATTCATGCATTGATCCAAATGAAGAAATCAACAAAATAAAGATTGAGTTGACAACCTGAAATAACGATGTATGTAATACATGCTCAGGTCCTTCCACGTAAAAATACCGCCAGTTTTCTTCAAGTGTTTCAGAAGCTGATAGGACGTCGTCAGCCCACTGTTAAAACGGGAAAGAAACATTGAGTTATAAAAAAAAGGTTTCATAAAGTACAAATATTTAAAAATGTACAGAAAATCGTTTCGATTTTACATTGAATAATCCAACAATCCGCTCGTCGTGGGCCCGCGATCCAACCGTTTCGCTGCGCTAGCGTTGGCCAGCCGTCAGCCAATCAGAGCCTTTCTGTTGTTAGAGGAAAATTTACCAGCCAATCCCGTCGCCTCTTGTTCGTAGGCGGCGATGTGATTGGCTGATGGTCATTGGCCAGCGCTAACGCATCAAGAAGGAAGCAAGCTTGAAAATGAGGGCCGTTGCTGGATAAACACAAGTGAGGGGAGTATATTCTTGCGTGAAGGGAGAGTATATTCTTGCGGCTACATAGTCCTGTTAAGTTGTTCCACCGTTTTATATATATCCGGGTGAGTTTGACAAATGTTTGAACGCCCTTCGTATGGTATTCACGTACCTGAGTAGAAAGAATGCGTCTGCTGCTAAGTCCAGGTGATTGACGTATAAGGGAAATGACGTCTCCCAGTTTATGACCCGCTGTCTGTCTACCGGATTAGCTGTGAGAAAAGAAATAGTGCTGGGTCTGGGACTCTATTCACTAGTAGCTATAGGCCCCTAAGTTATGTACAGATTTAGGTATGAGTTTCCATCACAATATATCCCACCTACAGAGCAGGTTGAAAATTTTGTTCCAACACAAGATATCCAATTTTCTACTAACCCAGTGTAGTGTTCCTCAGAAATCAAATGGGAAAACAGATCACGTGACGCGTGACGTCACAAACTGTGGTGTACCCGGATGTAAATATGGCGGGTGGTATTAGCATATGTCCAATTACTCACTTCATGTAAGATCACGTAAATTCTGAGGAAAACTGAACAAGGACAGACGAAAACTCTTGTGCTATCTTTTTTATTTAATTCTAAAAGTTCAGCTATTTATCATTATATCAGCAGCTAATAAAACGTACCTATGTCGACCTGCATCACAATGGTGTGTCCGTAGATAATTAGCATACAGCTGATAACCCGGATGCCGTGAAGTGTGGGGAGTTGTCCTGGCGGCTGGGACGTGTCCAACAACTTCTTGGTGTTGTTGTAGACAGAGAAGCACTTTAAGAAACGGGCAGCTTTGCCTGTAGATTTACAACGTGTAAAAGATAACAGTCAACAAGATTGGCAATGAAAACTAACATTGTCATGGCGACGGTGGTTGCTGTTAGGGTTATGCATGGCACTGCAATGAGTTCATGATTTTGAGGAAGTCTTGGTCCCTACCATCCCTTTAGTGTATAGTGAACGAGCCCCGGGTTCACAGAAACTTTATGTAGGGCATCCGGCAGACAGATTTCCCAAGGATTTCCAGGAATGTGGGCTTGTCAACAAACAGAGCCGGGAGACATTCCTGTGGACATTCCATGCCTGTGGACAAAATTCCTGTACAATTCCTAGAATTATTGCGAACTGCACACAATACTGTACCATTAGGCTCCTGCCTGAGACGTCGCCAAAAAGTAGTGCAAACCTCCTTATTGTACAAGAAAACATTTTCTAGGTATATTTAGAGTTCAAACTTTTGGTTCAACACAAAAAAAGTTCTCTCACCTACAGTGACCTAGAGCTTTCGACCAGTCACTCTGGTCTTCCTCAGTAGACTGACCCAGTGAAGCTTGTCACGTGGCTTCTTTGAAGTGTGACGTCAACACTGGGTCAAAGCTTTTTGGTAGACGATGTCGGCCCCCGTCGCGGTTTAATGACTTGTGTTGGACCAAAAGTTTTAACTCTAAACATATAACTACGAACACAAATGAACTTTCATACTAATTTTCTAGGTATGAACAATGTCGAGTTCTTACTTTCGTCCAGATCCCTTTTGGTTTCTTCTGAGAGACAGGTTGTAGTGATGAACTCGTACAGGGCGGAGACTACCAACAGCAGGAGAATGGTCCCTGTGATCCAGCTGAGAAGAGAATGATTATGGGATCAATGAATCAGCTAGTTTACTAATCAATCAATCAACCAACCAACCAACCCATCTGTATTAAGCAACTGTAAAACACAGTTGAATCATGTTTAATTTACACACATTTGCTACATTCACAAGGCAATTTTATCGAAAATAGAGAGATATGTGTCTGACAGGCATCGAAACATAAGCAAGCCTGTGAGAGTCTATACCGGTTGTGTAATAAGAAAACCCCAATATCCTATATCTAAACAACTATCAGATGAACTTATCTTTGGGAATTTTACCCCGACTGGGGTGATAAAATTATTGTATCATATAAGTTAATACACACATATTTGGTTCAACCATTGTTGTTTGGGTGAATAAATCACAGAGCAAAAGTTTAACTCCTTCTTGTACGTTGTATCTTTAAAATTTCAAGATTAAAATTGTCTCTTTGACATTTGTTTGAATGATGTCAGAAATGGTGAAGTGACAATCATGACAGGGCCAGTCGTCTGAAATAACAGAGAGAAAACCAGTAATGCTAGATTTGAACAAAAGTGGTGTTAGACTCCCAGTGGACCCAAAATGTATACGTTTGACGGTAAACCATAATTGTGCTTTTAGATAAACAACAACAAAAAAAAACTGGCCGGGGCCAAGATGGGAATAGCTAGTTAAAAGGCGTGAGTGTGATGACGATGTGTGACTCAAATAATTGGTCACCTTATGACTTGAATTGTACGAATGCTGGACTTTAAGTTGGACTTGCACAATTGTTATGTATCATGAAATCTTTTCAACGCAGAAGAGATACTGTGTAATAGTTTATTAGCAGTTAGGCCATGTTGATTTGATTATATGGATGACATCCTCCGGGAGCCCCAAAACTGATGCGCGCGTGCGAATGAAAAAAAGTTGTGCAAAAAAACAAAAAAGTTCTTATCATTATGAAATCTACGTGGTCATGAGGGTTGAGCAAATGGCATAGAATATGGTTTGGCGAATAATCTAGTCTTCAAGTTCATTTCTTAACAATTTCGTATTTTTTCGTTTGATTTTGGCATTCAACGACATTGGTATAGTTTTTATTAATTTTTTTTTGTAACTTGGTATATTTTGCTCATTTTGCAACTGTTTTGTACGACTTACAGTATGGTTGAAAACTTTTTTTTTTGGAAACGGCCGAAAATTCATGCGCGCGCGGATGTCATCCATATAATCAAATCAACATGGCCTAAACAAGAAAAAAAGAAAAACTGGCCGGGGCCAAGATGGGAATAGCTAGTTAAAAGGTGTGAGTGTGATGACGATGTGTGACTCAAATAATTGGTCACCTTATGACTTGAATTGTACGAACGCTGGACTTTAAGTTGGACTTGCACAATTATTATGTAACATGAGCTCTTTTCAACGTAGAAGATGTACTGTGTAGAAGCTTATTATAGCAGTTACATGCTGTAAAAGAATTGCGTCACTTCTTGTTTCATTCGGCCAGCCTTATCTCTCCTTACATCTGCTTGGTTTTAAGCATTATGACATTACTTTAAAAACTTCAAATGTGATACTCAGCACAGAACCGGGGGCCTTGTTTGCCCCAAGCAAAAAAAAAAGAATATATATCAGATAATTAAAAAAATGTCAACTAACATTGCAGTAACAGCGCTGTTTGAGTAAGTGGCGTAATCTTCCTCCCTCTGACACAAGACTCCTTGAAGATGCCAAGATTCCATGGGCTTCAGGCCAAGGAGACCTCAAGAAGAAAAAACATTACCATACATATCCTTTTTTTCATGAAAAGAAGACACCTTACACCAAAATAGAACTAGAAAGGCCGACATTTGCTAATGAGCAAATACAGCACATTTTGCCCATTCTTCCTTCACTTCGTGGTGTGGTGAAAACTAGAGGGAAAACAATACATTTCTTCCATACTATAGTATGTGTGAAATGTTATTGCACTCCTTCTCCAGACAGCTGAGCCCGGGAGTGGTAGTAACAGAGGGTGCAGTTAACAAGAATTCCGCAAAAGGCGCAATTCTAACACAATAGTATTATAGCAACTCAAACACATTCATATATAATATATGGTGATCGAGCAACTAGCTAATCCAACACCACAGGGTGCCTTCTACAGCACAAGTTACCACGGTGACAGACGTCTGGTCCAGGTCATTGACTTTTTTGTTTGGAGAAGAAAACGAGATTGAAATCGAGCAAAAGCAATATGTTTTCTTCTGCGAATATTTACCTGTGGTTGCCAGCAGCATAACGTCCCCATCCGTACATGAACTTGGCACGCACACGCCTTGTACATAGTATTTCATACCCGCTGACATCTCCTGCAAATGAGTGAGATTCAAACTTATTATGGCACCAAAACAAGCCATTTTGTATTGATATGTAGGTCAGTGAGGTACCCTTTAACAAAAGATAAATGGTACTTAAAGGTATGAGCTTATATTATGGGTCTTTAGATACTATATTTTAGAATAGAGTTGAAATACAAAACACATTATATCCTAGAAGACATAGTATGAGCGAAAAAGACATTGTGTAGTCTAGCTAGTACTCACGCACTCACTCACTCACACACACACAAACACACACATACACACACGCGCGCACACACACACACACACACATACACACACACACACACACGCACACACACACACACACACACACATACACACAAGCGCGCGCACACACACACACATACACACACGCACACACACATGCATTCACGCACACACAAACATACACACACACACATACATACACACACACACATACGAGTACACAAACACATACACACCTCTCAGACATCTATTACATAATTGTTTTTTGGCTAACTGTATAGTGTAATATTATTGATTGTTGGCTGTATAGTGTAATATTATCAATTGCTGTAATAATTGATGCTTTATGTGTAATTTACTATGTTGATAAGATAAGTTTTCCTGTAACATGATGTCAATGATAGCAGTTGAACGTGTATGTAAATAATAGTTGTATTTTATGTATAGGACTCCAGGAAGAATAGTGATGTACATATTATCACTAATGGGAGATTCCTAAATAAACAAACAAACACACACTAAATACAATACGTCCTTTCCATCGCAAAGTTACAACGTCTTACCGGCGGTATCCCTCCCCAGTTTAGCCGACAGTACGTGGCTCGGAAGTCTGCAGGTAGGTCAGGGGCGTTGTTAGAATCCACCCTACATCCCTGGTAGCTGCCGAAGTCTATGCAGTTCCCTTGGAACAAACCAGGCGGAATAGTCTTCCCAGTACTGTCCAACACTGTGAGAAAAATAGACTATTAATGAATGTCAATTAGATATAACCTGTTTGTAATTGGAGAAGAAGGAGAACTCGTACAAGACAAGAGAAACAGGAGCGTTTTAAGTATTTTCTTGTTTTATTTTAGCTTGTTTTGGATTTATATTAGATAACACTTCCTTTCTGACATTAATAACATCTTACATAATTAAAGATAAGTTAAATCATTTAATATTCATAACATATGCTAATTTGATTACTTCATTGGTCAAAATCCAAGATGGCGGACGATATTATTAGCTAATTTTGGTATCTGTATCTGTATAGCCGGTATAACCGCCTTTCGGCGTAACACACCAGCTAAATATCCATACGATAAGAACATAAAAACAAATAAAAGCGGAAAAAATACAATGTATAAGAACGCCGGTGTATCCATTACGATCGAAAGCCGACCCCAGGTGTACTGTTTAACATGTTTAGGGTTAAATGTAGTTACTGTACATTTTCTGTACCATGTAATTATGTCATTTTACATGTATCTGTTTGAGCCTTGGAAGACTAGCCCAGCAGGGCTAAAAGGTTTCGTAATAAATGAAATATAGATTAACAACACTTACTTCGAATGGCGTAAGTCTTAAACGTCGTAGTATCATAGTGAAGTTTCGCACTCTGGTTGTGACACAGTCGGCTGACTTGTCCGGCCCGAACCAGCTGGTCCACCATTGTCCAGTCGATCGGCTTGTTTCGAGCCAGGCCGTAGAAATATTCCGTAAACTCTTCGTGGCTGACAGACAGACCTTGCTGTGTGTTGTCTGCAGTTACTAGGCAGTGCACTGATATCAGCAGTATTGTAGATATCAGTAGTCCCGCGTCCATTCTTGACAAATTTCACGGGAAGTTCTTTGATTTTTGTCGGCTCATGTGTGGTGTACAGTCTGTAGATCTATAGGTGAATTAACCCCTGACCCCTAGGCAACGCTCACCTGGCCCTTGATTATATCTGAGTTAATCAACCGGTATAGCAAGTAGTATCGTCCCTGAAACTAGCATTGTCGACCTATTCCCTCCATGGACAAAATTGATATCTGTTTGACAGTGTGTGTGTGTGTGTGTGTGTGTGTGTGTGTGTGTGTGTGTGTGTGTGTGCTGGGTGGGGGGGGGATGGCGTGTCGGTCTTTATGTGTGTGTCTGTATGCGACACTGTGTGTGTTTGTCTGTGTGTGTGTGGGTCTTTATGTGTCCTTGTTCTGAATGCGTGACTGTATGTGTGTGTGTGTGTGTGTGTGTGTGTGTGTGTGTGTGTGTTTGTGAGGTGGGGGGGGGTCTCTGTGTGTGTACAATGTATGTGTGCGTCTATATTAAAGTGTGTGCGTCTAGATATTTGTATTTTTAGTGCGTTGATATTTTTCTTTTGTTTTCAGGTGGCTTATCTTGAAATCACTTCAGCTGGCAGTTGTAGATCACAATTGGATTTTAACCATTGATATCAGGGCAATTACTGACCAACGAGAAATTGTATATGTCAGTCAAAGATTTGGAACTCTACTGAGAGATGTAGCTTCGACAAGCATGGGCGAGAAAATGACAGAGAAGACATTGATGGCAGTCGGGAGGATGGCATTATTCTTCTTCAGTTTTTTTGTGTGTCTCAGCACTTCAAAATACACATAGAAGAGGGCACACTCCAGTTTTTTGGGGGGTCACAATTCGATTTTGCACACCCTCAACTCAAGGACCGTCTCTTTCAGAAAATAATAGTTAAGCCAAAACACTGTTTTGGAAAATGAAGGATATCCCTCTTACTACGAGAACAATAGAATTTCAATTTCTTTAACGTCTAAAATTTCAGTAAATCTGAGGAGAAAAAGGAATTTTTGAAAAATAATGCCAAAAATTTCATTTTTTTACGTGCAATTAGACCGGGCCATTACCCGTAATTTAGCCACCAAATTTATTATTATATTACTTATATTGTCGGTAAGACAAAACCCTTATGTATTATCAAGAAACGTATAAAGCAAATTCTAACACTGAGATTGTCACAAACGTCCGTCGCTTGAGGCATAGCGACAGCACCCCCAGAACGCAAAGAGGGCATATCTGGTTAAATTACGAAGCACCGCACTCAAGGCGGAAGGACACCCGGAAGCCTCGGGCCCGAAATCAATTTTCACCAAAAACACGCCACTTCTTACACTTTCCAGCCTTTTTAGCAGTTAATACCATTTTATAGCAGATTGCGTGAAATTTGAACTCAAACCATCGAAACCCTTCGTCACTTTTTCATCATCATCATCTGTCGACACCCTGGCTGGGGACGGGCAAGCTCCTGCACAACACGTCGCCACAAA
>NW_017802379.1:11079302-11086250 GCF_001625305.1 Branchiostoma belcheri | reverse complement strand
CGATCTTCCATTGAACAGGTCGCCACACAGTACGATCTTCCATTGAACACGTCGCCACACAGTACGATCTTCCATTGAACACGTCGCCACACAGTACGGTCTTCCATTGAACACGTTTCCACACAGTACGGTCTTCCATTGAACACGTCGCCACACAGTACGATCTTCCATTGAACACGTCGCCACACAGCACGGCCTTCCATTGAACACGTCGCCACACAGTACGGTCTTCCATTGAGCACGTATCCACACAGTACGGTCTTCCATTGAACACGTTGCCACACAGTACGGCCTTCCATTGAACACGTCACCACACAGTACGGTCTTCCATTGAACACGTTTCCACACAGTACGGTGTTCTATTGAACACGTCGCCACACAGTACGGTCTTCCATTGAACACGTCGCCACACAGTACGGTCTTCCATGGAACACGTTTCCACACAGTACGGTGTTCTATTGAACACGTCGCCACACAGTACGGTCTTCCATTGAACTCGTTGCCACACAGTACGATCTTCCATTGAACACGTCGCCACACAGTACGATCTTCCATTGAACACGTCGCCACGTACGGTCAGTCTTCCATTGAACTCGTTGCCACACAGTACGGTCTTCCATTGAACACGTTGCCACACAGTACGGTGTTCTATTGAACACGTCGCCACACAGTACGGTCTTCCATTGAACACGTCGCCACACAGTACGGTCTTCCATTGAACACGTCGCCACACAGTAGATCTTCCATTGAACACGTCGCCACGTACGGTCAGTCTTCCATTGAACTCGTTGCCACGCAGTACGGTCTTCCATTGAACACGTAGCCACACAGTACGGTCTCCCATTGAACAGGTCGCCACACAGTACGATCTTCCATTGAACACGTCGCCACACAGTACGATCTTCCATTGAACACGTCGCCACACAGTACGATCTTCCATTGAACACGTCGCCACACAGTACGATCTTCCATTGAACACGTCGCCACGTACGGTCAGTCTTCCATTGAACTCGTTGCCACACAGTACGGTCTTCCATTGAACACGTCGCCACACAGTACGATCTTCCATTGAACACGTCGCCACACAGTACGGTGTTCTATTGAACACGTCGCCACACAGCACGGTCGGTCTTCCATTGAACACGTCGCCACACAGTACGATCTTCCATTGAACACGTCGCCACACAGTACGGTGTTCCATTGAACACGTCGCCACACAGTACGGTCTTCCATTGAACACGTCGCCACACAGCACGGTCTTCCATTGAACACGTTGCCACACAGTACGGTCTTCCATTGAACACGTTGCCACACAGTACGGTCTTCCATTGAACACGTCGCCACACAGTACGGTCTTCCATGGATAGCTTGAATATGCATGACGTCATTTTATGACGTCACTGGTGTTGCTATTGGCAACATAAGTCTTAATACACTCTAATATTCTATTATGGACACTTTTTGTTAAAGTCACGTTGTATACCATTGAGTTTTTAGGGAATAACCTATCTATACGGTTTTGGCCCATAAAATCACATTAATGACGTCATAATGACGTCATATTACGTCTTAACGACATCAAAATTGTAATTACGATAATTTTTTATTAGTACACCATCCTCTGAAAATTTGGTGCTCATACAATATACCGTTCGTGAGTTCTGATGGGGGGGCCGAATGAGCCCCCCCCCCCCGGTCCCACGAAGCCCAAAAAAACCCGGTCTAAATAGGGTTAAGGCCACCGCTCTTCAAAGGACGTCTTCAAAACCGTCCGGGCTATCTGATCAGATGTGCGTTTTTCAAAAGTCAGGAAGCTACGGGGGTGTAACGTGTGTTTCCTGCGCTGCGTTTGACAGGCGCTGGTTTCGAGTCAAAGTTTTCAGAGAGGCCGCAGCTCCAAAGGGACCAGAAACATATATATAGCGCAAAATTTAAGAACCTGATTAACTAATGATTAACTAAAACCCAGTGTAGTCCAGCTAATACTAGTTTAGACGTAGGTTGACGATGATTTAAATCAAGCGATGTATAGGACAGGAGCGCGTGCTCGTTACTTAGAACACACGTAACACACTGGCGCGCCAGGGATGCGCGTTCTTTTTTCTGGTAAAATTCTGCCTGTTTTAATTTTCTGACACGACCTCAACGAATTTGGGGGGAAACCCGGCCGGCCCGTTTCGCCCTCGAAATCGAATATAAGTCAAATACCGTCAGAAAGCTTAAGATTTGCTCTTTCGTACACGACAAATTTCCTGTTGGTGCGAAATCTGCATCAAGGCGAAAATACACGGGGAAATTGCACTAAAATTGCCTATTTTCAGGTTAGGATATCGAAAGGGGAAAGGTACATACTTAAAAACTCATTGGTAGCAAATTAGCAAGTCTAGATATATTATAAATAAGTTAACAATATGGGAGATATGTGGTTGCATAATCCCGCGGTAAGCTTTCTTGTGAGGCGTGTCGACGCCCGGAGCCGAGGAACGGACTAACGTTACATGTACTTTCTCTCGCGGAAGGAAAAGAGAAACGCATAGAACTCTCGACGTGGCTTTCCGGCTGAAACTCGCTTTCTGCCACGGGTCTAACCTGGGTTCCAGCCAAGTTTACAGACCGCTAACCGTTTCCTTCGGCAGCCGGGGAAGCTTATCGGTCCTCCAACTAGTTCCGGGGAAGCTTATCGGTCCTCTCCAGCTGCGAAGGAAATGGCTAGCGGTCTGTAAACTTGGCTCGCACCCAGGGTACCACGGGTCGCTAGTGGTCATTTCCTTCCCCCTCGTTAATGTCGATGGCATAGCAGTCAACAACAACGCCTCCAGTTTTCCTCTGCACCTAATGATACTGACGTATAATTTTTGAGGAGGACGCTGCCGCCATCTTGCAACTTCGCGGTCTACGTTGTTATTGTAGCTAGTACGCATGTGCAAAAGGTTCATTTACGACAATATTGACGTTTGGCGGTAGTAAATAAGAAGTTTTACGATAAGCCGCCATTTGCGGCATTTATGAGTCGAAGGTGTCTGTTGACAGGGTCATCATGCCAATAACAGAAAATTTGCACTATTGACAGGACCATCCTGTCAATACTACAAAATTTTGCACTATTGACAGGATGGTCCTGTCAACAGTATATTTTTCTGTTATTGACAGGATGGTCCTGTCAATAACAGAAAAAAGATACTGTCCTGTCCTGTCAATAACGGAAAAAATCCACTATTGACAGGATGGTCCTGTCAATACTGCAAATGTCCTGTTGTTGACAAGATAGTCCTATAGAACGGAAAAAAATCCGTTATTGACAGGATGGTCCTGTCAATAGTGGATTTTTTTCGTTATTGACAGGACCGTCCTGTCAATAGTGCATTTTTTCTGTTATTACCATCCTGTCAATAGTGGAAAATTTGCACTATTGACAGGATGGTCCTTACGCTTATGAGTCGGCAGTCTGGCTGCGTTCCAGCCGAGTTCCGGAGTTCCCCGAAGCCTCGAAAGAGTTTTCGCCAAGCCAAGTGAAGAAAATGGCCGGAGTAAGACGTCTTTTCCGTGTCGCCCTGGCTTTTCTGTGCATTTTGGAGAGTCGTGCGCAGAAAGGTAAGATGTCACTGTCATATGGTAGTACATTGCAGTTGTTAAGTTTCTGTTTTCAACCAAGGTCATAAGAAGAATTACGCTATGAATATCATAAAAAAACTTGTCATTTTCTGTGAAAAAAATCCAATTCCCTTGAGATCAAAATAAGCTTGTAATTATTTGTTAGAATATTCTAATTGTAATTGTGTGTGTGTTTGTGTGTGTGTTTTGTGTGGGGGGGGGGGGGCTCGTCACTGAATGCTATCCAGTAGATTTCTAGCGGCGACCGATTTATGAATAATTTATCAAGGCCAACGACTCGGTTCTTTCACTTACAAAGTAGACAATTACCTCTGATCCGGTGGCACACGACGGGGAAACATGTATTGCACACCCATTATTCGTAGATATAAAGCGGTTATACATTACAAAGAGAATTCTCGTAGGACTTCCATTACTTTAGTATGCAGCATTTGTTTTGAGAACTGGTACCTTTAGAATTCTGCTGGCTGTTTGTAGACGAACGGCAAAATAAAACAGTTTTCAATACCATCACGACTTAGCATATAACATTTTATTTGATGTGATTCGGTTCCTCCGACAGTGCGCCACAAAATCCTCACTCAGGACAAGTTTGGACTTGATTTCTCTCCATTTTTGTACCCGGCCCGTCTTCGAGCGCTTGGACTTGATAGGAAATGTTGGGTCTGCTTCACAAATTCCGGCTTCGCTAGGATCCGTTCCTTCCCGTAGTGATCGCTCCATTGGCGCTAGTGCAGCGCCATTGAATGTGTAAAACTTCATGTTTGCAGTCCCGTTTCGACTTGTTCATCAAAGTAAATTTTACACACTGATAGTGGTACCGAAGTACAGTAAACAAGCAAGTTAACTTGTGCAAAACAAATACGCGCTTGGGTTGAGTTCATGGCATTTACATGAAACAAGGTGCGAATAGCCGCTTGTCGGTGACCTGTCGGGGAGCCGTCTAATTGGTCGCCGCTAGAAATCTACTGGATGGCATATAGTGTACACGGGGGGGTGTAATTGTGTGTGTATCAAGTTGTATGTTTGTCAGTGTGTGTCTGACACTGCCTCTGTGTGTGTTTGTGGGTGGTGGGTGTGTGTGTGTGTGGGTGTGTTGCTGTTATTGTTGTTGATGATGTTGTTAATGTTGTTGTTGGCAAAATGATTAAAAAATGATTATATCAAAGGCCCATGTTATATATCTGCCGAATGATTCTAAATTATCGTTATTATTTTTCGAAAGCTACATATTATAAAATTAATTCATCCTACAGAAAGACCACTCCATAACATTACCAACAAGTCTGTGGTGAATTCAGACGTGGAACTGATCTGGACCTACCAACTTGGAATTGGTGTCACACCGCTGTTTGAGAGTTGGCAGAAGCTACCAGAAATGGGGATAGCGAGCAGAACCAGTGTGGCTGTCTACACATCACAGCTTTATGAGGTCAGCTATATTTTGATATTATCCATCGTTTGAATGTAGTAAAAAGGTTTTACATAAGATTTGCTTGTTTGTTTTATTTATTTAACCAGGAAGTACATGTCACCTATTGGCGATTCCTTGGGGGGATAACCCCAACATAAAATTACATTGCACAATAATTACAATAAAAGACTTAAAGATGAACTAACACAGGTCAATTAAAAAAATACAGGTCAATTTAAAAAAATAAACTCATCGTGAACAAAAAGAAATCGTAGCTAACTCATCATACAACCAAAGTGAAACAAGGCAGCATAGAAGCAATCACAGCCTTTCAGATATCAAAAGGTATGTCAACCAAAAGTGGAGTTAGCTCATCAATGGAAAGAAATATAAATAATCAAATCAAATCAAATAATACAGAAGTAACGTAACAAGTTGACCTTTCAATATTAGTGTCCAGTAGCCATATATTCTTGATTGATCTTTTTAAACAGTGTAAGTGTCCCTGCCGATTTTAGGCGAGACGAGAGCGAGTTCCATAGCGCCGCCCCAGAGCACGACAAAGCTTTCTTCATGTGCTCAGATTTATCTTTGGGTAGCTGAAGACCACCTTGTGACCTGAGACGAGTATGTTTTGCATGGATTTCTGAAAACTATATGTAAACAAAGCAGTAAGGTGTGGAGGGGTGGGTACCGGGTCATGCCGTTAAGTGCCTTAAAGACAAGTGTAGCTTTGCTTCTCCTGTGTATGTCGACTACTGGCACCCATCCCAGAGTGCAAGACGTTTGACGGGGGTGTATATAGCGGTCACATCCCAGGATCACACGACCAGCTCTAGTTTGCACTTTCTGGATTTTCTCCAAGTCCCCTTTACCCCCTGATCCCAAACCGTGCTGCAGTATTGTACATGTGGCAGGAAGAGTGTCGTGTAAACTGAGAAGCGCCTGTGTGCTCAGATAAGGTTTGAGACACTTGATTATACCAATTATTTGCGCTAACTTCTTGTGTATATGCTCACTGTGATCATGCAAGTTTAACATGCTGTCAATAACGTCCCCGAGATACTTGAATTTGTGAACGATAACTTGAATTTGTGAACGATAACTGTCAATAACGACCCCGAGATACTTGAATTTGTGAACGATAACTTGAATTTGTGAACGATAACTGTCAATAACGACCCTGAGACACTTGAATTTGTGAACGATAACTTGAATTTGTGAACGATAACTGTCAATAGCGACCCCGAGATACTTGAATTTGTGAACGATAACTTGAATTTGTGAACGATAACTTGAATTTGTGAACGATAACTGTCAATAGCGACCCCGAGATACTTGAATTTGTGAACGATAACTTGAATTTGTGAACGATAACTGTCAATAACGACCCCGAGATACTTGAATTTGTAAACGATAACTTGAATTTGTGAACGATAACTGTCAATAACGACCCCGAGATACTTGAATTTGTAAAATGTTATGGTTACATGTAGGGAGTAAGTGAAGTGATATATTGAGCTTTCGTGAGTTTATTGAAACAACAAATCACTATTCATAATTCAAATCATAACGTAAATAAAGAAAGAAAACAATAGTCATAACAATAATTTGAACAACTTAAACAAATAAGTCATTAGCCATAACAATAATCAATAGTTATAAAATTCTCTTCAAGGACCGCGTAGAGCTGTTCGGACAAGCAGGACTTCGACTGAAAAATCTTACATTGTCTGACGACGGTGTCTACCAGCTGTACACCGTGTTTTCAGACGGAACATCACGAAGGAACAATATATCTGTCCAAGGTTAGCTGATAATAGTATCAACATCTAGCCTGCATTCAGTATTTATGCTTCTGATAATATTTATTTTGTATGTGTGCATTCAGGTGTGTATATTGTGCATGTACTCAAACATGC
>NW_017802379.1:11078662-11079282 GCF_001625305.1 Branchiostoma belcheri | reverse complement strand
CCGCTTTAACCTTATTCAGACCGGGAGCGGGGTGGCTTTTGAGGCCCGCACCCATTTTCATGGCGGATAGCGCCTGAATGGCTTGCACTACAACCGTCAAATTTATGACTATTCCTAAAAATATCGGGCAACAATCTTATATTAATTAGATAAGTTCCTGATTTTATTCGTGTTGCCACGGGTTTCTGACGGGCATTTTTTTGACATCAATAATATCTTATATAATTCTATATAATTTGTGTCACTAAATATGCATAATTAATGCTAATTTAAATCCAAAATGGCGGACCATATAATTGTATTTTTCGCTAATCTTTCATCTAAACTCCGTATTTCTTCACATAAAACGTTCACATGAACATCTTTAGTCCATTTTTGTTGCGTTTTGAGGCTGTATCTTGAAAAAGAAAATGCAATTTCAAAAATTCAAGATTTCCGATCCAAGATGGTCGGCAGCTAGCTTCGTTACAGCAATCCACCGCTTCCGTGACGTCACGCAGATAACACACGTGACTCCGTGAGCAGTGGATCATAGGTTGCAGCCATCCCTCAACAGAGACGGGGGACGCCACAGACTTTCTGCAATCTATGATCCACTGCTCACGGAGTCACGTGTGTTA
>NW_017802379.1:11067008-11078642 GCF_001625305.1 Branchiostoma belcheri | reverse complement strand
CACATGTATTACTGTGTTAGTGTGCAGTGTCTACCACATTTGGGCATGAGTCATCACAATGGATTGCAGGGCATCAACCAATAGGCATGCAGCTTTCCTCTATTCTTCATGCTGATTGGCTGTTGGGATTTAACTGGGTTAACTTCATTAACACCTGCACAGAGCCATTCCATACTGACACTAGTATATCTGTATTCAAGTGTTTTGGTTGGTATTTAAATCTTGAACGCTTCTTTTTATATTGAAAATCAACAGTTTGCATGCAATTAAGAATCCTAACCAATAATGTAGGGAATAGCTATCCAACTGCTGTAGTCTAAGTTTTATGTTACTTCATACTATAGTTATATCAATGTAAAGCATTGTTTTCCCTTGTGTTTCTCTTTTTTGCCCTCCCATGTCGTAAAATGTGGTGAAGCACCTGTGAAGCCATCGCTGTATTTGCTCCAAAGCAAATGTTGGCCTTTATAGGTCGAATATACTTCTTGCATCCATCTATGTGTAGGGTTCCTATATGTAGTGTACCATTGGAATTGATATTTGTACCATCAGTAGGACCATATCATGGGACCACTGTAAAAATGTTTGTACCTCTTGCTTCTGTAGTTATCGACCCATGTGAGGATAATGACTGTGCCCCTGACGTTGCCGTGTGTGTACCAGAGGGCTTCAACTTCAGTTGCCGTTGTAACCATGGTTACGAAGGGGATGGAAAGTCTTGTGTTGGTACGTACAGTTTTCCGCCATTTCTTATCAAGGTATCATTTTGAAATCTCTTTAACTTGCTATGTTCACCTTCGCAGAAAGAATACAAGCGAACAAACAAACAGATGACAATCTGTTGATGTGCAATAATACATTAACCCAAGTAAAATAACCGCTTTAACCTTATTCAGACCGGGAGCGGGGTGGCTTTTGAGGCCCGCACCCATTTTCATGGCGGATAGCGCCTGAATGGCTTGCACTACAACCGTCAAATTTATGACTATTCCTAAAAATATCGGGCAACAATCTTATATTAATTAGATAAGTTCCTGATTTTATTCGTGTTGCCACGGGTTTCTGACGGGCATTTTTTTGACATCAATAACATCTTATATAATTCTATATAATTTGTGTCACTAAATATGCATAATTAATGCTAATTTAAATCCAAAATGGCGGAGTTAATATAATTGTATTTTTCGCTAATCTTTCATCTAAACTCCGTATTTCTTCACATAAAACGTTCACATGAACATCTTTAGTCCATTTTTGTTGCGTTTTGAGGCTGTATCTTGAAAAAAAATGCAATTTCAAAAATTCAAGATTTCCGATCCAAGATGGTCGGCAGCTAGCTTCGTTACGCATTACGTCATTTTGTGACGACATTGACGTCAGTGTTGTTGCCAGGGGCAACATAAGTCTAAGCAGACAATAATATTCTATCATAGACACTTTGTATTTACGGAAAAAAATTTTGACGAGTTTTCCCCAAAAAATCATAAAAATTACGTCATAAGTTGTTATAAATTAGTTTTATTACTACACCATTCTCTGAAAATTTGGTGGCCCTACGATACGTGGTTGTTGAGTTACAGGGGGCGGCCTTAAAAACACCCCCCCCCCCGGTCTGAGCATGCCCAAAAAAGCCCGGTCTGAATAGGGTTAACAGGAACGATGTTCTTTTTTGTCAATACATGGTTAACTAATAACTTAAGAAACTTCAGCTTTTTAAAAGACCTGCCAAGATCTTCAAATTTGTCCTTTATTATTGATTTCTACTATTAAGACATATCAAGCTTACATGTTTCTAATAAACTCTTCTACCTTTTTTTTATTTTATTGCTAGATATCGATGAATGTGACATCGAGCAGGGTCTGTGTGCTAACGGAGGAACCTGTGTTAATGAGGATGGGGGTTTCTCCTGTCAGTGCCTGGAAGGTTATCAACATCAAGGTTCTACCTGTGTTGGTACGTACAGTTTCCCGCCATTCTCATCAGGGTATCCCTTTGACATCTCATTATGGGTTCACCACAAAGTGGTGAAACCATATTGCCTTTTCTGATCTTTCTTCTCCTTCTTCTCCTTCTTCTCCTGCCATTTCTTTAAATGGATTCAGCCGTCCGGGTCCAGGTCATTTACCACATCAGTGCTTAGAACGGAAGAAAAGACACAGAAAAAAATGAATTCTGTCTGCGAAGGTGAACATAACAAGTGAAACTAGAAAGGCCGACATTGGCTTTTGGAGCAAATACAGCGATGGCTTCACCACATTTTACGACATGGCAGGGAAAATGAGAAACACAAGGGAAAACAATGCTTTACATTGATATAACTATAGTATGAAGTAACATACAACTAAGACTACAACAGTTGGATAGCTATTGCCTACATTATTGGTTAGGATTTTTAATTACCTTCGCCAAGAAGGTTATGTTTTCAGAGGCGTTCGTGTGTGTGTCTGTGTGTCTGTAAACACGATAACTTGAGAATGCTTACATGGATTGACTTCATATTTGGCAGGTGGGTAGGTCCTGACGAGACCTCAAAATGATTAGATTTTGAGCCTCCTAGCGGCTTGTTATGATACTGCAGCTAAACTTCCGGTTTTGATATCTCATAATCTAGACATGCTAGGGTAACGAAATTTAAATGTTCATCATCATCATCTTAAGTACTGCTGAGCCCAATTTACATTGGATTACTAGCAGCTGCACATGTTGTTAATTACAAAACAAGTGACCGGTACAAGTAAAAACAAGGGTAACTAAAGGAGGGGACACTACGGAACGTAAATAACTGAGTCTGTTGGTGTAAAGGACAAGACAGTGCATTTAGTGTGTTAGTAGGACATATATATATACATATATACAAGATGTGTAGGGGCGACTCAATGCAGCAGGGTCCTCGCCAGTCCAGATTTGAACTGGGCGAGGGACCCCGCCTCCGCCACACCAGGCTCAAGTTCGTTCCACTCTTTGATGGTACGAGGGAAGAACGAGAGCCTGTAAAAGTTGTTCCTACTCGCGATGGTCTGCAGCTTGAGAGCGTGGTTGGTGCGGCGGGAGCATCGAGTCGCCGGGACAACTCTAGATGCGTGCGGTACAGAAATAACATTGTTGGTTATCTTGTACAATGTGGCAAGTCTGGCGTTCTTCCTTCGGCGTGCTAATACCCCCGTCACATTGTCGACGAGCTTCGGCCGTATTTGTCAATCGCCGAAAGATCGGCCGATTTTGAGATCGACCGACGATCGCGCGTATTTTTGGCTTGAAAATCGTCGCGGTCACATTGTGCGAGGCTCGGGCGATCGCTTGGCAATTCATCTATGATAATGAAGTCCCTATGACATGGCACGCAGATAAAGCAAGGCCGTGTATCCACCAAAAATGAATAGTTTGACCAATTTTTATGTTTGACCTGTCGTTATATTTTTTTAAGCAACGTAATGGAGCGGACTGACATAATAAAATAGAAATACAAACAGGAATTCTGTGAAGGATCCAACTGAAATACTACCACAACAGCCACAAATTTACACTACCGTCTGGTTAACACAACGGCCACCATTTTAACCAGACAGGAGTCGGCCGAAGCTCGCTCGACACACGGGCGTACGTCGCCCGAGTTGAGGTCGGCGATCTATCGATGCTCGCACGATCTCTAGACCATTCTCAACCAAAATGTACAATAACATAAACATAATGATTATCATTCTGTCAAAATCTTTTTATACACGCGTACCTGAACAAAGCTAATAAGATATATTGTTCTAAAACTTTGCCTGTATACTTCTGTCTAAAATAGTATGAATCTTCCGGTAAATAAGTTAGCCATTCAACGTTAACAAAGTAGACAGAGGTAAAAAGAGCCATGCAATATAAACTTCAACTAGTAAGTAATATCTAGCACATGACGTTCTTGTGGGCACCCTTAGAAAAAAAGTCAACCTCATTCCAGAATGAACAAGTGTAAACGTCAATTTATATACAATCTTCTGAAATAAGGCCACACATTTCCTAAAGGGACAAGAGTAAAGGATTTCATGTGCGTTCACTCAGTTGAGGTCAAAATGTAGGCATTTGGCCTTATATAGTTAAAACCTCGTCATCTTTTTGAAGTGGTTTTGTTTATTAAAGAATGGACAAAAAGGACGATTTTGTCTATTTTTATCGTTTCTCGTAAACATAACTTTAACAATCAATGGGACGTTGCTCCTGCAAACTTTACACAGTATATATACTGTCAATGCAATCTCAAATAAATGTCACAGGTGCTGAATAAGTAATAACTTCACAGGAGCTCGGTCGAGGCTCGTAGAACCTTTGTCCGACACTGGCACGAAGCTCGCTCGAAGCACGCACGATTTTAAAAACTTTGCGCAAGTCGGGCGAGGTACGGAAGAGGGTCGCTCGAATATTTCGCGAAGCTCGCGCGAGGGTCGACCGTATTCAGCGACCGTCGCCCGATTTTCAAAGACGAAATACGGCCGAGACTCGTGGGATGTACGTCCGAATATCGGTCGACTCTCGGCCGCACAGTGGCGAGCTACGGGCGAGCTACGCGCAAGCTGGAAACGAGCTCTGCGACCTCAAAAATCGCCGGCGACTAGTCGCTGATGTTAAGAACACGTTTCGCGTGTCAGCGAGCTTCGGCCGACTCCAAAAAATCGCCGGCGATCCCGAAAATTCGCGCGATGCTCGACGGAACATCGGGCGTACTTCGGCCGTAAATGTCGTTTTGAGCTCGCCAACTAGTCGGCCGATCGATTTACGCACAATGTGACGGGGGTATAAGGACTGCCAGCCCAGCTTATTAATCATGTCGGTGACAGAACTTGTGCGGTAGTAGTTGTTGGTAACGTACCGGGCAGCTCATCTCTGCACCATCTCTATCCGACCCACCTGATCCTGGGTGTGTGGATCCCAAACACTGCAAGCATATTCCACCTGTGGTCTTACCAGGGCCATGTAGGCCCTTTCCTTGGCCGCAGTGCTGGCGATCCTCAGGCAGCGTCTCAGCATGCCAAGTGTTTTGTTGGCCTTAGATGATACGGCATCAACATGGCTGCCCCAGGTCAGGTTGGAGGATATGGTGACCCCAAGGTATCTAGTGGAACTTACCTTGTTTAGGAGCTGGTTGTGGAGGATATACGAGTGAGTAATTGGAGTTTTGGATGCTGGATGTTAGGTTAGCTCTTGTACTGGAGAAGAAGTGATGTGAGTTTGGGCCCCCTATCGGCTTGCCCTGGAACTGCAGGGCTATCTGTTTGAAAATATTCAAAAGATGATAACTCAAGAACCGGTTGACGGATCGTCATGATTTTTGGTATGTAGGTAGCTTCCATGATGCTTGATATAATTATGTGACAATTACGCAAATATTGATGTAATTTGCATAATTTATGAGGAAATTCTATAAATCAGCTGTATTCCATGATAGGACTATCGAAGCTTGTGGGGTTGGTTATTGAAAGGAGAGAAACACAGGCAGATATTATGTAAATGAATTAATTTGCATAATTAATGAGAAAATGTTATAATTCTGTAATGATAACCTGGAATTTCATACTTGTGGTATTTGAAAGTTCAGTGAAGATGAACATCACTAAACATAATGTATTCAAATCAGGACTTCATTTGCATAATTTATGAGGAATACTAGAATGGCATTGTTTGTTAATATAAGACTGTCTTTTGGTTGAGAATAGGATACACTGATATAAGTCATGAAAATGATGAACAGATCCAATTTACTAAATCAGGGATTAATCTATAATTTGTCAGTCATAAAGATTAACATCATTTGGCGAAGGTATGAGATCGGGGAACTCTATTTGTATAATGCAAACGGTTGATTTTCAAGATAAAAAGAAGCGTTCATGCCCAGAAAAGCTTGAACTACCTACCAAAACACTTGAATACAGATATACTGCCAGTATGGAAAGCTCTGTGCAGTTAATCCAGTTAAATCCCAACATTTAATCAGCAAGAAGAATAGAGGAAAGCTGCATGCCTATTGGTTGATGCCCTACATTCCATTGTGATGACTCATGCCCAAACGTGGTAAACACTGCACACTAACACAGTAATACATGTGCTATAACACAACCAAAAAGCTCAAGTAAAACCATTCTAAAAGCCTGTATCACAAAAATGAAAAATAAAAACGCCTGGGGATATTTGTCCACAGTACCTCCATACCAAATTTCAGGTCCTTAGGCCCCAAAATGAAGAAGCTGAATCCATTTAAAGAAATGGCAGGAGAAGGAGGAGAAGGAGGAGAAGAAGAATCGTCAGCAAAAACAATATGGTTTCACCAAACCCATAATAATGTAGGTAATAGCTATCCAACTGTTGTCTTCTTTGTTGTATGTTACTTCATATTATAGTTATATCAATGTAAAGCATTGTTTTCCCTTGTGTTTCTCATTTTCCCTGCCATGTCGTAAAATGTGGTGAAGCCATCGCCGTATTTGCTCCAAAAGCAAATGTCGGCCTTTCTAGTTTAACTTGTTATGTTCACCTTCGCAGTAAGAATTCATTTTTTCTGTGTCTTTTCTTCCATTCTAAACACTGATGTGGTAAATGACCTGGACCCTGACGGCTGTCACCATAACAGGTAACAGGTGTTGTAGCAGACACCCTGTGGTGTTGGATTACATTATGTTGGAAGTGTCCAGACAAAGTTTGGATGCGCTAATCACCATGTAATTATGTGAATATGCTTATTGCTATTGAGCTTACCTAATTGTTTGAAATGTTTGGTTTATTTTCGATGTACCAATTATATAAGGTTTGTTATTTACATTTTATTTGATTAATATGTCCTTTTTTTATTGAAACAGCAAAGAACAAGACATAGTGGTGGAAACTCTAGCTGAAGCTAATATCAATCACACCACAGACATAGAATACAGATATGACAATGACAATACAACAAATGGGCGTCCGTATATACAAGTATAACTGCAACTTTAAACTTTGGTTGGCATCCTTTTCGTCTCTTGAGACGATGGAATATGCGCCGTGGGTCAGGATGTCTTCATGCATCGCCTGCTATGGCTGTAGAGGCCGATCCTGGAGCGGCATATTTTGCCGCAGTTGACATAGGTGAAAACGTCTGGTTGTGTGCAGGTTTGTGCTGGTCTCTGTCGTCTACGCTGTCTTCTCTCCTCCCACTGTTCTTCTCTCCTCTTCTCACTGGTTTTGACGCCTGTCTTCACGGCTTGCCTCCATCTGCTGCGGTCGGCTGCCACTGTCTCCCAGCTTGTTTGGTCGATCCCTCCTGCCTTCATGTCACGCTTGAGGACGTCTTTGTAGCGGAGGACGGGCCTCCCCGCAGGTCTGGCACCGGTTGCTAGTTCTCCGTACAGCACGTCCTTCGGTATTCGGCCATCGTCCATTCGGCTAACATGACCGAGCCATCTCAGACGCCTCTGGCTAAGCAAGGCGTACATGCTGGTCATTCCGGCCTGTGCCAGGACGTCCTTGTTCGGGACACGATCCTGCCAACTGATGCCCAGGATTCTTCTAAGGCAGCGCATGTGGAAGGCATTGAGTCGACGTTCTTGGTGGGAGTACAGTGTCCAGGCTTCGCTGCCATACAAGAGCGTGCTGAGTATGCAAGCCTTGTATACCACTAGCTTGGTGTTGGTGGTCAGCATTGCGTTGTCCCAAACGCGTTTCCCAAGGCGAGCCATAACTGTTGCTGCTTTGCCGATGCGTTTGTTTAACTCTGCCTCCAGGGACAGGTTGTTGGAGATGGTGGAACCCAGGTAGGTGAACGTGCCTACCACCTCAAGGATGTGGTCATCGATGGAGATTCTAGGAATGCTGCAGACATCCTGGACCATGACTTGGGTCTTCTTGATGCTGATGGTGAGAGCGAACTCGTTACACGCATGAGAGAAGCGGTCCATGAGTCGCTGCAAGGCTGGCTCTGTGTGCGCATTCAAGGCGGCGTCATCGGCGAACAGCATCTCTCTAATCAGGACCTTGCGGACCTTAGTTTTTGCTCGGAGACGTGCGAGGTTGAAGAGCCTTCCGTCACTTCTGGTGTGCAGGTACACTCCGTCTTCTGACCGCTGAAAAGCAAAGGTCAGCAGGAGAGAGAAAAAGATGCCGAAGAGTGTCGGAGCTAGTACGCATCCTTGTTTCACGCCGCTTTTGATTGGGAAGGGATCCGAGGATGAACCATCGTACTGGACGGTGCCATACATGTCTTCGTGGAAAGACGAGATCATCCTCAGGAGCTTGGGGGGACAACCAATCCTTTGTAGCAGGGTGAAGAGGCCTTGTCTACTGACCAAGTCGAATGCTTTCGTCAGGTCAATAAAGGCCACGTACAGAGGGGCGCCTCTGTTCTCGGCACTTTTCCTGCAGCTGCCGTAGCGAGAAGACCATGTCAATGGTTGATCTTTCGGCTCTGAAGCCGCATTGTGACTCGGGGTAGACTCGCTCTGCAAGTTTCTGCAACCGGTTGAGTACTACTCGAGCGAAGGCTTTCCCAACAATACTGAGAAGTGATATTCCTCGGTAGTTATTGCAATCGCTGCGGTCTCCCTTGTTCTTGTAGAGCGTAATGATGCTAGCGTTGCGCATGTCTTGCGGGACAGCTCCTTCCTCCCAGCATTGGAGTAGGAGCTCGTGCAGGTGGTTATGTAGGGCAGTGTTCTTGCCTGCTTTGACCACCTCTGGGGGAATCCCATCACTACCAGGAGCTTTCCCGCTGGCCAGGGAGTTAATGGCCTTTCACCTCAATGGACAATACAACAAATGGGCGTCCGTATATACAAGTATAACTGCAACTTTAAACATTAGTCAACTGAAAAACGTTGGGTCTTAAGTATGAAGGTTTTGTCCTTGGACTCCAGGAACAATAGTTTAAATGAACAAGACACCAATGGAGATCCTATAAGAAACAAGCGAACAAACAAACAAGATGATAATCTGTTGATGTGCGATAATACATTAATCCAAGTAAAATAATCATTTGAACAGGAACGATGTTCTTTTTTGCCAATACATGTTTAAATACAGGTAATAACTTAATAAGAATCTTTAGCTTTAAGACCTGCCAAGATATTCAACTTTGTTTCTTTATCATTGATTTCTACTATTAAAATATATGAAGTGTACTGCTTTTTAAGAGACTCTTCTACCTTTTTCTTTTTTATTCCTAGATATCGATGAATGTGACATCGAGCAGAGTCCGTGTGGTGACGGAGAATGTTTTAATGTGGATGGGTGGTTCTTCTGTACAGGTAATCAGGGTAAGTACAGTCTAGTCGCACTTATTCCGTTGATATATGCATATAAAGGATAAAAATAACTCACTCGTCCAGGTCCAAGAACAAGAAGACCTCAATCTGATGAAGCATATAGAGTTTATGTAAATATTTTTTTGGGGGATTCGTCTCATTGATTATGGAAGTAAGGTCGTAATTACCCTAGCCTAGTTTAATTTATGGTCTTCGAAATTAAAATTAAAAAAAAATCCAATATTTTGTTATGAAACTCCTTTTCTTTGGCGATATGTCAATTCAACATGTTAATGACGTCTACATGTATATCAACATAATATATGCATAGTGATGTTACTTTTCAGTAACTTGTCACATGTCACAAGGTACAAAATTCCCATCATTCACCATTACGAAATCACATAATTTTTACATTTATTATGCAAATTAGGTCATTATTTGCATAATTACCTCCGGGGAAGGAGATATCCTTCCGCGTAGAGGTATTGTGAGAGATGGAGGTATTTTATGTACGCAGCTGTTTCTCGCGTTCGGGTAGACGTTTTTTTCGGGGGGACTCGGTATACGTTCTGCTATTGGTTTGTAAATGGTTGCTTTTATAGTATTTGTATTTTCGGGCGTGAAAATGATGTGTTTAGACAGGCGATGGACACCCCTGTAATGGTCAGAATGGTCTCAAACCATGAGGTTTGGCGTGTATTAACTATTGACGGTCCCGTCCACGTAAACTTTTAGGGGTGTCTGGTATCGAAGAAAGGATATTGATCGCATTTGTATCTCGCGTTGCCTGGTGGTAATTGCTTGGTATATGCAACCTCCTCGGTATATGGTTGATATGTTTTGTATGAAAGTTCAACTTTAATACAAAACACCCATCTAACATATCAACCATATACCGAGGAGGTTGCATATACCAAGCAATTACCACCAGGCGACAGCAACACCTACCTACAAAACATTATTATCACACCCGGAGGTATAAAATCTCCAATTTTACTTGTTGTTCCACCTCTCGTCAGTTACATAGATAAGATTATGTAAAACACCGTAATTACAGAATGTCCTTTTTATTATGCAAATTACGTCTTCAGTTGCATGGTTTGCATATTAAGTTTTCATTTAATTATGCAGGTCTTTCTATAAGCTACCTACATACCAAAAATGATTAAAAAAACGTTGTTCCTTTATTCTGGTCTTCCTTAGACCTACAATCATACCAAATATCATCACTTCCCATAAAGACGACAAATGTGCACGTGCGGAAACACACACACAGACAGACACACAGACACATGAAACACAATATCTCCTTTCTCCTTTTTTATTGAGAAGCAGTGTAACAGAATCAGTGTAAATGTTTTTGGTCAAAGTAGATTGATTCTAAATAAATACATAGACTCTTGTTTTCCATTGTAGTTCTTTGGGCGACAGATCAAAGAAATTAATTAGATGCACAGAATACGACCCCTGACCTCACTTGACCCAGCGGTCATCTGTTTATTGTCATCACAAGTAGCGGGCGGTGGGAGCTCACGTACTCGAGCTCATCTGAATTTTCTGAGCTTTCTACCGCGCTACTGTCGTACAGTCCGCGATTACTACGATCTGATTAGTTCCAACATGCAGTCCTTCTAATGGAGGCCTTTTTACACCGAGTGGAGGACTGGATTACCGCCTCGAGAAGCGAGTTCGCTCCGCGTCCCGGCCCGCCGGGCCTCGGCCCGAGCGCCCGCAGGCCTCCGCCAATTTTCAGGTCTTCACGTGGCGGTTTACTCCTGCGCAGCTTCCTACCGGCGACACAGAGAGCTGATCCGGACAGTGAGTAACTTTCGCTTCGGGCTCGACCCAGTTACTTTGACGCGCAGGCACTGTGAGTACCAAGGTCCTTGCAATTTGGTGAGTACGGATTCGTTCAACCAAGTCTGTGTATCAATGCCCTTGGCTAAACACTGCATCACGCCCGAGCTACGTTACTCTAAGACTTCACAGCGCCGATCGACGCCGTTATATTTCGACTGCGCCTATGTGGACACGATTACTGGTGAACTGCAGGTCTGTAACGTCGCAGAATAAATAAATAAATAGGTTCTACTCGTTCGATCAAGTTTGGTGCATTCTAGATCTGCTACGATCCCCCACGTGCAAGCTGGGTACCCCGCCATACGTCCAGATGTCGCACCACGTCGGCGGACCACCCACGCGTCCCGGTTGATCACGCGCGGAGAGCATGATCAGCCTGTACTGTTGTTGTCAACCCTGTTCCTCGTGTTAGCGTTCCGCTTCAGAGCAAGGCAGCCAGACGGGCGGTAGCCCTGGCAACGGGACCGCATTCCGGCTCCAACACAACGCTCGTGTCAGCCCAGCGCGCCGACTTCCTGTTAATCA
>NW_017802379.1:11064882-11066988 GCF_001625305.1 Branchiostoma belcheri | reverse complement strand
ACTTCTCGGCTCCACTGCCAACCTCGTGACTTCTCGGCTCAACTGCCAAACTCGTGTCATCTCGGCTCAACTGCCAAAATCGTGACTTCTCGGCTCCACTGCCAACCTCGTGACTTCTCGGCTCAACTGCCAAACTCGTGTCATCTCGGCTCAACTGCCAAACTCGTGTCATCTCGGCTCAACTGCCCAACTCGCGTCATCTAGGCTCCACCGCCAACCTCGTGACTTCTCGGCTCCAACGCCAAACTCGTGTCCTCTCGGCTCAACTGCCAAACTCGTGTCATCTCGGCTCAAACGCCAACCTCGTGACTTCTCGGCTCCAACGCCAAACTCGTGTCACCTCGGCTCAACTGCCAATCTCGCGTCATCTCGGCTCAACCGCCAACCTCGTGACTTCTCGGCTCCACTGCCAATCTCGTGTCACCTCGGCTCCACTGCCAATCTCGTGTCACCTCGGCTCAACTACCGAACTCGTGTCACCTCGGCTCAAACGCCAAACTCGTGTCACCTCGGCTCAATTGCCAAACTCGTGTCACCTCGGCTCACTGCCAAACTCGTGCTCTCTCGGCTCAACTCCCAAACTCGTGTCCTCTCGGCTCAACCGCCAAACTCGCGTCATCTCGGCTCAAACGCCAAACCCGTGCCTTCTCGGCTCCAACGCCAATCTCGTGTCACCTCGGCTCAACTGCCGAACTCGTGCTCTCTCGGCTCACACGCCAAACTCGTGTCATCTCGGCTCAGACGCCAAACTCGTGACTTCTCGGCTCAAACGCCAAACTCGTGACTTCTCGGCTCCCACGCCAATCTCGTGTCTTCTCGGCTAAAACGCCAAACTCGTGTCCTTGGCTCAACTGCCAAACTCGTGTCATCCCGGCGCCACTGCCAAACTCGTGCCATCTCGGCCCAACCACCAACACTCTCGTCCCAGCCCGGTCCGTCCGCCGGCTTCGTGTCATCTCGACTCAACCGCCGGCTTCGTATCATCTCGGCTTCAAGCTAACCACGTTCATCTCGGCTCTACCGCCAACCTCGCGCCCTCTCGGCTCAACCGATGTATAAGTATCGTCTCGGCTCAACCGCCAACAACCTCGGTCATCTCGGCAACCGCCATCCCCGTGCCAGCCCGGCCCAGCCGCCGGTTTCAGATCGTCTCGGCTCAACTGCCGGATTCGTGTCATCTCCAACCTCACAGGACATTCTTTCACAGGACTTTCTTTCCAGACTTTTTGTACCACTTCGTGCAGTCTCAGCAGTGTGTTAACCTCACCCAGCACTGTTCCTTTTGTATATTTTTATCGCATTTATTTGGCCCAGTACGAGCTAGTAACTTAGTCCGACTTTGTATCACTACCGTTCAGTCCCAGTAGTATGTTACCTTAGAGATTCGGAAGCAATGTGCGGGCAGACCTACTACTTGTCTGTGTTCCCCTGTCCTCGACGCAGGACGTTCGCCTAGATCATGGGTTGCTGCCCCATAGTTCCTATGCTATCTCGTTCATGTTCAGTCTGATACTCCCGTCAACATTACTACTGTGTTACAGCACTGTTATTTATGAATGTTTTATTACCGTTGTATTGCCTAGTACAGACTAGCATTTTAGTCAACTGTTAGTTATTAATATTTTCTCGCTGTTGCCTTGTCTGTTACAACAAGTTTTTTATGCAGTCTTACACAGCACTGTTACTTTTGAATATTTTATTACTGTTGTTTTGCCGTACAATCTAGCTTTTTAGTCTGCAGCACTGTTACTTAGCAATATCACTCAGCACTGTTACTCAGTCCGTCCCCCTCCTTATACTAGTAGCTACGCCCCTCTACTACAGTTACTGCACTCTCCCCCTCATCGCCTCTCTCCTTCTCTCCTTCCCTCCGGGCTTGGTCTTGGTGGATTCTCATGGTTTAAAACATTAAACTTACCAAGCCCATCTCGCCTCTTTGTCTCTCTATGATAAGCGTTGAGTGTGAGTGCAGATAATTGTAGTTCTTTGGGCGACAGATCAAAGAAATTAATTAGATGCACAGAATACGACCCCTGACCTCACTTGACCCAGCGGTCATCTGTTTATTGTCATCACAAGTAGCGGGCGGTGGGAGCTCACGTACTC
>NW_017802379.1:11058931-11064862 GCF_001625305.1 Branchiostoma belcheri | reverse complement strand
CGAAGTTCTATTTGTATACCTACTCCTGTTTGTGTATGTTGCAATTTGGCTAAGAGATGACCTTTGTCCACGTTTTAAAATTCACACATGTCATGTTTTGTGAGTCATATGTAGAATATGTAAATCATCTAATTAAAAGACAACAGTACACATTTGATATGTACTTCCTCTGATTCAGCTGAAACAGCAGGACTGACCACCTTACACGTGGTGATGATTGCCGTGGTGCCATCTGTGGTACTGCTTGTACTGGGAGTAGTAGCAGGAATTCTTGGTTACCGGTGGAGAAAAAAGAAACAAAGCGACAACCTTGAGTTTCAATTCCATCCCGATATTCTAGGTAAATAAAATTTTCATTTTTGCAATTCTATTGTACGCATGTGCAATTAACCACTGCATAGTAAGAAATAGTCATCATATAATGATTTGCATCCTGTTATAACTTTAAACATGTAACTATACCACAGATGAACTGTCATGATAGTATAAGATCTACCCTTAAATATATTATTGTTACAGAAAGAATGGACCAAAATTATGCTAAAATGTTGCATTGTTAATACCTCCCGGAGTCAATCTTCGAACACAACTACAGTGTCATGTTTTGTGGTGTCAGTAAGACATTAATGGAGTTATATTTGATGTAGTCATGCAGTATTACACAGACATTACGTACTGAATAAAAGTATGTTGCTACACTGCTTTTGTTCCCAGAATTACGTACAGGTGTGAACAGGCCACCATCCCCACTTCCCCCGCCTGTGCCTGCTCGGCCACAGTTCCTGGAGTACGAGGTGAACCCGACTGATCTACAGCTGAACGAACAGATCGGCAGAGGTGCCTTCGGTATCGTCTTCCTCGCCACTTTAAAGAGGGCTGTTGACGGTCTTCTCACCGAACAAACCGTGGTGGTCAAAACTGTCCATGGTAGGGTTATCAGATGTCATTTATAAGACGATACTGTATCTTTACCCACATACGGAGATTGGCTGACTTATTTTCCGAGCCTGGTTTCCTTAAATCTATTTTAGCTGCCGACTCTCTTTGGCCCTTGTCTGAAACATTACTTTTTCAATGCTAACTCATGTTATACAACGTATAATCTCCTTCGGTCCTTGTCATACCAGGAAGACAGAACAAAATGCCACAGGTCTGAACTTTTCGGCGTGTAGGTGCATTGTCCATCTTCGTTTTTATCAAGCCAACAGTAGGGGCTGATCAACCGTGGGTTTGTACGTGATACAGAAATCTTATCATTTAGTACTGAGTGCTAATCAGAGGAAGCAGCCTGTACCATTTTCAAAGTCTTGGGTTTGACTTAGGCCATGTTCGAACCCCAAACCTTCCTAATGCAAGGCGAGCACTCTATCTCCTTGGCAATTTTACCGGTAAAGCTACATGCCCAAAAAAATCCTTAATTTTTGCCGGGGCGCGCCCCGGCTTTGTGCCCGGTTTATATAATTAATGGTTGGTTCCAGGATTGTTTGGTAGTTTGGGGCTTGGTTCGTTGGGCTATGCATTGTCACATGCAAAACCATGCTAGACTGATGGAGTCGGATAAATTGCATATGAATTGGATAGCTTGAGCTATACCATTGGGGAGTAGGGGTGACGGGTTGATTGACGACACTTTTCTTGTTGCAGAAGATGCAGGGGAAGAGGAAATCAAAAATTTCATACGTGAGATGGACACCACCATCACCCTGAGGCAGCATATCAACCTGTTGGGTCTTGTGGGCTGCTGCACGATGTCCCACCCTCCCTACCTGGTGACGGAGTACATGCCGTATGGGGACCTCAAGAACTTCCTACTCAAGTGCAGAAAGGTAAATACATTCTTTTATAATCAGGTTACAACGTTAATGTAGATATCTGTTCTCATTCTGCCAATTGGTACAACTATTTGATTCGGTAAGTTGTTGTCTATTCTGTACCGTCATGTAGTCATTAAAGTATTCATTGTCTATAACAAATGTGAAACTGAATTTTAAAGAAAAAGCTACTTTTAATATTATGTGCCAATATTATGTGCATATATCTGTTGTTATTAGCAGCAATGATTGCACTGATGTGTGTGCGTAAGTAGATTGAGAATAGCTGTTAGCCCACTATTACTGAATGTAACTCATTCCTCCAAAACCACATTTTGATGATTGTTTTGTTTTCTATTCAGTCCTTAAGCATAGATTTGTGACTTGAAAGTTACCAAAAGGTACTGTTTGATAATGTCTCTTTGGGGGCTGGGGATGGCATGTCTTTCATTATAATATTTAGTTAGGCCACAGCAAGTAATTTTTATGGATGACATCCGCGCGCGCATTAATTTTCTCCTGATTTTGGAAAAAAAAATTTGTTGCCCTCTGACAGTGGTCAACATGCCGGAGATGGGCAAAGATGTCTGTTGCCATGCTGGAAGGTGGATGGCAGATAACTATAAAGAAACAGACACTGAATCAAAACCATTTGTACAATGATTGAGTCAAAATTTTAAACTGTAGGAACCTTGTTTTTTCGGCCCGCCTTGTTTTCTTTCGCCCGCTCGCATTAGATTTGGAGTCTGCGGAGGATGTCATCCATAAAATTTACTTGCTGATATGATAGAGCCAAATTATATTCATGCTGACTCTATCTCTTTATGTAAATCCGTAACACAGTTGAGTGAGAGGCTCCGAGACAGTATGTATGACTTCAATGAGATGGAGGTCTACCAAGTAGCGCGGCAGATAGCAAATGGAATGGTAGGCTGGCGGACCACATCCATTATCACTGACACAAATATAGACACAACTATATACACATCAACACATATAAACTGTAAATAGACATAGCTAATAGAAATACATATATCAGATTTGCCTGGTTACCAAACCTATTATACCTCCCGAGTCATACATCCTCTAGGACTCGGGAGCTATAATAGGTTTGGTAACCATTTTAGATACTTAAATGCTAAACATACTACCATAGAATGTAAAAGTACATTCTCATTTCATTCTATATATATTACTCATATAAGGTCTTTATAAGTGTTCATATGTAAATTAGTCCCATTGTTATATTTTTATTTATATAGCAATAGATGACATACTTTGTACCTCGTGCAATTGTTGTTCAATAAAGTTTATTTGCTGCCAGCTTTCATACATTTTTAAGACCTATATGCAAAATCTCATATGTACTAATTCATACAAATCTAGAATTTACACTTTGAATTGCATGTTTTCTTAATTTCTCTCGAAACAGACGTACATTTCCCAGGCTGGTTACGTGCATGGTGATCTGGCTGCCCGAAACGTGCTGGTAGGAGAGGACCTGGTGGTGAAGATCGCAGACTTCGGCCTGACAACAGACATCTACGAGCGAGGCTACCAGCGGCAGGACGCGGATCAGAAGATCCCATTGAAGTGGATGGCACCAGAAAGGCTGCAGCGAGAGGGCCGGTACACAAGCAAGAGTGATGTGTGAGTACAATTATTGCTTTGTTTTTACCCTCCTCCCATGTACATTGACTTAGATTTTATCTTCTGTCGTTATATAGTCTAGAAAGGAAACAATAACTGTTATAGTACTAGAATAATGCTCCAATGACATTATAGAGTATAATGTCATTGAACGCTCTAACATGATCGCTATGAACACATAACTGGAAATAACTTAATAATAATAAATAAATAAATTTTAATATATTTAATAATAACCTTTAGTTCTTAGCTGGCAATCAATTGCAAGAAAAAGTTGCTATTTAAATTGATCGATGTAACAAGGATCGAATGCATTAAATACATTGCGTATGTTGATTTACATGTAAAAAAAAACCGTTTTAGAACCAGCATTACGTAAGAGTTACAAACAGGTACATGTATAGCTCTTCGATGCATGTCATTTCATGTGGGCTTGGCAAACATTATCACAATTTTTTATATAGATAGCAAAGTTCTTTCTTCACAACCATTTATTTTTCACGGGCCGACGTTCCGATGACCTATTTAGTGCACTATGCACTAGGTAATATTTAGCGTCAGTGCACTGTAAACCAGTCAGAATTGCCCTGATGAAGATGACAGACAATCATCGAAACGTTGGCTCGTGAAAAATAAATGGTTGTGAAGAAAGAACTTTGCTATCCATTCGATTACCAACCTGATGAAATTATTTACGGATTATCATATATAGTTTTATTAGTGGGTATGATTTAAAAGATAAAGATTTCCTATCTTTATAGTACTGTGTATACATGTTTTTTCCCATAGCCTGAAATTGTGCTCGGCCTAATTCCAATCTTATTTTCACGCCCAGTTGGTCCTTCGGTGTGTTGCTGTACGAGATCGCTACGTTAGGGAACGTGCCCTATGCGGGTCTAGATCGCACGCTTCTGGATGAACTCCGCACTGGATACCGAGAACCACGCCCTCCTGGGCTTCAACAAGACCTGTACGTGAAAAACATTTTTTTTCAATTTCATTCACATTGTTTCTGATGATCAGTAAGATAGAATGGTCAGTGGTTAATAATAAAAATGAACAAAATCACGGAGTGGCAATGATACCATTTATCAAATAAATGTAACACTAATTCAGACAACTAAGAGAAACAAAAAGGTTCGTGTACAGAAAGTAGCACTTGAATAAAGTTAGAATTGTGTTCCTTACTAGAGGTAATATACTGAAGGGTGTTGGATAGTTTACTCACTCAGTTTTTGCTGTAAAATGGTGGTAAAACATGTGTATCTTTTGACTACTCCATCTAAAAACTCGTAACACTGTCAATCATCACTCATGACTTAAATGACTTAGTTATGCCTCTAACAGGTACGACATGATGCTGCGGTGCTGGCAATGGGAGGAAGATGATCGCCCAGAGTTTGAGAATCTTTACGATGAGCTGGACGCTGTGGTAGAGTCCATGGCCAAGGGTTATATAAAACCCGGTTCCGGCTCCCCAGGGGGTGAGAATGGGGCGGCAGTAGCTACCGAAAACGCGTACGACATCCCGAGGTCGGCCCAAATGAGGATGCAGCTCCACGTCACTGCAGACGTCTACAACAGCGAAGATCGTGATGAAATCGACTCACTCGCCTCCTCAAATGTAGAATCCAGTTCCACACCAATAGGGGGGCATTTGGATAATCACGAAATCTCCGACACCGAGCTACCACGGTCAACGAATGACCATATTGAGGGCAACTCTCGTGATGCTGAAGAAGATATGAAGAAGTCTCCAACAACAGAAGAAACTGTGGATAATGTCTAATGGTTTTATTTTTACAGACGTTTGTTCTATTTAAAGGATGTATGAAGTATTAACTAAGTAAGGAATCCGATGTATTATTGTTTAGTGAATGCATTTATGAACATAGAATACACATTTTTAACCATATTATATTATCATGATATTGACAAAAGATTTTGAATATTTACTACTGTAGTGTCCCTGTTGTATCGCTGGCTGCAATGTTTGTTGAATTTTGTTCTATATGAAAGTCCCTTAATCAGTGTTTGATGCTAAGTTTTATAAGCTAATTGGTTCAGTCTTTTACTTTTAGCCCTTTACAATACAAAAAAAAATGTTTTTAACCTCTCAAAACCTTTGGCACAGAGGCGACTGTTTTAACCAGTTTTTTTAATATTTAGATATTTCAAGTTTTTGGAAGAATCTCTTATCGCATTTCAAATTAACCAACATTATTGTAAGGATACAATATACACCCCCACAAACTATTGGACCAGTCCGGTCAGAGGTCACGGACTGCACATGTTCTGACAACAATACATTTCATATCCCAGCACTTCTCGCATCTTCATTCCTGGAGTGATTACTTATAAGTTCCAATATCTTCACCAACTGGACACTTATATTGGTGGCAGCGGTGTCTGGCTTCGAACTCCCGCCAGCTCTGTCTTGTGGATCGCATTTGGAGCACATTGCCGACCG
>NW_017802379.1:11058027-11058911 GCF_001625305.1 Branchiostoma belcheri | reverse complement strand
GTGCCTTAAAGACAAGTGTAGCTTTGCTTCTCCTGTGTATGTCGACTACTGGCACCCATCCCAGAGTGCAAGACGTTTGACGGGGGTGTACATAGCGGTCACATCCCAGGATCACACGACCAGCTCTAGTTTGCACTTTCTGGATTTTCTCCAAGTCCCCTTTACCCCCTGATCCCAAACCGTGCTGCAGTATTGTACATGTGGCAGGAAGAGTGTCGTGTAAACTGAGAAGCGCCTGTGTACTCAGATAAGGTTTGAGACACTTGATTATACCAATTATTTGCGCTAACGTCTTGTGTATATGCTCACTATGATCATGCAAGTTTAACATGCTGTCAATAACGTCCCCGAGATACTTTAATTTGTGAACGATAACTTGAATTTGTGAACGATAACTGTCAATAACGACCCCGAGATACTTGAATTTGTAAAATGTTATGGTTACATGTAGGTGAAGTGATATATTGAGATTTCGTGAGTTTATTGAAACAACAAATCACTATTCATAATTCAAATCATAACGTAAATAAAGAAAGAAAACAATAGTCATAACAATAATTCGAACAACTTAAACAAATAAGTCATTAGCCATAACAATAATCAATAGTTATAAAATTCTCTTCAAGGACCGCGTAGAGCTGTTCGGACAAGCAGGACTTCGACTGAAAAATCTTACATTGTCTGACGACGGTGTCTACCAGCTGTACACCGTGTTTTCAGACGGAACATCACGAAGGAACAATATATCTGTCCAAGGTTAGCTGATAATAGTATCAACATCTAGCCTGCATTCAGTATTTATGCTTCTGATAATATTTATTTTGTATGTGTGCATTCAGGTGTGTATATTGTGCATGTACTCAAGCATGCATGTATGTTTTGTA
>NW_017802379.1:11048900-11058007 GCF_001625305.1 Branchiostoma belcheri | reverse complement strand
ATAATTGTAGTTCTTTGGGCGACAGATCAAAGAAATTAATTAGATGCACAGAATACGACCCCTGACCTCACTTGACCCAGCGGTCATCTGTTTATTGTCATCACAAGTAGCGGGCGGTGGGAGCTCACGTACTCGAGCTCATCTGAATTTTCTCCCACCCACCCACCCGTGGATTCTCATGGTTTAAAACATTAAACTTACCAAGCCCATCTCGCCTCTTTGTCTCTCTATGATAAGCGTTGAGTGTGAGTGCAGATAATTTTGCTGCTAGTTACTCGTGGATGTGCCATCAGGCTGGATCTGTGTGCTAACGGAGGAACGTGTGTTAATGCCAATGTGGTTGGGGGTGTCTACTGTCAGTGCCCACCTGGTTATGAAGGTTTCTCCTGTCAGATCGGTAAGTTCCATTGCTGAGCCACCCAATGTGAACAAATCTCTTTCAAAATTGTTTCAGGTTCCGATTACCTGCTCTCACTCGGTGTCTTTATTCGATGGTTATAGCAACTGCCAAGGCTTTATCACAGCATATTCACCTCGGGGCGGGTCATTAACCCTTAATTATCATATAGCAAGGTAGCGTTGACCAATCAGAGGTCCCAGTTTACCATTGTTTATGACACCATAACACACCCAGAGGTCATTAAAATCCCATAAACACCCGAACCAACCAGCGTCGACTTATATTACCGCCGATGACGTCATAGCTTGGGAACACGTTTTGGTCGAATTTCATCAGATCTAACACGGTGGAACATGATGTGGGTTACAGAACAAACTTATTCTAAGGACATTTTGAACTTTGCATGTCACCTGGCGGAGAGAGCACGACACAATGTACGGGATAAGTACGGAACACCGGCGCGAATGTAATCTAGTGTGTATGCATTTGTAAATACCACGTGTCAAAGCATAACGACGGCACTGTTTTAATATAACTGTACCTGGTTTGATATATTTACACACTGCATTTTGTAAATAAAATGGCGACACACACTTTCTTTATAATACATGTTTTATTTTATTTATTATAGTTACCGCAATGTTTTGATTGTTCCTGATTGAATCACTAGCACATTATATGCGTGACCTGGCCAAGAAATGAAGCGTGATTGTGAGTGTACCATAACGAGCTTGTTATGGTGGCGGGACAGAAGTAATCAAATACATGAAATACTTGCGGTGGATATTGACCGTTTAAGTCACTAAAATTGTGGATGGTTAAAAATTAAGATTTACTGTACTCGTTTTGCTAGTTTCAATGAACAGCAAGTTGATCGCTTGAAGGCAAGGCGGATGGAAAAAAACAACAACAAAAGTTTGGATAGGATATATGATAATAACGTTAAAGAGGAAGGTTGGACTATAAAACCACCCAATAAATTCGGGTACTGTAAACTCTCACAGCTCATTCTGCAACTGGAAGCCGTGGTGAACCCATGGGGAGAGCTAGGCTGAGATAGTATACCAAGTACACCTCTTCAACATTATGTGGAGACATGGATATGTACATGAAAAGTACATATAATCTTTTACTAAACAACAAGAATATAGACTAATAACTACACAGGCATGTACTATGCCAATCCTGGTAAACAGGGACTTCATCTAGTCAGCATTTCAGACTTTGATTCTCATATATAATGCAAGAAGCCGCCAAAAGTGTTTCTACATGTTTCTACATTGTATATTTGTTAACATACAACTATCATATCAATAGAAATCTAGTTTGGCTGTGGATAAGACATGACATTGTGCAATTTGTGATTATAGAGAAATAAGTTTTTGAAACAAACTTGGAAGCTTGACAGAGGCTCATATCTGCTAGAATTGTTCAAATTGGAAACTGTGGGCCCTTATCTTGTCTAACGACTGCCAAGTGAATGTTACATGGATTGTGTTTAGATTTGCTGCAACTTTCTGTCATTTTCCCTTGTATGGCAATGTTATGTTGAAAAACTAGTGAAGATAAAATACAACATTTTTCAAAACTTCAAACGTCAGTTAATATGCAAATCACTGTCTGTCGTCTGCTCCCATTGTTTCCACTGGCAGTCGGGTTCAGACATCCCGTGGCTTATAATCAATTTATGATGTTGGGAGGATGTGCGGGGTCAATTTAGCTACTAGACCTTCACAGGCGATAGTTTCTTTATTGGTGGAGGACTGGGTCCTCCAAATTCCTCTTTAATTCCCCGCCTTATCCTCGGTGTATATGGTGAGATAATCCCTGGTCAGGTGTGACAACCACCTCATAAACCACCTCGTTCGCTACGCTCACTTGGTGGTTTATTCGGTTATTATCACACCTGACCAGGGATTATCTCACCATATACACCTCGGGGCGGGGCATTAACCCTTTATTCCACAGACTATTGACTTTCAATCAAGTCTCCAGCATTAATTATGTTTCCCATTTGATCTTAGATTTGCTTTTAGAACTTTGAACTGAAGACTAACATCCGATGATTTGTTACAGATATGAATGACTGTGCTCATCTATGTCAGAACGGTGCGCGGTGTATAATTGACTACTATTTTGGCTACAAATGTGAATGTACGCATGGCTGGGAGGGAAAATTTTGCGAAGGTGACTTTTTATACATACCATCAATTCTTATAATTTTGAGACTGCAACTGAATCAATAGTCAGAGCAATTGATATCTTCTAGATAAATACATACAAAACGCTAATTATAACACCGTGATGGTGACTGAAAAGAAAATCATCCACTACTGCATCATCAGTAATCCGAGAGGTGTGCACACTAAGAGTATATCCAAGTGTTCAAGACACTCTTCGAAAAGTCTTAGAATACCGATTTAATGTCTTGGGTTAAGAGATAATGTATATTGGTGCCTAAGAATATTTGTGGTGTCTAAGAATATCCGTGTCCTGCATTTTCCAATAGCTGAATAGGCGGCCTATTTCTACTTGTGGATATTATGGATCTGTGGCTTACAAACTATAACTAACTTAAAATTAAATATAATTCCCCAATAACATCTACTTTGCAGTGCCTCAAACACAAAGTACGACAGCAAAACCGACAGAGACACCTGATCCAGTAATGTTCAGTACACAAGGAACGACCTCTCTACTGACCACAGGTACACTTTGCCTTTGGGTACAAATTCTTTTATACATGATTATTCAACATTAACGTTGCAATGTTTGCACTTTGCTCCAAGACCAGTCTATCATTACTGAGCAAATTAAGATCAACAAGTAGTGATTAATAAGATATGATTTATGAGTTACATGTCATTAGCCTTAAACCAATGTACTGGATGCTTTCCATTGTAGCTTTGGCTAATTCGTCAATGCCGCTGGCTTTATGTACATACCAACAGCCAGCCTACTTGTGAAAAAAATAAATTCATGACTGAGTTACTGGATTTTGTAAGTCAGTTCCCTTTAAAACGGGTTTTCCAGTGCCGCAAGCACAAAGTTCAACAGCAATACCAACACGGACATCGACGACTACCAGTACGCAACGAATGACCACAGATATAATGAAGCAAGTTTAAACTGTAATATCCAACACAAGAAATTGAACTCACCCAAATGTTCGACTGTACAACTCCAGTCTTTGTCAAGGAATGAGCAATCCACCGCTTCCGTGACGTCACGCAGATAACACACGTGACTCCGTGAGCAGTGGATCATAGGTTGCAGCCATCCCTCAACAGAGACGGGGGACGCCACAGACTTTCTGCAATCTATGATCCACTGCTCACGGAGTCACGTGTGTTATCTGCGTGACGTCACGGAAGCGGTGGATTGCTCATTCCTTGACAAAGACTGGAGTTGTACAGTCGAACATTTGGGTGAGTCCAATTTCTTGTGTTGGATATTACAGTTTAAACTTGCTTCATAATTAATTCTATAGCTACCAACACAGGTAGAATTTTCAAGATAAGACCACAGGTATACTTTGCTGACTTCGATAAACGATTAAATTATCTGTTCATACATACACACTACTATTCAACATTAACTGTGCCTAATTCTCTGCACAAGTTTGCACGTTTATTTGTGCTTTGCTTCAAGAACATTCCCAGAGAGCAAGATAAGACAAATTATTACGATAGTGATTAGTCAGAGCACTTGAAATTCAGGTGTTTGATACCAATGCATGATAATTTCGAATTGCCTAAATGCTTCAAATTGTGATTTTCATGGGTAAGGCTGAGATTACGATGTATGCCATTCTTTGCTTCTAAAATGATCCCTTGCAAATCAATGTCCATTGCTGCCAATTTAAGATTTTTTTATTCTATTTTCGCAGTGAAATAAAAAAGAAGAATATTTTAAATAACCTGGTCCTCATTGTGAATCCATATAATTTTCCAACTTATTTTAACATTCTGCGTGGGTCAAAATGTACTGAACTAATAACTAAAACTTATATTGTTTTGCCTCAGCTGAGAGTCGCATTTTCCTACAAGACAATGGTGTAACGGAAGCTATTGACGGAACGAGTGCAGAGCTTCACTGGAGCTACCGTCTGAAGTCCAACCTCAATATAGTTTTGTGGCCTGGTATAGCAGAGTGAATGGTCGTGATCAGATGATGGCTAGCCGTGTGCACCATTTGAATGCTTCCATTGATCCCAGTTATGAGGTAAGAATGATAATCGCCGTTTAAACCTCATACATATATGATGTGAAGGAAGGTCACCTTTTGGCTGTAGATAGATAAACATAATGTTTTTAGAATTACACTTATTATTTGATTCCCAAATCTCACAATGTCGGCCTTTATCTTGAGCATATTGCCATTTCAGTGCTACCTTACGTGATGATGACAGTATGATCTGTTGAGCATATTATTGTCTGCATTTATCTATATGTACTTGGCATGTAATCTAGGGGAGAGTGGAAGTATTAGGTGATGCAGACCTGCTATTAAAAGCAGTAAGTCCAGCAGATGATGGCGTCTATCAGTTGATGGCTGCCTTCAGTGATGGTTCATTACCACTGACGAAGAGCAGGACCCTTGTGGTGCACTGTACGTTTACCTGTTTTCTTCACTATTGACTTCTGACATGATTTAATAGACTTTTGTTGCACATGATGTGATAGTTGAACACGATGTAATAGTATATTATTATTGTTAGCTATACTTGTGTAATTTGTGACAGAATCTGTGGTTGTAATTTTAGCATAAAATGTGCATTAATCTAGTGCAAAAGTGATGTCTTGTGCACGAACTATGTATACGCGGTGCGTTGCATATTTACTACCTATATGCATTTTTAACAATTTGTAAAAGCTTCATAATCGAGCCTCTTGGCTGCAAAAAGCTTATGTATGAAGTATGTTTGGAAATAAGTCTATAAGTATCTAGTAGCCTTTAAGGGGCAGAGGTGTGTTACCAAAAGAAATGTAGTTCTGTTATTATATCTTATGTATTATGTTTGTTTGTTTGTTTGTTTGTTTGTTTGTTTGTTTGTTTGTAAGTGTTACCTCACTTACCTCGAGGTTGGCGAGATCTGGCAATGCTTACATCCATCTCAATCTTTTTTTTATGAATCTCGGAAAATGTTTTCAAAATATTCGTAGCTTAGGTAAGTCACTATCAGCTCATGTCATATATCATACAGACGCTCCGACGATTACGGACGTCCTTCCAAGCCTTTATGCAACAGAAGGAGACCAGGTGACAATTCAGGCACGCGCCAACGGTGTGCCACCTCCTACATACCTGTGGACAAAAGTCAACGGTTCCCTTCCTAGCAACTCTGTCACGAACGTCACTACAGGAATACTCACGCTGCTGAATGCTACACTAGATGACAGTGGTGCGTACAGGGTCATCGCTAGTAATTACCGGGGAAACTCATCAAACGTTACAATCCTAACAGGTAGGTACGGTATGTATACATGTGTCTGCAATGTAAACTATTTTTATTGCTTCTCTGTTGGTAACTCCAATGACAACGATAATATTTGAACAATGAGAACACTGACTCCCTCCACGACCAGATCAGTTCGAGTCATCGGGTACTTAGTAGGTCCGTTGTCAATGTTATAGCAATACACAAATTATTTTAATTATCATGAAAATAATTTTTGCTATTAGAATTCTCAATAATAAATCATATTGTGTTGAAACATTTTATCATTTATGTGGAAATCTATCCGATATTCTCAATTTAAATATGCTCCATATGCATAACGTTACATGTTATTATGCCCAATTTTATCCAATGTTACGGCTGAAATATTCCATACAGTTATCAGTCAAGTTGTGCAAGAGGAAATAATGGACATACCCTCAGGTGAAGAGGCCATATGTTTATATTTATGTTTATTAGGAATCTCCATTAGTAATACAACCTGTGTATACTAATCTTCCTGGAGTCCTTTCACAATAATAAAATACATTCAATTACCAACTTAATAGTAACAAAAGCTTCAATAACATCATACATAACAATTTCTGAACAACAACCACAAAAATGACCGTAACCACTTATTGAATTTACTTATACTTCTGAACACTAACAACAACTAATAAACATCTCTGAAAAAGAGACCACCACCCCCACACAGTGTAAGTCCGATTCTAATGTCTAAAGTTTGTCAATGAGCAGACCTAGAAATTGAACAACTCAAGAGGTTTAGGCTCACCAGTACTACGCGACAATAGAAACAAGTTATACTTGTATATTTGTATATATTCTGATACGTCGATGAAGGTTAGACATCCAAGTAATAAGATACGCCAAAAAGCAATTACTCAAGCAACTGGATATGATTTTGGAACGTCAGACGTTTCAGCTAGTATCCACTAGCTTCCATCAGTGACTGGCTTCGCCAGAGGAGAAAGCAGGTTTATTCTGATGTTTCTCAATCTAAAAATGTTTTGATGTTTTTGCGTTTGTGACTGTTCTTTTTACAGTACCTTTTTACCCGAAGTTCTATTTGTATACCTACTCCTGTTTGTGTATGTTGCAATTTGGCTAAGAGATGACCTTTGTCCACGTTTTAAAATTCACACATGTCATGTTTTGTGAGTCATATGTAGAATATGTAAATCATCTAATTAAAAGACAACAGTACACATTTGATATGTACTTCCTCTGATTCAGCTGAAACAGCAGGACTGACCACCTTACACGTGGTGATGATTGCCGTGGTGCCATCTATGGCACTACTTGTGCTGGGAGTAGTAGCAGGAATTCTGGGTTACCGGTGGAGAAAAAAGAAACAAAGCGACAACCTTGAGTTTCAATTCCATCCCGATATTCTAGGTAAATAAAATTTTCATTTTTGCAATTCTATTGTACGCATGTGCAATTAACCACTGCATAGTAAGAAATAGTCATCCTATAATGATTTGCATCCTATCCTTACTGCGCTCTCATTGGTTAAATCCGAAATGACGTTATAATCAATCCCATAAAAGGAGGCAGTAGACGGAGCACACTGCCATTCTTCCTTGGATCCCTCCGCAACACTTTGGGGAGCGGGTTACGCTCCGCCTACGTGTCTCCAGCGCGGCCCGGCGAGAACAGCTCGGCGGGGCAGCACGCGGCAGCCCCCGAAGTCGCCTCGCGTCTCCAGCCGGCTACCCAAGGACTCTAGTGGAGAAGGCTGGACATTGAAGGCGGCATTGTTCACTTTACAGTCGAGTGGTTAAGGACTGTAAGGTTTTCCTTTTGGTGTTTTTTTGTGGGGGCAACAGTTTTGCGAGGCACGTGGTATCGAGGATTTTAGAGCGTTGTATTTCTAATTTTATGTACTGTTCCTGTGCATTGTCTCTCGCTCGCCTTTGCTAAGGTTCTAGGATACCTACAGGAAATCGAGAGAGGCCAGCACCAGGGGCGATATTGATGTTTTTCTGTCTTGTTTTTGCAGCGTCAGACATTGTCTGCAAGAATGTCAGGGCGGGACTCCGCACCTGGGTGATTTGCTTCGGTATGGGTGGTAGAGCGTTGCCACGAGGCGCCGTTTTTCGGTTTCTCTTCTGTGGCTGTCTTCCTCGCTTCTTTTTGTTTTCAGTGTGCTAGTGCGGTTTGACGACAAGGGAAGGCCGAGAGAGAATGCAGGTCCACGAACAACATGGGTGTTTTTCCTTCTTTGTCTGTATTTCCAGCGTCAGAGAGCGGAATTCATCGGTAGAAATTTCAGGGCGGGAATTTGCACGTTTGTGATTTGCATTTCTATGACCGACGCGTCCGGCGTTCTTTCCGGTGCCCACTTATTCAATCCATTGGCGTTTTCTTTGTTTTCCAATCAGTACCACTTTCTCGAGACCAGTTTGGTCGACACACTCCCTAGGCGCTTACGTGAAGGACGTGTGAATTGCCTCGCCCATCGCAGCAGCCAGTATCGCGGGCTCAGCCATGGCAGGCAGGCTGGACAACAGACGTGCAGGAGATAGACGCCAAGACAGGAGGGTCTCCAATTTGCAGGCTCTAGTCTCCGTTTAGGGAAGGTTTGTGGGATTCAAGGCGGTAAGGTCTGTAGGTTTGTGGGTACCATTGTACTGGCGCCCCTGCTTTGCATTTCTGTACCTTGCTTTTTGCACGGAGCATGCTACCTTTTTATGTTTGTTGGGTGGTGACACATGTAGGGGAGTAACACTTAATGTAATAGCGGGAGGAACAGCTCGGGTTGAGTCTCCGTGCATTGCGTCCCATGTTAGGAGTCGTTCTTTCCGCATGGAGGGGACTCGCCCGGGTTGGGGGAATGAGGTCCAATTTGTGCAGCTGAATTGAATTTTGACGGCAGTTTATGTTTTTGTACAGGCCACCATACTCGATGCTTCCCCCGGCAGCTGCTCAAGGCTCATCAAGACAAGGACAACCAGCTTCCCACCTCCCCAACCCGGGCAAGGAACGACACGCCGACTTCTCTTGTAGATAAGCGCGACCGAGAATGAGATCATTGTCTTGCTTGCATGTGGTTTATCGCTTTGTGTCATTTATTGGTAGAAGTTTTCGGCTGTTTGTTCTTCTTTTTATAAGTGAGGGAAGTTTTTCAGGCCGCGTTCCGTTTGTATTGACATGTAAATTGGACGACATAGTCGTAACAGCTTTTGTATGTCGGTGTCTGTCCAGGCACCTGGTTTTGATATTTGCATTTTTGTGTTGGGC
>NW_017802379.1:11023161-11048880 GCF_001625305.1 Branchiostoma belcheri | reverse complement strand
CAGTATGGATAGGCAACTATCCTTACTGCGCTCTCATTGGTTAAATCCGAAATGACGTTATAATCAATCCCATAAAAGGAGGTAGTAGACGGAGCACACTGCCATTCTTCATTGGATCCATCCGCACCGCCGGGGAGCGTGGTGTCGGCCGGTCCTTGGGTAGGGTGGTGTTGAGGGAATGGGTGTAGAGAAGCAAATTTGAAAGATGAATGGTACTTAAATACCCACCCACCCCACCCAGGTCTTGGAACAGAGTCTAAGACTTCTTGACATCCAGAGGACTGGCCACGCCGCGCGACTTCGGCACTGCCCCATAACTAATGAAGGATGATCCAATGATTGCGCAGTATGGATAGGCAACTGTTATAACTTTAAACATGTAACTATACCACAGATGAACTGTCATGATAGTACAAGATCTACCCTTAAATATATTATTGTTACAGAAAGAATGGACCAAAATTATGCTAAAATGTTGCATTGTTAATACCTCCCGGAGTCAATCTTCGAACACAACTACAGTGTCATGTTTTGTGGTGTCAGTAAGACATTAATGGAGTTATATTTGATGTAGTCATGCAGTATTACACAGACATTACGTACTGAATAAAAGTATGTTGCTACACTGCTTTTGTTCCCAGAATTACGTACAGGTGTGAACAGGCCACCATCCCCACTTCCCCCGCCTGTGCCTGCTCGGCCACAGTTCCTGGAGTACGAGGTGAACCCGACTGATCTACAACTGAACGAACAGATCGGCAGAGGTGCCTTCGGTATCGTCTTCCTCGCCACTTTAAAGAGGGCTGTTGACGGTCTTCTCACCGAACAAACCGTGGTGGTCAAAACTGTCCATGGTAGGGTTATCAGATGTCATTTATAAGACGATACTGTATCTTTACCCACATACGGAGATTGGCTGACTTATTTTCCGAGCCTGGTTTCCTTAAATCTATTTTATAAATAGATTTAAGGAAACCAGGCTCGGAAATAAGTTTAGCTGCCGACTCTCTTTGGCCCTTGTCTGAAACATTACTTTTTCAATGCTAACTCATGTTATACAACGTATAATCTCCTTCGGTCCTTGTCATACCAGGAAGACAGAACAAAATGCCACAGGTCTGAACTTTTCGGCGTGTAGGTGCATTGTCCATCTTCGTTTTTATCAAGCCAACAGTAGGGGCTGATCAACCGTGGGTTTGTACGTGATACAGAAATCTTATCATTTAGTACTGAGTGCTAATCAGAGGAAGCAGCCTGTACCATTTTCAAAGTCTTGGGTTTGACTTAGGCCATGTTCGAACCCCAAACCTTCCTATTATAAATGCAAGGCGAGCACTCTATCTCCTTGGCAATTTTACCAGTAAAGCTACATGCCCAAAGAAATCCTTAATTTTTGCCGGGTTTATATAATTAATGGTTGGTTCCAGGGTTGTTTGGTAGTTTGGGGCTTGGTTCGTTGGGCTATGCATTGTCACATGCAAAACCATGCTAGACTGATGGAGTCGGATAAATTGCATATGAATTGGATAGCTTGAGCTATACCATTGGGGAGTAGGGGTGACGGGTTAATTGACGACACTTTTCTTGTTGCAGAAGATGCAGGGGAAGAGGAAATCAAAAATTTCATACGTGAGATGGACACCACCATCACCCTGAGGCAGCATATCAACCTGTTGGGTCTTGTGGGCTGCTGTACAGTATCACACCCTCCCTTCCTGGTGACGGAGTACATGCCGTATGGAGACCTCAAGAACTTCCTACTCAAGTGCAGGAAGGTAAATACATCCTTTGAAAATCATATTCATATCATATCTGATTCGGTAAGTTGTTGTCTATCCTGTCATTAAGTGTAAGGACTCAATGTCTATAACAAATGTGAAACTGAATTTCAAAGAAAAAAGTACTATATGTTATGTGCCAAATGTGCATATGTCTGTTGTTATTATTAGCAACAATGATTGCAATGTGTGTGCCTAAGTAGAGTGAAAATAGCTGTTGGTCCACTCTTTCTTAATGTATCTCATTTTTCCACATTGAGAATAGCTGTTGGCCCTCTCTTACCTATTGGATCTCTTTTTTCCACATAGAGAATAGCTGTTGGCCCTCTCTTACTTAATGAATCTCAATTTTCCACATAGAGAATAGCTGTTGGCCCTCTCTTACTTAATGTATCTCAATTTTCCACATAGAGAATAGCTGTTGGCCATCTCTTACTTAATGCATCTCAATTTTCCACATAGAGAATAGCTGTTGGCCCTCTCTTACTTAATGTATCTCATCTTTCCGAATTGAGAATAGCTGTTGGCCCTCTCTTACCTAATGTATCTCATCTTTCCAAAACCACATTTTGATCATTGTTTTGTTTTCTAGTCAGCCCTTATGCATAGATTTGTGATTTGAAAGTTACCAAAAGTTACTGTTTGAAAATGTCTCTTTGGGGGCTGGTGTTGGCATGCCTTATAATAAGTTATGATAGAGCCAAATTATATTCATGCTGACTCTAGCTCGATCTCATTATGTAAATCCACAACACAGTTGCATGAGAGGCTCCGAGACAGTATGTATGACTTCAATGCGATGGAGGTCTACCAAGTAGCGCGGCAGATAGCAAATGGAATGGTAGGCTGACACTCCACACGTACATATAGTATTAGCACTGACACAACAAACATGTATACAAAGATTGACACAGTTTAAGACATGCTGCCATAGACTGTAAAGTACATTCTCATCTCATACTATATACTAATCACGCATTTAAGTCTTTTAGGTAAATTTGTCCCATTGTTTGTTATATTGTTTATTGTTTATATACCAATACATGCCATACTTTGCATCTTGTACAATTTCTGTACAATAAAGTTTATTTGCTGCCCACTTTCATCCATTTTGTAGACCTATGTACATAATTTCAGATGTGATTAAATCATACTGATCTAGAATTTAGACTTTTTGAATCGCAAGTTTTCTGACTTCCCTCTCGAAACAGACGTACATTTCCCAGGCTGGTTACGTGCACGGTGATCTGGCCGCCCGGAACGTGCTGGTAGGAGAGGACCTGGTGGTGAAGATCGCAGATTTCGGCCTGACAACGGACATCTACGAGCGAGGCTACCGGCGACAGGACGCGGAGCAGAAAATCCCATTGAAGTGGATGGCACCAGAAAGGCTGCTGCGAGAGGGTCGATACACAAGCAAGAGTGATGTGTAAGTATAATTACTTTGTTTTTGTCCTCATCCTATGTACATTGGCTTACATTTAGCTTCCTAGTGTAATCATATACTAGTAGTCTGGAAAAGAAACCTGTACAAAACATAGTGTCATAGTATAACGTTCCAACATGATAACAATAAAAAGATAATTGGACATAATGCAATTGCAAAATAAGCTTACATGTAAGTTTGATCTATGGAACATGGATCAAGTGCATTAAATAGACTTAGTCTCTTGATATACATACAGCGTTTGAAAACAGCAGTAAATGTTTGAGGCAGGTACATGACTTGAATAGGTCTAGGATGCAAGTTATCTTATATTAGCTTGGCAAGCACCATCATTTACCTTTATTAGTTGGTATGCTTATAAAGGTAAAGGATTTCTGTTTTTATATGCATGTTGTTGGTGCCCATAGCCTGACATGTTGCTTTGTATAATTCCAATCTTATTCTCACACCCAGTTGGTCATTTGGTGTGGTGCTGTACGAGATCGCTACGTTAGGGAACGTGCCCTATCCGGGTCTAGATCGCACGCTTCTGGATGAACTCCGCACTGGATACCGAGAACCACGCCCTCCTGGGCTTCAACAAGACCTGTACGTGAAAAACAATATTGTTTTTTCTTTATTTCATTCACATTGTTTCTTGATGATCAGTAAAAAGAATGGCCAGACCCTCTCTGCTTATACTGTAAGAGAACAAAATAACGGAGTGGCAATGATACTACTTATAAAAACAAACAAAACACTAAATTAGATTCAAAGACAACTAAAACAAGGAAAATCGTAGTTTTTGTACCTCCGGGTATTGTAATGTATGTTGCAGAATGTTGGGTGCATGTTGGGACTGTTCTTTAAATTAGTGAATGGTGTCTGGGTGTGTGTATGTTCACGCGAATACCACGTGACACAACTATGCAAGAGGAAGCTACGCAACTTGACACCTGTGCGAACAAGAACAATATGATTATGAACGGGGATAAGTCCTATGAGTTGAGACTGTGCTTTTCAAAAAATCCACCTGTTCCACCTCCCCTCACACTTGGAGGCAAAGAAGTCCCGGTTGTTGAATGTGCCACGTATCTGGGCTTCAAACGTCACCGCAGCCTTGGGTGGGACAGCCAAATCTTACACATGGCAAAGAAAGGCTCAACCCGTCTTCACTTTCTCCGCATGCTCAAGAAGGGCGGGATGCCACCAGAGGACCTGGAAACTGTGTATACGACTCTGATACGACCTGTGTTAGAGTATGCAAATGTCGTGTACGTGGGCTGTAACACAAAACAGAACAACACTCTTGAGGCTGTACAGAGAAGGGCGGCGAGAATCATCTACGGCAACAGTACTCAAACAACCCCCTTCTCCACCCTCCAGGACAGACGGGAAACTGCAAGCAAAAACTCTGCTCAAGCAAATGCGGCATGTCAGCCACACTTTGCATTCTTGATGCCCTGCGACAGACACCAGAGCACACGGCGGTCCCTGAGAAAATGGAAACCACATCTCCGTTCCGAAGTTCAGAACTGAAAGACTGAGGAAATCTTTTCTGTTTCAGGCAATAAGCCTCAGCAATCAAGATTTGTAAATAGTCCGCCTCTGTTTTAATGGACCTGAGCTACAAAATTTTAAATCTATTTAATTTTAATCGTCAATGTTGTGCTTTTTAATGTGTATCTCTTTTCAAGCTATTTTAACATGTAATCACTTGTGCCAAGCAATGAATATTGGCTGCCAATCAATGTGAATAAAAAACAGTTTCAGTTTTAGTTTTTCGAAAAGTTTCGAAATGTTTGTAATTGGCTAAATGATCTGTGAAATCACTAATCCCCCCTAGCCGACTGGAGCCCAAAAATAGAAAGGACAGGGGGCATCCCGTGGCGAATCTGGCTGCCCGACCCTCAGCGACCAGCGATAATGTAAACAAACACCTACACAAACGGCCGCGTGAGAAATCAACTCCAGTGCGCGGAACTTGCTCTCGAAAATGTATCAAGCCGCTACGCTTCCCCCCGCGGCTGCCATCCCTCCCCACTTATCCCACACTAGTTCAAATCACGTCAAAAAAAACCCCATCAAAACATGCACAGAAGCGTGTTCATATCTGTCATGTTACGGTTAAAACTTAGAACCTCATTTTGAGCGAACGTTACAAACACGAGACAAAATAATATTTTCGAAAACAAATCGCAATCTTATCAGCAAGGTTTCATTGATTCCTGTTAGATTTAACCGGTACCAAACCGCGGCAGGCAGCTAAGAACAGCGACATATTTGCCACGGTTAGCACAAGTGGCGGTGATATATTTGGTAGACATGATGGTTTGTTAGATTTGACCGGTTCCGGCCGACAGTCGGCGCTTTCGTATACTAGTACTACAGATGCTCACGAGTTCTCAGATCCAGGTCGTGCCGCCATGTGTTTGTTTAGATATCAGTGTGAATAGCAGCCCTGTTTCAGACACGGCCCCCCAGCCGGTCCCACCAGGCACGATAATGAGACGTTGATTGACGGCACATGTGGTTCACATCTGAACAGTTTCAAAGAAAGAATTTATCGAGAATGCTGACACCCCTCTGTGTGAAAGGTCAAATCAGTGGTCGAGACCTCAATGGTCCTTATACATGCAAAGGTCAAAAGTTGAGGTCCACTTTCACACTGAAAGGGGTGTCCATCGGTGGTCTAAACCCATCATTTTCACGCACTAAAACACACATACTAAAAAACCAAAACAACGTGCACCATCTACAGCCCAATAGCAAAACTTATACCAAGTCCCAGACATATCCGTCCAGCCAAACGCTAGAAACTGCTGCGAACGTAATTTTCGTCTTCCCCCACAAAACCTCCGCGCACGGGATATACATCCCTACCCGGAGGTAACAAACAAAAAGGTTCGTGTACAGAAAGTAGCACTTGAATAAAGTTAGAATTGCGTTCCTTACTAGAGGTAATATACTGACGGGTGTTGGATAATTTACTCTTTTGTGCAAAATGGTGGTAAAAACATTTGTATCTTTGGACTACTCCATCTTAAAACTTTTAACACTGTCGACCACTCATATGACCAAACTGACTTCCAACCGATAGGTACGACATGATGCTGCGGTGCTGGCAATGGGAGGAAGACGATCGCCCAGAGTTTGAGGACCTTTACGATGAGCTGGACGCTGTGGTAGAATCCATGGCCAAGGGTTATATAAAACCCGGTTCCGGCTCCCCAGGGGGTGAGAATGGGGCGGCAGTAGCTACCGAAAACTCGTACGACATCCCGAGGTCGGCCCAAATGAGGATGCAACTCCACGTCACTGCACACGTCTACAACAGCGAAGATCGTGATGAAGTCGACTCACTCGCCTCCTCAAATGCAGAATCCAGTTCCACACCAATAGGGGGGCATTTGGGTAATCACGAAATCTCCGACTCCGAGCTACCACTGTCAACGAATGACCATATTTCGGACAACTCTGATGATGATGAAGAAGAGATGAAGAAGCCTCAAACAACAGAAGAAACTGTGGATAATGTCTAATGGTTTTATTTTTAAAGACGTTTATTCTATCTAAAGGATGTATGAAGTATTAACTAAGTCTAAGTAAGAGATCCGATGTATTATTGTTTAGTGAATGCATTTATGAACATAGAATACACATTTTTAACCATATTATATTATCATGATATTGCCAAAATATTTTGAATATTTACTACTGTAGTGTCCCTAATGTATCGCTGGCTGCAATGTTTGTTGAATTTTGTTCTATATGAAAGTCCCTTAATCAGTGTTTGATGCTAAGTTTTATAAGCTAATTGGTTCAGTCTTTTACTTTTAGCCCTTTACAATCCAAAAAACTGTTTTTAACCTCTCAAAACATTTGGCACAGAGGCGCCTGTTTTAACCATTGTTTTTTTTTTAATATTTAGATATTTTAAGTTTTTTGAAGAATCTCTTATCGTATTTTAAAATAACCAACATTATCAAGGGCGATTTATTTTAACATTCAGTATAACAATTCTGAACTGAGTGAAGAATGTGTGTCAGAAGAATTCAAGGCCCTGCGAGCCTGTAAAATTTGCAAAGCGCTGAATAAACCGCTATTATTACCTTCAAAGTTTGTACTTTGTTACCTTCGCCAAGAAGGTTATGTTTTCCATAACGTATGTGTGTATGTATGTAATTTAGCATAATAACTCAAGAACTCGGATGGATTGTCATGAAACTTGTAGGTGGGTACATGTAAGTCTTGATAAGACCTCGAAATGATTAGATTTTGGGCCTTTTGGCAGCTTATGATGGTAGTGCAGCAGAACTTCCGATTTTACTATCTCACGATCTGGACATGTAGATGGTAGATAGCGCTTGTGCTCGGGAAGAAGTCACGTGAGTTTGGACCCCTTGCAGCTTGTTATCAAACTTCAGGATCGTTTGTTTGCTCTACATAATGAAAAATTACAGCTATTCCAAACAGGATCTAACTTGCATAGTCATTAAGAAAAATCCATAAAACTGCAATGTTTTGTAGATGAAACTTGTGACAAATGTAATTGAGAACAAGACGAACATTTTTATCCAGATAGAGTGTGGTTAACACATTGACCACATGTGCATGTATATGGCAGGGGAATGTTGGTCTACTTTAACATCATAGTGTAAAACAGGAACTAACAATGTAATAATTATAATATAATAAGTGTTTTTTCATTCAAGAAGAGAACTTGCAGTGATACTATATATGTCAACCTGCGCACTTTCCATACTTGGAACAGAGGTTAGAATACATTTACATGTATCAACAAAATATTATAATACTACACAAGACCTTCAGAAAAAACCCATGATACATATAATTTGTAATATTTCAATAAAGAAGGAATAAAACGATCTGTCAAAATAAAAATCTCAGCTGTCCCTAAAAAGTGTTCTGATGCTGATTCAGTTTTAACCAAGAAGTTGAAATAAAAAAAAAAGCTTAATCAAAAAAAATATTTTCCAGCCTCCATTACATTTACATTTACATGTAAAAACTAAAACCCAAAATGTAGATATACCCTACATTTACCAAACTAGTGCATGTATACATGTACGTACAATATAGTTGTTGTAGTTGCTATGAACTACAATGTACTACTACTACTGCTACTACTACTTCACCACTACTGTAATATAAAATCCACAACCACTTTTAAATGTACGTGTAATACCAACCAAGGCAATACTATGTAACCTTTGTCAAGAATAGTTCTTTATCTTTGTAATATTGCATGATTTTTTTTGCATCTTATACAACTTTTACAATGGTGACTAAATAAAGAGGGTTCTTCTGATAATTCAATGAATTGACTTGTCTGTATTTCTATTTTTGCAGAGTTTTCTCACCTTAACCTTTTGAAGACATCTTTTTGCATATAATGCCATTAAAAGTACATGACTGTTTGTACATGTATCATTTATACCTATCTGTGATATTACAACACCTACATGAACTTTGTTTTATGTCATACCTGGGCTGTGATAACGTTTGATATGGATGTTCTGGCCCGTGTGATAACTACCCATATGACACGGGGTTCTACAGTTATATCATGCAGGCTTACAAAAGTTCCAAAGAATAATTTGAATGTGTTTTCTGTGTGCCGCTTTCAAAAATTTGAATGCGGGATTCAGACATTGGAATTGACGTCTTTACAAATTTTCTTGTTTAGGGATACTAAATTTTCTCAATTTCTAGCACATTTTGCATTATAATGTGTGGTTTCTTTGGTGAGTATGATCATGACATGGATAAAAAATAAAGCACTGTGTATTCTGCATCAACCTCGGTCCCAGCCCTCTGTGGGTTGGATCTCCCTCCAGCCATACCTCACAACATCTGCTTGTAGTCATTCCACAGGCTGCATGGAGAAAGAAAGTACAGAAATTGAAGCATTTGGACATGATGTTCATTACATTTATATCATACCCGGGTCGCGATAACGTTCGATAACGGGTTCTGGACCAGGCTGTACTTTACGGTACGGCCCGGTCCGGAACCCGTTATCGAATGCTTCCATGGCTTCCATAGAACGATTCAAACGCGTTTCGCCCTACCCGCTTGTGCCCCTTTCGAAAATTCGAATACAGAATCCGGACGATGGAACTGATGTTTTTTAGGGTTTAGTGGCACCAACTTTTGGCTCATCTTGCATTGAAAGGCGCGTTTTCTTGGGTGGGTATGACATAAATAAAATACAACACAGTGTATTCCGTATCGCCCTCGGTCCCGGCCCTCCCGCAAGTCGGGCCGATACCTCGGGCGATACGGAATACACTGTGTTGTATTCTATATTTATCATGATGTACTTACATCTCCAAATCTTTGAAATCCCAGATAAGAAATTTCACAGCAAATCTGGGTACAGGTAGTGTTTAATGATCACAAATACACTCAAGTAGAGGTGGAACCTAATTGATGTCCACTTGAATTTTTTTTCTATAGGAAAAGCAATTGGATGTTGTAAGTCTTGGTGTTGTTCCACCTTGACTGAAGAAATTCACCTTTGTAGTTTTGCCAAAAGTTAAGCTCCAGTACCAGTATATTGAGAATCTGATCATGACTGTACTGTGCTTAGTAATACTAATAGTATATGAAACATTGTGCATAGCATAGCACTTTGGCAGAATGTGTTGTTTAAAGTCACAGTCATAAATTTAAGGTTAACATCCTGTCTAACTATATAGTTTTCGAATGTTGTGTAGGAAAAGACGTCAACTGCAATGGGCAAAATTATGTTGCAAGCAAGGTCTGACAAAACATCCAAAAAAAAACAACAGTCAATGGTCAGAGCTCGAAATTCATATTTGGGAATAGGTTCACTGGTGCACCCAACCTAAAAACTTAGGTGCACAAAAAAATTTTCGGGTGCACCATATAAGACAGAAATTAATTATGTTTTATTTCTCAAGAAAAGTAGTACAAAAATAATTTTATTATTTTTCTGACCCATGTTAACATTATGCTTTAATACAATTTAACAATCTTTTACATACATAAACCTACGAAAATATTTGGGTGCATTGGTGCACCCATAGAATAAAGATGGGTGCACAGCTCCAAATTTGGGTGCACTAAGGTGCACATTCACCCAGTATTTTCAGCCCTGATGGTGAAAAATCTGGGTTTCATGCAGGTGCAGTAAGTTCTGCAGAGGTGCCACTACCAGTGTGTGTATTCCTCGTCTCCTGTGTGCTGTACAATCAAGTCTCGAATGTCAACAGGTGGAGTCTGCCCAAACTTCTCAGCACGCTCCCACCGCTCCAGTCTAGTTATACCTGCGGGAAGAAAAATATAACAGTTTTGCTTCCGGGTACAGTGGAATGATTATGTAACCGACGTAGACGTTCTCACACGTGCTTGTATCCCTAGTATGTACACACTGCTGAAACAGCGCCGACTCCGCTGGCTTGGACATGTTTGCCGTATGTCAGACGGGAGAATCCCAAAGGAACTCTTGTACAGTGAGCTTGCCAACGGGACAAGAGCATGTGGTCGTCCTCACCTGCGCTTTAAGGATGTAGTTAAACGGGACATGAAAGACATTGGCATAGATATTAACACATGGGAGACTCTTACAACAAACAGAACGCTTTGGAGACAGGAAGTTCAAAAGGGGTTACACTGGGGGGAAGAAAAACAGAGATTTGTATAAGAACTCAGACGCTCTAAGCATAAAACAAAGAATAAGTACATGGTGTAGAAGATTCTTCTTCATGGTCAGTTAGTATGACTATGAGACCGATGAAATACCTACTAGTACATACAGGAGTATTTTGGGTAGATGAGTTATGAGCTTGTGTCTCTCCTTGACCTACATGTAAAAGTTCTGGTTGCATGGTGGGTGGGTGGGTGGTGATTATGACGGTTGATAGGTTGGTTAGCTGGTTAGGGGCTGGGATAACGTTCGATACAGACCTGTGTTTTGGTCTGTAACTGTGTAAGATTATAAACTACTAAGCCTGGGGTTTTATTTGTTAATACAGGCTCCTAAATGTTCCATAGAATTATTCTATGCCGCGTGTGCTGTGTTCTAAAATTTGAATACTAACAGATTCAGAATTGAGGTTGATACAATTTTTTGTTACGGAACACCAATTTTGGACACACTTTCCATCAACACGTTGCATCACGTTGTATTCTATAGCTATATATATGTAACCGTTATATATACAAGCTGCTTACCTATGCAGGGCCCAAAGTCAGGGTTGAGGTCGAACTGTTTGAGGAGTGTGATGTCTGTCTGTCTCTGGAGCTCTGCTGCATCACTGGTACTCTGGGCAGGGGCTGGGCAAGGAACACAAGGGATACATTTTTTTCTATTTATTATATTGTAACTGCATTTTATAACCAGTTTTACAAATTGTAGCTTTGTCGTTTAATAACAATGAATACCCTGAGGGAATACCATGAAAATCCCTCAGTGTTTAAACGGCTACTACATGTAGTACAAATATGTAATTATATTTGTTGTTGTCTGGATGTGGTTTCTTGGGGGTCTGCATGCACTTTTCCGTAAGGCGTAATCAGGCCTTTTTAGTCTTAGGCAGCCACCCGAAAAAATCAACGTAATTCGTATTATAAAACATTAGCTGCAAAGCGTAAAGTCGTAATTCATAATTGGCGCCGCGGCGAAAATTTTGCGTAATTCGTAATCACTACCCCCATGCAGGCCCTCTATCATGTATGCCATATCCTACACCATACTGAATCAGATACGCAAAATAGAGTAGTAATTAGTCTGTAGTTTTAGAGGTCTCCTATACATATTTATGTAAGCCATGTTCAATGTATACTGTATCACGTTTATAGATAGTGTAGTATTAGACAAGTATTAGAATATATAACCTCTGTTAAATAGTATTATATAGATGTAAGTAATAGTGTAGATACCGAATTGACATATTGTACTTGTGAAGAACTTGCCATACATTGTACCTGCTACAATTGTCGAGCAATTAAGTTTTGATTTGATTTGATTTCTTGGCTCACCAGTGGGTCCTGTAGCCCCGCCCACCCACGTAGATGCAAAAATAAAACGCATTTTTTTTGCGTCAGACGGTTATAATACTCGATGTCCGACATATATCAGATTTGCTTTCCATTACATTTCTCGTAGATGCCGTGGAAGAAGATCATAACACATATACTGTGACCAAGTACAAATGTATAATGTCCTTGCTGTGACCAAAACACTGACAAATCCACACTACCCCACCGTAACATCTGCTTGAAGCTAAGCTCACCTTCTACAGATTTTGAGGCTATCTGCGCCAATTTTCCCTGTTTCTGTGTCCTCCCTGGTCTCTTCACCTTCTGAAACGTGTCGGTGATCCTCATCTGAGACATCCTGGCCAACTTTCCCGGTTATTTTGTATCTTGTAGCGACGTAAACAAACCGCGATGTCCACGCGTGTCTGGACAAGTCAAGCGTCAGCTGACAGTAAAAGTAGCAGAATATTCGGCTTCCAATAACAATCTTCAGCTGGGAGTAAAACTAGCAGAGCAATAGGCGTCCAGTAATCGTGCGTTATGAAATCTTTTATACCGAAATACAAGGCTAATGTGTGGTTATCATGGTCAGATAGGATTTCATGAAATTGAGTCAAATTTCTTTGGTATTTAATTATTACCCATAGAATAAAACCATCGAATAATCTATTAAATGTTACATTTTTGTAATCTCAAAAATCAGGGCTCAAAAATGTCATTGCAACAATATTATACTACTTGTAGCCTTCTATCTAGAACATCATTTTATGCTCTTTTCACCCTGTACTCTTGCTTATTTGAACCAAGGAGGTTTAAACATGATATCTTAATAGTGCTATGATAAATGTACTAGTATAAAGTAAGTCATGGTCGATCAAAGACCTTCTGGCGGATTTGCTAGGTACTGCAAAAGAGACCTTCATTCTGATACTGCAACCAAGGAGCTTACATGCTGCAACAGAATTCGTATTTGAAGTTGATATTGACAAAGGAGGTTTTGAGCTCCCTTGGTTTTGATTTAGTAAAGATCATAATCTTCGCGTGTTTATTACATAGAAAAACAGAAACATCGTACCGCTCGTCTTTAGCAAATTTGTTGATGACTCCCCACTAATATAATGGACTAGTCCAGTAGAGTGAACATGGCGGACAACGTGGCAGAGGAGAGCGCGAGTCTGCCGGCTCTAGCCGTGACCGCTGCCGTGGGCGCCGTGGTGCTGCTGCTGGTACTGCTGTGCGGGGTAGGGCAGGGCAAGGGACAGCAGGAAGGCGAGAAAACAGGTAAGTCGCAAGGCCAGAGGGTTATTAAATGTTGTAAGGGGTGGGGGGAGGGGGTAGCCTTCGTTGCAAGCTTATACTGGGGGTTTGGTGGTCTTCGGCTGTTTTCTGATTTTTAGCCCAGTTCTAAAAACGGGGGTATTTCAACCAGGCTGGCTATATTGTCTATATGCAATCAGAAAATAGCACCTAAAAGCTCCCAAAGACCCTGAAGTCCCCCAAAACCCACAGTTTTTTTGCCATGCTATAGGGAGGGGGAGGTGCAAAGGGCACTCCAAGCAGAGGTTTGGGTTTTGGATTTTTTATCGTTTTTGGACCGGCATCTCTTTTTCCATGTTGGGTTGGCATAAAAAAGATATCAGTTCCAACAAAGAAAATCTGATGAAAAAACCTAAAAAAATGCCCCAAAATTATACCCTGGGGATACATATAATTTGTACCTTGATCAGTGGCTAAAGCTCAAACCCTAACCTCTGCTTGGAGATTGAGAGTAGCAACTGTACTTAGGCTATAAACTGTTTTGGGTCAGGAGATACAAATGCTTAATTGATAAAAAAAATTCCAACAATTTGTAGATAACAAATTGTGCAAACACTTGGTCGAGCTGAAACACTTGGTTAGGGGGCTCCTGGTCCTGGGAATTGAATCGGATCCGGGCTGCTAGCTAGTCACCCCAACTCCATAACCGCTAGGCCAAAAGGTCCAACACCTGTCAGACAAGTTGGTATAGGGTTGGACAAGTTTTCAAGAATCCCTATGGGGCAAGTACATGGTCATTTCTACTTGCCCGAACCAACTTTTCACTTTCACCCAATGCAAGATATAAATGACATATTTCTTTGCATTTTTACCGCAAGGAAAATCTTTAGTAAATAAAAAAAAGCCCTTTATAATATATTGTTCTATGCTTGAACAGTATTTACCAAAATAAAGAGGTTTGAGACTTGCAAATGATTCTCTCATACTTTTGACTGACATCAATGAAATATTATAGGAATACGTTATGGGACAATAATGAGTGATTTTGCTCCAAACACTGGGGCACAATACCACATCTAAAAAATACAACAAAATCGGGCAAGTACAGGGTGATATTCACTTGCCCGAACAGTACTTTACTTGCCCTGGACAAGTGGGCAATGGGACTTGTCTAACCCTGCCCGGTAGCAGTGTTGCGACATGTCTGCATTGCGTCATGACAAAAAAGATTTGTTTATTTTCTATGAAAGCAGAAGAGAAAAGCAGCAAAGTGAAGAAACAGCCCAGAAAAGCCAAGCCCAAGCCGGCTCTGAAACAGCGAGCGGGAGCCCACACCTTCTCACACACACTACTGGCCACCTCACTCAAGGGACACAGTGGCAGGGTCATGGGACTGGACTTCAGCACTAATGCCAAGTACCTGGCAACATGTGCAGAAGGTTTGTGTTATATGTTACATTTGTCAAAGGGAAACCCAGTACTAGTAATACTCCATGGGCCCTATCTAGTACTGGTACCCTTTCTCTTACTTTTATGTTTACATTTGCAGAAGGCATGGTTATAGCTAGCGCGAAGTAGCGTATGGGGCCCCCTACGCTATAAATTAATTTTCACCCCCTACACTATAACTTTGACCCCCTGTGCTAAATTTTCAATACAGCGTAGGGGCATTGTGACTGAATTTCTTTGTTCAAGAATGCCAGATCAAATGTGAAAAATTACCAATCAAGGATACATTGTACTTACCTTAGAAATAACATTTTTTCCCTTTGGGTATCCCTCAAATGGCCCTTTTTTAGCTCAATTTTTTAAAAGCTCCGCCCCATCCCCCCTCTCGGTCGCTTCGCTCCCTTGACATGCGGCCAGTACCACTACGCTAAAATTAAATCCTAGCTAGAACCCTGGAAGGAAAACATTGTTTTTGCTCTGTTTTCTTCTTCTTCTTCTGCAAACACATAAACCATACATGTATGTCTGTCAAACCAGTAACTAGTGCTGTTGCAGACAGCCTATTTAGTTGGGTTACATTATGTAGCAAGTTGCAGAACAAAGTTGGAGGGACTGTCACCATATATAAACATAATGCATTTGCCATGTACCTGAACATAATGCTTTCACTAAATGCAAATGTTACCTTTCAAGTTCAACATTATTTTTGCTTGCATTTGCCTTAGTCCACTATTATGATGTATAAAATGGAATCAGAAACTGCTGCAGTAACATGATAATTGGTTATGAATTGATAAAATGTGTTGTATCAATGTATGTTCCACAGACAGGACTGTACGGATCTGGAGTCTTAAAGACTGGAAAGACAAAGAGCACAAGTAAGTTGTGTCTTGTTTAAAGTTAAAACTTTTTGTCAAACACAAAAAATTCTCTCACCTAGAGCTTTCGACCAGTCACTCTGGTCTTCCTCAGTAGACTGACCCAGTGAGGCTTGTCACATGACTTCTTTGAAGTGTGACGTCAACACTGGGTCAAAGGTATCTGGTAGACGATGTTCTAAGTGAGAGAATTTTTTTGTGTTAGACCAAAAGTTTTAACTTTATACATGTAACTACCAACACAGATGAACTTTCATGATAGTATAAGTTATGTCTTACTGTTGTTATCACCTTTTTAAAAACTTTTCTGTATACATTACAGTAACTACAAATGTATTCCTATCTGTTATGTGAGGGCAGGGCTTGAAATTCCCTTTTTCTGCATTCCTGCACAGGTGCAGCTAACATTAGAAATACTAGTAACCTGCTCTGGAAAAATTTTTAACGCACCATTTCACATGAACTACCTTTGATATACATGATCAAACTGGAAGCTGTGACAGGCCAGGGGCTTGAGTTAGAAAGTTTACTGGTGCAGTGTACAAAATACTTTTTTGAACCAGGTTGCCCAATGGGCACCTACGGCAAAAATTAGATTGCCCATCAGAATTTTAGGTTGCCCCTCCTATAAGTTACTACTTTCCTCAAAAAGAGTCAAATGAAGTAATGTTACATACATAAGCCTTTGACATTATTTCTAACAGCCTTAAGTTAACTGATACTAGTAATAGCCATTAATGCCTAAAATTTAGTTAAAAAGCATCCGCCGGATACAGTGGTGCAAGCCAAGTGGGCAAGATTTGGGGGTGGGGGGTGGGGGGGGGTATTCTTAAAATTCAGGTAGCACACTGGGCTACCTAGGTTCAAAAATAGGTTGCCCCAAGTAAAATTTGTTTTTCCCGGGGCAACTGGGCAACCAGGTATTTTGCACGCTGCTGGTGACATAAAGAAGTAAGTAAAGAACTTACCCTCTGTGTCCACAGGAGTGTCCAAGTGAATGTGGAGTTGGATCATGCCACTTCTGTCAAGTTCAGTCCTGATAACAGGTACTAGTAACATTGTTTGAACGTTCGATTGGAATTGTAACAATTACACAATAAAAATTGGGCACAGGCAGCTATTGCTGGTGACGTGACCCTCACATAAAATAATAAAATTATCAATTGCAGAACACAATATTACTAGCATGACGACATCAATTTGCTACTTTTTACAAGGCGATGTGAATCAATCAATATAAGCGTACATAGACTAAAATGTAACATTTGCCCGACATGAAAGGAGGGTAATATTAGTATTGAAGACGAATTCCACTTTATGGTGTCATGTCCAACATATGAAGAAAACAGACAAAAGTTGATGCAATCCATAGCTTCCAAAACTAATGTTACGCTACCTCACTCAAAATCAGATATCTTTAATATGCTCCTTTCATGTCCTACTCAGTTATCAGTGTATGTTGGAAAATTCATATTTGAATCACTACAAAAATGACACCATATTGTAAATAGCTGATATATCCCCTGAATTACAGAATGTAATACTAGTAATACTCTTCCTATGAAAACACAATAGATTAGCTCGTTAGAATCATATTTTAGTATTAGTTTGTGTGTACATGTGTATGTACCATTGTTGTTTCTTTGCCATATATTGTACCAGCTACAGTTGTTGAGCAATAAAGTTGATTGATATCATACATTTTTACATCATCATTTCTCTTAACATGTTAGTCCACCTTCCTTGCTAAAACTGTAAAGGTTATACTCTGTTAAAATTTTGAATGCCATGTTCTGTAGGGCCTTCATTGTTGCACTTTACAATGGGAACACCATCAGAGTCTTCCGTATCGGCAGAAAGGACGAAGGAACAGGCATTCATGTGTCAGCACTGGAACAGGACTTTCCACAGGTACATGTACATGTAGGAGGGGGTAGTGGGGAGGGGGTAGTGTTAGGGGGGTAGTGGGAGGGGAACAGGCATTCATGTGTCAGCACTGGAACAGGACTTTCCACAGGTAGGAGGGAAAGAAGTAAATAGAATTAAAGAGAAAATACTGTAAATTACTTCATATTCGCGGTGGCAAAATTTTGCAGTCTGAGAAAAATGGAGATGTTTGCAGAACTATATGTTCGCAATGGCAGGAGGTGCAGCAAAAATTAGGCAGAGTATTTAATGATAAATTAGTGGTACAGAAGTGTCCACAAAGACCGTGAATATAAAAGTACCACGAAAAAAGTGTGATTTACAGTATTGAGTATCGGAAAGGAGAAAGCATCTGTACTGCACACCAGTCGTCTTACTGACTTGCAGTGATCTAGCCAGCCTGGATTTTTTCTGTCTTCTCAATTTTGTTTGACACGACAATAAAAAAAGTCATCATATGATGTCTGAGAAAAGTGGACATGTTGATAGAACTATATATTCACAGTGGCGACAGGTGCAGGAAAAAGAAAGTCCAGGAATTAATTGTTAAGCGGCATGGGGATCCAATTTTAAAAACTTGACCCTCAGAACGTTAATTTCATACATTTTGAGGGGCAAATGTTCCTGTAGACTAAGCATACTTTAAACATCTCTGTCCATATCAATACACACCAATTTTTACACGGCAAAGGTGACGATTAGGCAAAATTTGTGTACTTCATGAGTAGCAAAATTCCAAAATGCTGGTATAATTAGAACACTGCTGACTTGTCATTAATAATAATAAATGCTCTTTTTCTTGATTTCAGAAAAGTATCAAGGACATTGTTGGGCTGGGGATCTCCTCTAATGGGAAGTTCATGATGACTGCATTCGCTGATACAAGCATCTACGTCTGGAACACCAAACCTGGAGGTTAGAGCTCATGCACATGTAGCTTATAGGCTACACTGGCAGTCTGTCTGGATAGAATATGGATCTCTTGCTTGTCAATACTACTATTGTATAACATTGTAGTAGTATTGTCTGTGTAGTCTTGCTTGATACTAATAGAAGAAGAAGAAGGTCTCCCATGCTTGTACTACACTCTGCATAAGAGCATGTGTAGGGTGGTGCCCATGTCCATTTCCGTAGCCCTTGGACGACACACAGTTGTGCAGTGCACTACAGCAGGGGGCTTGTCCGCTGGTAGTGCTGTGTGTTTGACCTTACCACACTCTTTCTCATATGTGCTGAGTGCTAAAATCTTTGATAATACCCGGCCGGGGTTTGAACTCACGACCTCCCGGTTGCAAAGCAAGCACTCAGTACCAATTGATACTAGTAGCATACGGATAAAGCCCCTGTCACCCATGGCCAAATTTGGCCTGCCAACTCCCACCAACCATTGGGAGTTGGTCAGGAGTAAGGTCGGCTGTGGTTGGCTAGTGTTTAACAAAGTTGGCTACTGTTCAGCTGTACCAGTCATTTAAAATATTCGGGAGGTTTGGAAATGGTTGGCTGGTGTTTGGAACTAGATCAGCAGTATTTGGAGGTCAAATTTGACTCAAGTTTAACTCAAATTTGTTTTGATTCATACAGGAAGGTAAGTAACCTGCGCTAGCCAGAATATGCAGGTGATATTTCCAGCCCTAATCTAGAAGCCCAGTGCTATCATGAAATGTGATCATGAAATGCTGACTAGTTGTTCTTTATGTGTTTTTACTGCTAACCTATCTTCTGTGTATGGGCAGATCCTGGTGAGTCTGATATACACCTACATGTACTGAACAAATTTGTAACTTATTTGGCATCAATATAGCAGTTTGTAGTCCCTACAACAATCATGAAGCACTCCAGTGAGATTGTTTACATTGTGGAGAGAGATTAGGTCGCTGTATTATGAATATGTTTGACAGTTTGAGTAACAACAAACAGAGCAGTTACTGTCACTGTATTTTAGGTTAGATTAATTTGTGAAGGAAAACATTATGCAGTTGCCTGCCAATGTTACCATTCTACATTTAGTTGAATGTACATGTATCATGAACATGTTCTATTAGTTATTGTTAGTGGGTATCTTGATCATGAATCAGGGCTCAAAACTCGATGGCCGATGACCACTAAAATCTTAACTGGGACAACTAAGAAGACAATTTGGGACATTTTTTAGCCAATATAAAAATACTCAACATCAGAATGTCTGACCCTTCTTTCTTTTGGCTCTGGAAAAAGCTCCCAAAAATTTGCCATTTACTCTGCAATTGTAGCATGACTCAAAGTCAGAACGTAAGCAAAATAAAGCTGACTCCAAGTTCACTTCCTGAAAACAGGTTGTGACAGTTCATCCTCACTTTGGAAGAATTAAAATTTATTTTCGGGAAAGTGCTGGGAAAATAGGAAAAAAATTAATTTCAAGGCCTAATGAATGCCCCAATGAACAGTTAAAGAGGCCTACTAAAAAAAGCCCATCTGGCAGAAATGCTGATGTTGACAGGATGTTTAACTCGTATGTGCCTGTCTTATCCAGGGAGAGGTTTCTGGCCACCATTGACACCCATCAGATTGGAGAACTACCACGCAGCTGTCTCACCCTGTGGCAGGTTCATCGGCTGCTCAGGTACATGTTCAGTAGATCTCGAAATCCGCAAATCATGATTAAAAGTTGTGCAAAATGCGTTTAAAAGCCTCATGCATTTAATGATCATGTTTTGGCTGTGTTTCTTCTTTTCCTTTTGTCAAATTGACCTGGAGCAGACAACTGTCACCATGGTACTACATTGTAGTAACTCATGTGGCATTAGTCAGGATTGATTATGTAGCAAGGTGTGTGCAGAGTTGGAGGGGCTGGTCATCATAATCTCATATATATGTATTATAAAATATTGAATGTTATTCAGTAAAAACAAACAAAGGAATAGTATTACTGTTTCTTTAGCTAGACCATGTGAAGGTAAACATAATGCAAATGCTTGTATCTTTTACTATCTTAAGGAACCCCTTAAAATTATTAGCTGGAGTTGAGATTAAATTTAATAATGATTATCTTGTCTCCCCACAGGTTTCACTCCAGATGTGAAGGTCTGGGAAGTAAGCTTTACAAAAGGAGGGGAGTTTAAGGAAGTCTCCAGGGCGTTTGAGTTGAAAGGACATTCATCGGGGGTGTACTCTTTTGACTTCAACGTGGACTCCACCCGCATGGTGTCTGTGTCCAAGGACGGGACATGGAGACTCTGGGACACCAACAGTAAGTCTTAAAGGGGCATTGTGTAACATTTTTGCACCAGAAATCGAAATATTTTAATGGACAAATGTTTGTGATTGTGATTTATGTCCACTTTTCAACATATTTGTACAATTATCTCACATTTCTGACATTTATATAGTAATAAAACAGCCCATATGAGGTTTACTCAGTTTGTGGTGCCACCACAAAATAAACACAGAATGTAAACAAACATGGCTGACCGCTTTGTTTCCAGCTTAAGCTAAATGGCACCTCTTGTAGCAAGGGAGTAGGGTGGATTTAACTTACTTTGTGAAGAAATGACCAGAAAATTTACTTTTTGTATTGTCCTATTAATGTTAACATTTTCCCTCATTTTAAGGTCAACTTGATACCAATAAATATACAGTGGCTGGATATTAACAATTTTTGTAAATAAACACTTTTTGTACACATTCAAATGATAAGCAATTATGTCACATTTTTATCCCCTGAATATAATGTTTTGCAACTACTGTGTAATGATATACATGTAAGGCCTTGAAAATGTTTTGTTTCCCAACTGACCCTAGAAAAAACTGCTGACCCTAGCCTTTTTTTCTTGATCCCTGCAATGCAAGGGACATATTAAATATTTCGAGCTGATCGACCTTTTCTAGCTTCATGACCTGACACCTAAGTGATGAAACGTTGTACAATCGGTTTTCCAACATTTACATCTAAAATATAAGTGTCCTCATGCAAGTTTTACTTCGTTAAACTGTTTATAATTATATAAGTTGGATCACAAGAGATAACCAAAGTTAAAAAATAGAAAAGGATAATAAAAAGATAATCCCTATACCTACCGACAATGTTTTTTTTTTTTTGTATTTCACAGTTGAGTACCAGAAGGGCCAGGAGGCCAGTTTGCTGAGTAAGGGAGAACTCCACAGCCCAGCACAGTGTATGGTGGCCATGGCTCCCAACGGGTCATCCTTCGCTATAGCTCAGGGTTATGACATCAGCCTGTACTCTACAGAAACTGGGCAGGAGGAGGAGAAATTCACAGACGTTCACGCAGGTGTTTGTTTGTTTGTTTGTTTGCTTTGCACAACCAGTAAACCAGATTCAAGTGTAACACACCAGTTACAGGAAGTACAGTCAAGCTGCATAAGACCAGACTGTAAGTAAGTACTTGTATAGTTTTAACCACTCCTACTGGGAATAACTTACATAACTCTTATTATTGGTAATTATGGTGGGTTTTTGAATGTCAATAAGGTGTTTCTCTCCTCAAAACATGGGCCTCCAGCTTTGCGCCCCATCCAAGAGAATGTCCACAACTGAAGTTAGGTACACATTTTCACCCGAGTGAAGAAACAGGTTTTAAGTCCCTTTCCCAAGGGCATAATAGTGGGGTTTGACAGAGGTTCAAACCCAGAACCTGAGTCAACTGCCACCTCATTTTGTGTCAATGGTGTTGTACAGATCATGCATGTAGAGGTTCTTGACTTGAATTTCTATGAATCGTACCTGAAGTAAAGTACACAGTATTCCAATGCTTTAATATTGGCAATTGTTTAAAAGTATACTCCTTTTTGCACAGTAGTTACGTTACATGCTGTACATCTAAACTTTATGCTAAAAGGTTATTTGAGAGGGTCAGAAGTACATGTAGCTTCAGTTGTTGACTGCAAATGCAGTGAGGACAAAGGAGACTCAGTAGCTAAAATACTACCTTGCGATGTCAAAAACAAGGTTTAAAGTACAATTCACAGAAAAGGCAACTTGAGCATCCACCTCCATGCTTGTGTCTTGTGATGCCAGCAGAAAATGATTCTATATTGTGAATAGCAAAGTGAATCTTAATTATTCATAACCACTTGTTTGACAATAGCTGACATTTCAATGACCGTCTGTCAACTTCATCAGGACAGTTAACAAAAAGAAACAAAATCATTATAGTTCAGTTCATACCATAGGAATTTAAATCTATATTGCTTTCCCTTGTTTTTCTTCTCCTCATGCCATATCGTTAAATGGATTCAATTTCTTCTTTTTTGGGCCAAATGAGAATGATGAAATTTGGCATGAAGGTTAAGGGATGAAGTACATTGTACCCCCAGATGTGTTTTTTTCATTCCATTAATACAGGCGTTTTCACCAATGTTTTCCATATTGTTTTGTTCCAGAACCAGTGACAGCTGTGGCCTTTGACCTGGGCAGTAAGTTCCTGGTGTCTGCAGGTGACAAACACGTGCGAGTTCTCCACAACACAGTCGGGTACCACGCCCTGCTGCACGACCTACAACACAAACTCAAGACTACCCAGAGTACTGCTTACAAGGTACAGGCACAACACACTGTAGAGAAACCTAACACAAACTCAAGGTACAGGCACAACACACTGTAGAGAAACCTAACACAAACTCAAGGTACAGGCACAACACACTGTAGAGAAACTAACACAAACTCAAGGTACAGGCACAACACACTGTAGAGAAACCTGTAGGGAACTTTTTGGTTGACATTCCATCACCAATAATGCCACAATCGTTAATGATACCTGTAATTGCTACATGTAATACAGACAAACAGTAGGTGCAATATACATGTAGTTACTGTAAATTCTGTTAATTTTTCTGACTTTGCTTTGTTGTTGTTTTTCTAGGAGAGACTAAAGGAACAAATAAAGGAGACAGAGTGAGTAGATTTCCTCACCTTTCATTGAAAACCTATCATTGGAAAAACACAGTTAACCTATAAATTTGTGATAGCATCCACCAGGCCTAGCTAGATCATGGAATCCAGCAAAGAAGGGAAAAATTGGCCACTCCTGTAGAGTCAGTCTGCAGGAGAGTTAATTTTCCCCAGGCAAATGAACTCTATGGTGCCCAAAATCCATGGCCAATTTTTCTCTCTATTTGGCTAAAATTTAATGTTTTTGAACCTGCATTGCTAGCCTGGATGAGACTACATGGCTGTTCAATAGCATGTATGATTAAATTTTGTTCTGTTTCTAGATACAGAAATTTTCCCTTAAACTTCCAGGTTCAACATATTGTGCGTAAAACTATAATCATACAATAAAGAGTTTCATCATCAAGTGATTCATGTATTAATAATGCAATTTTTTTTGCAGGGATGCTCTGAAATCTATTGTTGGAGAGGAGAAAGGTGAAAAAGACAAGAAAGACAAGGAGAACAGCAAGAAGAAGGGCAAATAATGATAGAACTGTAAAACTAACTAACGTGTTACTCTACTCTACTTAACCCTGTACTGTGCTGTTCTTTGCCAGTGGGCTACATACATGTACAGCTTTTGCACAGTTTAATGCAAAGTTGGACAGCAGCACAGCTGGTAAGGAACAGCTGCAGGGTTTACCAACTTCTCAGCTAGTTTCTGAAAACTTTTGTCTACTAACCTGTAGATTAGAGCAGTTTCTATTGTCTCTCCAATCTTCTGGATTGTATACTGCTCAGCAAATCTGACAAACTAGTTAGTAAGGCCACACTAATTTAATTTGTTGGTTCTTGGATTTGCCTCTTAATTTTTTTTTTTCTGATTTGCAAAGAAAAAAAAGATTCTGGTTCTGAATCAGCTTATATTTTGCCCCCAACTGTTGAGGAAAGTTCCTGTTTTTCCATCTACATGTATCAATGCAGTCATTGGATTAAAGTTCAAAATTTATTGTTTAAATACATGTATTAACCCAGCCTTTTGTGTTGACTTCATGGCTCCTATCGTTGCATTTGGGGCTATAATAGGATGCCTAGACCTGTTTTTATTTTTTTTCTCTGTCATTTTTTTTTAAATCTGAGAACCAACAAATTGAATTGGGGTGGCCTAATGTTAGTTAAGTTAGTACATGTCTCTTGCTAAAAAAATTCAGACTTTTAGATTTGTGTCTTATTAGATCACAAATTATCTTTTCATTCAACATTCTACAATGTCAATTTTGAATCTTGTGCATACATGTACATTGTTACACATGAAAATGTTTAACTTTTTTGTTGAACATGAAGCAAGCATTTTGTTGAAATCTATTTCAGAATGATTTATTTTTTCAGTTAGTCATCTGCAAATTATGTCTTCAATTTTCTCTTTATGAAAATTATGTCAATTTTTACTTAACCGTGATGATAATTTGCATTCTAAGAAATGTATGGATCAATTCTTTTAGACGTAACTGGGAATTCTTTCATTTAGACACTACTGGCTCTGTGAAATGAGTAATTGTCAATGTGTAAGACATTGTGTTCTAAAACACTTACTGTAATTCAAAAGTTGACAATCTAAACATGACAGACAAAAGTTGAGGTTAGGGTAGGTCAATCTTTCAAATAGCACAATGTAGGTAGAATTTCCCAATTGATAGAAGACCAGGGGGGCTTTTGAATTCTGTAGTTGTGTTACAATATTCAGCTTTGTAAAATTAAATAAAGGTCTAGATCTGAAATACACCAACTGCGAAAGCAATGCTCACTACACTCAAGCTGAAAGCTAGAATATTTACTAGTACACGTGGGAGGGCTTCAGAGTCAAGTCAGTTTGACTTGTAAGGCCACATCAATTTAGTTCTTGGATTTGACTAGATTTGTCTAAATTTGTCATGATTTTGCACACACAAAATATTTAGGCACTGAATCCACTCTGAAATTCTCAATTTGGGCCCTTGTCCATGTCTTTCTAGTAACTTGCAGTTTTCCCATCTACATGTATTATACTAGCCTCTACCAGGCTCCGCGGATCGCTGGAAAAATAGTAGAAATTTGCCGAAATAAAGG
>NW_017802379.1:10986134-11022496 GCF_001625305.1 Branchiostoma belcheri | reverse complement strand
GTGGTGTGGCATTATGTCCGGGATGATGCACGTCTTTTTATTTTTACCGTAGCTGTTTTGATATTGGAGTAAATGGTTATTTTCGAAACATCCCCATGTCGTTGAAATGTTGTCGTCCGTTTATGTCACCGGTAGTAAGTCGCGGCGGGGCTGATGGGGCGGAAATGTGGGGTGGTCAGAGGTCAACATTAGGAAATGTTAATACCGATGACGTAATCCTATCGATTTCAAACTGGTCGGGTGTGGCGACCTAGTGGCGGCGTGTATTTAGTCACGTAGCAACTGGCCGGTCGTCCTAGCAACGACACATGGCCAATATTTTTGGGTTGGGCCGCTCCATAGTGTTAGTGGAGCAGCTCTTTGTAAACATGGACAATATTTTTGAGCAACCCATCAATGTGTTCTGCCTCGTGGTCGGATATGGTCTGGGGCTGGTAAACCGCACATACAGTACTAGTAGATCGGGTAATTTTATGATTTGCTAGTTGTAAAGGCGTCGTGTAGTATGAGCCGGTATATGAAGAAGTAGCCTGTGTTACACAATCATGCTTTCGGCCGGATTGATGTGCAACTGTTACTAATTACAGGGACTGCGCTAATGCCGACCCACTGTGATGCCGACCAGTCGCGCTGTGCGCATACACCGCGAATGTGCGAGTGTTCCCTGTAGACAGTCCCGGGAGTCATTTTTTTCGCACATTCCAGGAGCCAAACCAAAATACGTTCATGAACCGAGTCCAAAAAACCGAAACGTGAAAATCGGATGATCGGACCTGATGTACATTTCTCTTTCTGTAGATTGTACACACAATACACACATCTTTAGATAATCTGGCCATGGCAGGTAAAAAAAAAAGTAACCCTGAATCATACTAGATTAGCGTAAATGCATGTTTATGCGTTCAAAACAAGAAAAGAATTTGTTTGCCGGTATTAATCTCTGGAAACACGGCGCTGAATATTGACGCAAAAATATTTCGGGCATCGCGCGCCCTTCCCCGTTGTTTAGACTGTATGCAAATCCCGCGTCACGTGTCGGCATTTCGCATCTCTGATTGGTTGTTGCGTCTTAAGATGACTGAGCCGACGCGCGTTTAAACAATTTTTCTTTGTTCGATTTATCACACTTAACAGAGAATTGTCGCCAATGGCTACTTCTTTTTGTTGCAATATATAATACTTCACGGAGAATTGTCACCTATGGCTTCTTGTTTTTTTTACAGTCCGAGTAGCCTGGATGATAAAATACATCGTAGTTTTGAATTCTACTGTAAAATTGATGTTAAATTGATGGATCTGCGAATACTTTTATCAAGTTGGTGAATAATTGAATTGCAAAGTTCTTTGTGAATATTTTAACGTTTTGATGACTGTCTGTTGTCAGGGTTATTATGTTTACCGAAGGAAAACATATATTGTTTTTACTCAGTTTCTTTCTCCTCTTCTGTTCCAAACACTAACCTCTGACCTGACCAATGACATGATTTGTTGACGTCTGTCACCATGGTGACTGGTGTTGGGTTACAAATGTTGCAATTTCATGGTCTGCTCTGCTCCTGCCACCATAGTGACCACATCATTTTCGATCATGTTGATTATTGATGATAACTAATGAGAAATCATGGAGAAACCAGCCAGTTTGCCTTGACTGCTGGATGATGTTTTTGCTTGACGTAAATTCTTCCATGTGCCACTCTCCCCAGATGCATTCACCACAGAACTGAAGATGCTTGCAGCACTTGACATTAAAACATCTCGACTTGAAAACCATTTATGCCTCAGTCATGTTGTGAGGCGACCCTCAAGGAGACCACCTGTCCAAGGTGGCCACTTTTCTTTGGTCCCCTGGGTGGCCAGCTTGGACGGGTTTGACTGTACATCAAGTCTGCAAAACTGAGTAGAATACTGCTGTGCGGTGTATTAACGCACTAGATTCAAATAGGATGTAAAAGAAAATGACAAAAATAATGACTTTGATTTAAACGTCTTGATCGATCTGGTTCTACAATAACACACATTTAACAATGTGAGCTGGAGAAAGTGAAGAAATGACACCAGACACTAATTCATACACACAGACATGTTACAGTGTTGTTTGTAGTACAATGCCCAACTGCAACCAACAGTCTTTCATGTCCCAAATATATGAAACAAAGTATAGTGTTCAAAATAAACAGTCATAGAAAAATCTAACTAAGAAGAATATTACAATGTATATATGTCCAGAAATTGGAAAATAAATAATAATAGATCACAAGTTTGGAAATAATGAAGTGAAGGAATAATATTACACATTTTTTTTTCACTAGTATGAAAACAAACTCAAATCATACACATAGGCATACAACTAGATATTACACATTCAATCTTGACACTAGAAATTTTCAAAGCTGGCAGGGTTCTGAATACTTTTTTTCTCAGGCTGCCCACTAGGCAACCAAGCTACATGTACAAATGTAGGTTGCCTATCGATATTTCAGGTTGTTGTTGACACTGTTTAGGCCACACCAATTTAATTTGTTGGTTCTCAGATTTTTCTGAGAGAAAATATGAAGCGATGGCGAAAAAATATATAAACAGGTCCAGGCATCCTATTATAGCCTTAAATGCTACGATAGGAGCCATGAAGTCAACACAAAAGGCTGGGTTAATATCTCAACAATGAATTTTGAACTTCTAATCACACCACTGCATTGATAGATGGAAAGACTTTAGTAACAACTACATGTAGGAAGAAAAGGAATTTCCTCAACTGTTTGGGGGAAAATATGAGCATTTTTTAGTTGATTCAGGACCAGAATCTTTTTTTCTTTTTTGCGAATAAAAAAAAATGAAGAGGCGAATCCGAGAACCAACAAATTAAATTGGTGTGGCCTTAGTTTAGAAGGTACATCGTGTAATACATAAGCCAGGCCATCTGTTGTGCTGGCCGAAACAGGACACAGTATATTTCAGAAGAGACTGTAACTTTTGCACTGGGCAATTTAGCATCTCTAATATACTCACAGACAAACCAAGACTTGCATACCAAGAGTGCGGTATTTTGAACTTTTGCTGGTTGAAAGGGTAGAATATTTGGCAAAACATGATTTGGGCAAAGAAAATTGAGCTGTATATGTAGCTAGCGCTGTATCGTTCACTTTTTTCTACGTTTTGAAGAGAAAAACAATGGAAGCACACCCCTACATTAACACATGTATTGCATACAATCATCAGCATACAATGTAGAGTACAGTATTCTAGCCTAGGTGCTCTCTTAACAGTATCATATCATTGCTATACAACCATTTCTTACTTCCCGACAAATTCCCTGACCATACATACATGTATGTATTTTTCCTTTAAAATCTATGACTAACTATATAGTAGCTCACCTAAATAGTAGCAATTCATATCTCACCATTGCCCTGTAACGTTCACACCAATCTTCAGACATGCTACAATTAATTACCTGTACTTACAGCTGCAGTATACATGTATTTGCAGACCTACTGCACACTATGTCATACATCTCTTACAGTAGAGTCTCCTGGGAAGTTATCAATGTACAATGCACAGGCTGTTTATAAAGGCATCCAGTGTAATTTCCGGGTAATAGAACATTCTGGGACATTTTGATAGCAGACTTTTGTCAATCAAGACATGGTGATTTAATCCTTGTCTTGAAGCATTTGAAATAGCCACAAAACTCGAGAAGAGTTATTTTAATTTTTTGGTACCACGGTGACCAATAAATAGATAGAACCAGCCTACAATACAAAAATGTTTTCTGTTAGAGATATCAGTATACTATGCTATGGGTTGATTCAACTTGTACATGTACTACATTAATAAGAATGGTACAGAAAATTCTTCCAGTTTTACCACCCTGAAATCAATTTGGATGCCTTTAATTCTATTTGAGACTGAAACTTCCTGATTTCCCAGACTCGCTACTGTGGCAGTACTTGATACATGTACATAGATACTAAACATTGCTGGACTGCTTGCTGGTCATTTTTTTCAATATGCAGAGTTTTTGTACACTTGAGCTGGAAGTTGAGAAAAGAGGCTCTTGGCCACCTACTATAAAGCAGTTCTATCTACAATAACCTGCACCCCTGCTTTACCTTGGCCCCATATTCAATACAAATGTACTTTGAATAATCCTATAGATTCTGCCTAGACTGCCCTGTCATATACATACACACACTCAGTTTGGTACATTCTATGTCAGCTTTCTGGTACACCGTTATGATATTCTGCACTGTACGCATAGCTGGGACTATTGTTTGCTCACTGTACAATGATCTGTTCATACCAGAAGCGAATTTGGAGAAACTTTGGAGTTGTACACTCACTCAAAAATTTGGGTAAGTCCAATTGCTTCACAAATTCCTCCCAAAGAACAATCCTCCTGAAGTAAAAGAGTTGTATCTTACACCGTATACTACTGACAATCCATACATTCTGCACTGTTAATGTACGAATAGCTGGGACTATCGTTTGCTCACCGTACATGATCTGTTGCTACCAGAGCGAATTTGGAGTGACTACAGTTTCAGGCAGCTGATTTTAAGACTAAGCTCTATGAATTACACATGTATTTTTTGTTCTGGTAGATCAGCCTAATTTTTGTAATACCAGGCAATTTTTCATAACCTGATTCACAGAACTTATTTTGGGTTAGGCTCTCAAGGGGTTTCCACAAAGCTTGGACAGAGCTTTGGGTTTGCACAATTACAACTAAACAGTCATGTTCTTTGGCAGAATGTACGGTAACTGTGTCTGCACAGTTTTTGTTGGATGTTTGGTCAACGTTGTCTCAGAATTTTTCCCGTTGCAGACAATATCCTTTCTAACAAAACTGTAGACGGGATGCCATCCTTTGAATACATGAATACGACCTTAAACAAGATATTCTGCTTCATCTGTGTTGGTAGAAATCATCAGAGACTGGGGGCGCCACAGACTTTCTGCAACCTATGATCCACTGCTCACAGAGTCACGGGTGTTATCTGCGTGACGTCACGGAAGCGGTGGATTGCTCATTCCTTGACAAAGAATGGAGTTGTACAGTCGAAAATTTGGGTGAGTCCAATTTGTTGTGTTGGAAATTACAGTTTAAACTTGCTTCATTAAAGATGTTCTGCTGACGTGCTGGGTTGATGCATGTACAGACAAACCATGGACAGATGTCAGCCTCAGTCTAGGTAGAGTTTTCTGGGTACGAATGAGTCTAGGTGGAGAAAATTCAGATGGCAGACTTGCTGGGATCTACTGTACATGTACTACAGTAGATGTAAATGACTATCATACACAATGTTCTGAAAAGACATCCGTTTTTTTCTCCGGAGGCTGGACCTCAGACCAGCAGGCTTGGGCAGCAGAGCAACAACATGGACTGGTACCTCTAGTCAGCATCCTCCTGGAGTTAACATTAACACAATGTCATACATTGTACATGTACACTCATCAAAACTCATTCCAACTACTAAACAATGTAAGTTTACCAGACTGAGTACAAGAAAGGTGTTCTTTCAACACCTCAGAAACACAAGACTGTAAGTATGGTTCCCACATACCAAAATAAAAAAAAATAAAAAAAATAATACAGAGCCATCCACAGATTCTCGTCAGTTCTAATGATTATGATAACTTAAAAATCTGTCAATGGATATGTTTTGGCCACAAATAGAAAGAATAACCACTTGCTGATACATGTATACACAGCTCATAGACTTTTATAGAATCAAAATTATTTAAATTCAATTTTTTCAATGTAAAATTTCATAACTAATCCATACCACAGCTATTTTAGCATTGCCTCAGAATTTTTAATTTCTCTGAAATATTTATTTATTTACAAAAAATATTTAAAAATATTAAAAAAATATTAATAAAAATGACTATACAATTTTATTACATGTAAAACATGTTGGAAGAGAAGTTTATTCAGATTCTGTATTGTACAAACCAGGGTGTTACTGTACATATAGTAAGAGAACAATGGGTTAATTTTCTAATGTACATGACTGTATAGTGTTAGACACTACATTGTACATAAGGAATAACAGCACATATGCAGGGAACAGCAGGATATGGCATGAGGAATAAAATGATAGTACGGCAAATGGTGTACAGTAGGTACAGTATAGGAACAGCAGGGCATAGAATTTGGTCAGATCAAAAGACAAGAAGAAGGCATAAGAAAGTGGCATGAGTACCTGACGTGTATCCTGTCTCTTGACATCACAATTCAGAATGTCCTGGTTTTGTTTCCAACACACAGAGACAAGGAAAGAGGAGAATGCAACTGTCATCTTACAGCAGAAGTGTGATATGATATCAGCAAACAACAAATCAAAAGCATTATTAATTATAATAATTGAGTGCAACTGTTACAGTAGCAGTACTATCAAAGCCCCTGTCACACATTCAGAGTTTTCCCCGAAATCACCTGCTAATCCAGGATAGCTGAAGTTTGGAAGCAGTCTGACCAAATTTAGGAAATCGTATGAGTTAAATTTGAGTCAAATTTGACCCCAGAACATGCCCCCATCACAACTGACCTACATGTACTACTCCTGTAGTACTGCCGAACACCAGCCGAACATGGCCAAATCTCCTGTCCACACCCAAATGTTTGAATCAACAAACAGTCAACTAGCAGAACTGACAAAACAGCAACCAACCACAGCAGACCTTGCTCCTGACCTACTCCTAACCATTATTGGTCGGGCGAGTTCAGCAGTGTTTGGGTGGCCATATTTGGTATGTGTGACAGGGGGGGCTTGAAGTACAACATTTGGAGCTACACTTGTAAGTCAAGTGCACAAAAGCATAGACTGGAAGCTCTAGGCTACAGCTAAAGCATAAAACATTTCAAATATGCTGAATAGCAGATTCAAACTTAACAGAGCACAGAACAGGCAGTAGCAGAACAATAGGAGGAAAGAGAAGAAATGCCTGGTCCATACAGGATTGTATTTAGAAAATTAAATATGAACCTGAAAAAAAATATCCCTGTGAAATTAAAGTCACCCAATGCATTTTCAGGGCAGTAAAACTGGATTTTCAAAACTTATGTCAATTTTCTGGGCATTTCTTTGGGTTGAATCAACTCTAGATCTACATCTGTATCCTAGAGCATACTGATGTCTGTGAGGCAAAAATGCAATGTCGTTGATAGAAAACCTGACTGTTTGTTTCATATTGTAGGCCACAGTGATTCTACATGTACAAAATGTAGCTATATATTGGTGGCACCGAAAAATAAAGGGGCCCCATAACGTAGCTTGTTTTTTTGGCTATTCTAAATGCTTCAAGCATTAAATGATGCTAAAAACGTGCTTAGACATGACAGTAATCATCAATATCAAAAATCCAGAATATTTCTGTTTTGTTGCCCTGAAATTGGATTGGATGTTAGAGCTTTCGACCAGTGACTCTGGTCTTCCTCTGTAGACTGACCCAGTGAGGCCATGTGACAAGCTTCACTGGGTCAGTCTACAGAGGAAAGACCAGAGTCACTGGTCGAAAGCTCTAGGTGAGAGAACTTTATGTGTTGGATCAAAAGTTTTAACTTTAAACATGTAACTACCAACACAGATGAAAAAAAGGTCCCATTCCATTCTATGCAGATCATATGGGTGGTGCCCATCTCCATTTCCGTAGCCCTTGGACGACACACAGTTGTGCAGGGCACTACAGCAGGGGGCTAGTCCACTGGTAGTGCTGTGTGTTTGACCTTCCCACACTCTTTCTCATATGTGCTGAGTGCTAAGCAGAGAAAGAAGTGTGTACCATTTTTAAAGTCTTTGGTATGACCTGGCCAGGGTTTGAACTCACGACCTCCCGGTTACAAAGCAAGCACTCTACCAATGGACCTGTATGTGTATAACATCACAGTTTGTTTACCACAATGAATGCCGGTCAATCAACGTTTATATTGTACAGGGGTGCGTAGCGCGGTGTGTGTTTGTGTGGCGTTAGCCTAATATAAGGCTTTTAATACAGTACTACTTTTGTCTAATGTCACAACTAAATCACCCATGCGGCAATAATAATGCTGTGTCAACACAACTAGATGCAGCAAAAATCAGACATACCTTACTTTGAAAACTTTGAAATGATCTTTATTCTTTAACTGACCATTCTAGAATCTTTAGAACAGGTAAACAAACTGTGACGTAATAATGGTATAGGTCCATTGAGATATTGCACAGATGAACTTTCATGATGATTCCTTATTCCTTACCTCCTCGTCCCACCCCTCGCTCACCCCAGCCAGCTGGTAGTGTTTCTTGCGCAGGTCGGAGAGTTTCTGTCTCTCCTTGGTGAGCGAGCTCTCTAACTCCAGCACGTGGACCTGGGAGTCCATCTCCAGTCGCTTGATGGTCGTCAGGGACATGGCAGAGAAGTCCATGGTGTCTGACAAGGAAAATGCAAAATTATCAATGTTTATTTGCTCATTCCTTCACAAATGTACAGCAGGAGGGAGCAGAAGTGCATCCCCCTGAACTATGTACAATTTGCCACATTTTTCACATCAATGTTGGAAAACAATACACAAATAAAATAACGTATAAATACAAAAGACACTTAGGCCACACCAATTTAACTTCTTGGTTAACGGATTTTTCTACAAAAATAATGGAGCGGACGGGCGATAAAAAAATAAAAATAAAAACAGGCCTAGGCATCGTATTATGGCCCAAAATGGCATGATAGGAGCCATGAAGTCCACATACCAGGCTGGTTCAAAATTTAAACAATGAATTTTGAACTTTTAATGATACCATTGCATTGAAAGATGGAATAACTGTAACAACTAGGGTGCAAATGACTGTTTTAAACTGTTCAGGGAAAAATATGAACATTTTGCAGTTTATTTTGAATTTTTATTTTTATTTGCAAATCAGAAAAAAATGAAGCGGGCGAATCCGTTAACCAAGAAATTTAATTGGTGTGGCCTTATAAAATTATATAATCAAATTTTTAAATTAATTTCATAATATTATGATATAATAAAAAATAGTAGCACTAAATAATATCAAAGTTATGTTAATGATTCCTCATGAAGATCACTCAAAGTAGGCTCCAAGAACACAAAAGGTCTACTATAATAGTAGCTTAACAACTTTGGAAGTTTAAAAATACACAGAATTGCACGAACATTCAGTCTCATTGATTTACATTGGACAGAGCAATGGTCAGAGTAAAAATCTTGGACACGGAGCTAGACTAGATTTGCAAAAGGTACAAAATAATGTAAAAAAAAAACATCTCATCAGGGAATTGCAGCCATTCCTCAATAAAGACGGGGGGCGCCACAGACTTTCTTCAACCCATGATCCACTGTTCACTGAGTCATGTGTGTCATTAATTAAGTGATGTTACAGAAATGGATTTTTATTCCTCAACAAAGACTGGAGTTGTACACTCAGTCAAAAATTTGGGTAAGTCCAATGTTGCTTCACAAATTCCTCACAAAGACCTGAATTCTCTTTTTCTCCTGAAGTAGAAGAGTTGTGTCTTGCACCGTATACTACTGACAATCTTCCAACTCCCACAATAATTGAGACTCAATTCAAATTTGCATTACTAGCCCTTAGTCTAAAGTAAGGAACTTAAGAATTATAGAATCATAAAGTCTTCATTTACTACATACCACTCTCCTCAATCTGAGCCTGACCAGACTTGGTTGTTGCTACAACGTTGGCCGTGGCGTTGGCCACACCCTTGGAAGCTGCCCGCAGCTCCTTCAGTGTGGCACTGTTCTTCTCAGCTTTGACCTGCAAAATACAAGTTTAATGTATTGTAAATCTTGAAATATTTATTTTTGGGGTGCCTCTCAACCATGAAATCATATTTTTCTGCTCTACATGTACATGTAGTTCTGTTTTAATCTTAAAACACTGTGAGAACTTTCTTTCCAACCTTTACCACAAAATGCCACCCCTGGAAAAACTCATTTACCATGGTTATGATAATTAAATTATTACTGTTGGTGACAATTATCAGTATCACAACAGAATGATGGACATTTACTTGTCAAGTTACATGTACATGACAGGTATACTTCAGAATCTTCATTTTTGCCACTTTTCTTAGCACTGGTGGATTTGTGCTCGTTACATCATTAACTACCCTACACATTGATCCAGCATATGAAAAGTGCCTAGTAGACTCAGTAGACAAAGGATACAGGACTATGTCAAGGTCCAGTACTTTACCATTATTCTGAATTGAATAGAGGATGTGACAAGGCCCTGTGCTATGGATACAGGATGTGAAAAGGCCCTGTGCTATGGATACAGGAAATGTCTTGGCCCTGTAAAGTGTATATTACACAGTCGTACCTTTGATGCTGCTACCAGTTGTGCAGAGCTTGCAGCTATCTCATGAGAACAGACGACCAGCTCCTCAAACTTGCCTGTTCCCTGGATCACCTTGTCTGCTGCATCCCTGAGGAGTCATGGCAGCAAGCAATGATTGACACATTTTTGGTTGGGAAGAAAGCCACATTATTTGTTGGTACAATTTATAACCAATTCAAAGGCACCTACATCAATATCAGGGCAGTAAAACTGGATTCATCAAAGTCAACTGTCTGGTCAGTTTTTGAATGTACCATTACTACTCACTACTCTGGTACAAATGTAATTTTAAAGTAAGTCAATCCTACTAATTATTGTATTCTACTGTGAAAATAATTTGTCTCCTACAATTTATAGGGGAGTTGCTATACCTGACATGTGAAGACAGAATGGATATACATTTTCCAGTTAGCAAATTAATGTCATTTTTCAGTAAACGTCTTCATGTCTTTATGTCTTGTCTTTGTTCAGAAATGCCTCTATCATGTCTAGTGTCCAATGGCCTTTTCATATTAGGCACTTTAATCTACTAGTGCATTAAACATATTGAATGTGATTGGTGAAAAAAACACTGTAAATGTTCTCTATGTTACAGTATATATTAGGACCTAGTTCAAACAAAGTTGATACTGACGTGAGCACAGTTGCACCCCAGCCGACAGTCTTGGCTGCAGACACCAGTCCCTCTGTCCAGCGAGGGTTTCGGTTGTAAAACTCCTGGGCTGTAGCTGTACCCTGTAGGGTGTATGTAGGTAACATGTAAAACTCCTGGGCTGTAGCTGTACCCTGTAGGGTGTATGTAGGCTACATGTAAAACTCCTGGGCTGTAGCTGTACCCTGTAGGGTGTATGTACAAAATGTAGGTTACATGTAAAACTCCTGGGCTGTAGCTGTACCCTGTAGGGTGTATGTTGGTTACATGTAAAACTCCTGGGCACTAATTTTAAGTAGAATTCATGGTGAAAAGACCAGTTGGTGGATTTGTTTTCTGTAGCCATGCCAGTGTGGCAAGCATTGCATTCATTAATAGCTGAAAAGCCATGCTTGGTGTTACATGTTACTGAGTCTGCACATTAAAACTATCATGCATTTATTACGTCTCAATGTAATACCTCCTATTCCTGTCCATTCTGTCAGCATTTTTGACTACAAACTACAGAACAGTGCTGTCCTCTGTACAGCTGTGCACAGCCAACTTTGTGCTGTCTAGTGTGACTACCGTACTGTGCACTCAGTACCTCAAACAGCTGTCCCAGGCTGTCCCACAACCTTGTCTGATGGTTGTAGATTTATGGAAAATGTAAAATTAGTTGCTTAGTCAGTTAGTGTGGCAATAATTGTAGGCCAGTCTCCCCAGTTCTTGTAGTACACACTAGTTCAACATTACAACATGCAATTATGGTATTTTGCTTCACTTATTCATGCATTCAATAATTGGATTAAAAATCAGGGTTGGACAAGTCCAATTGCCCACTTGCCCATGCAGGGCAAGTAAAAGTACTGTTCGGGAAAGTGTATGTGCCCCTACAATGTAGATTTACCCGATTGGGCAAGTAAATTTTTTGGATGCAAAGTATAACCGCTACGGTGTTTGGAGCAAGTCAAACCACCATCCTTAATCCGATAAATAAAGAATCCAACATTATAAACTCCAAAATAAGATAATTTCCTTGGCGGTAGTAAAATGCAGTGAAAAAAATTAAAATGTATATTTTGGGCAAGTGAAAAGTTGGTTCGGGCAAGTGGAAATGTAGGGCAAGACAGTGGATTTTTGAAAACTTGTCCAACCCTGAAAATGGAGGGCTAGTTAAAATTTCAAGGTACTGATGCTGCTATTTTCTATTTGTAAGACGTACATCTTCTTACACTGAATTTTGTCCATAGATGAATTAAAAGTTTTTGACTAGAAAGCCCCCCCAAAAAATCCATCAAATGACGGATAGACGGAGGCATGCCTAGAACGTAACACTGACACTGTTCAGAGGTAGGAGTAGTGGACTCACCCTGCCCTGTGCCACTATGTCATTCTGTAGGTCCTTAGACTTGATGATGAGCTGTTTGATGGCTTTCATCAGCTCTGTACAGGAGTCCAGGATTCTACAAAAACATAGAAACAACATAAGATTTCAGGTCCAGATACTGATATTCTGTGTGTCAGAAATTAGATTTACATTTACACAAAATTATACCAATGAACTAAAACAAAAATTTACCAAATGAATCTGATATGTACTAAATGTGACTCAGCTGACAAGGCAAAAAACAATCCATAATTTTAAGAACAATTATTAGCATGTCTCCATGCAGAACGTACATGACTTTAAAATTGTACATGTATCACACTGACTGTGCATATACTAATGTTGCATCTGCATAGACACAGATACATGTACATGGGGATAAAACAGAAATACTATTATAATAGTATTTCTGTTTTATCCCCATGTACATGTATCTGTGTCTATGCAGATGCAACATTAGTATATGCACAGTCAGTGTGATACATGTACAATTTTAAAGTCATGTACGTTCTGCATGGAGACATGCTAATAATTATTATGCAACACACAGGATGCAATGTTGACTATCAATTCATGCTATAATAATTATCTTTTAGCAGACTTAGTATAAAAAAACAAGCAGATACAACTTTGCAACTGTTATTGCATATTGAAAAGGGTTGAACAAATTCCATAACTAACAAGGCAACTTTGTTGTTGAGAGTTGACTCAGTTGACAAATTGATTAATACATGTAGGTTAGACACTTCATTCCAAATCTGGTGTTTGCTGTAAAGTCAGCACTACTCACTGGGTAGATGTGACCCTTACTAAAGACTGGTGTGGGGAGAGATGGGTGCTACATAGACAACAGAACAGAAGGAAACAGGGCAGGAAACAGAACAAGTTATGGCAAGATAGATGTATAAAGAAAATAGTACAGCCCACAGATATTTTTTTCACACACACATATATATATATATATATATATAGATAGATAGATAGATATATGTTGCATTTTCTTTCATTTTGGCATTTTGCACGATGTACAGTCAATGTAAATGATTGTTTGGTGTTGTGTCTGAAATTTAACATGCAAATACCATATTGGCATCAAACAAAAAGCCAATTATACACAACAATAAAGCCTGCAGAAACCTGAAGTTATTAATAATATATAGTTTACTACAATTACACACACTATACATGTGCATGTACATTGTATGTTGCACAAGAAATGTTCAGAATGATGAAATCTGTATGCAATGAAATATTTGAATTTAACAAAATTATAAGTAACAGTGGGCTGTATTTGTGTAGTAAAGTCAGGGAGACATTTAGAAGCTAAAAAGGAGATAGAACAGAACAGAATACAATGTAGGACAGAAAAAAGACATTAAAAAAAGTGTAGATTTCAGGAATGAATGACTAAATACTTTTTATGCACATCACATGTCATTAAAGCCCCTGTCACACATTCAGACATTTAGGGTTTAAACTGGTGGTCCGATGGCCACTGACCACTAAATTTTGGCCTGGACAACTAAAAAGACACTTTGGGACATTTTCAGCAGTGTTTGGTAGGCCCGGCATTTTCTGCTTTGTGTGACAGGGGCTTAATATTAATAATAAACACTATATAAAATTTAACAGGGCCTCTCTTAATGACTTACTTCTCGTTCACCTCCAGCCTGACCCCTGAGCTGCCCTGTCGAGACTTGTTCAGCATCTCCTCGATCTTAGCTGCAGCCTTGTCCACTGCCTCTGACGTCTCAGACATCTCTGTCTCCACCAGGTCTCCCAGCTCACTCTTAATGTCTGCTATCTTAGGGATCAGGTCCTGGGAAATTACAGAATCTTAATATATACTTGGGTCAAGTGATGGAAGATAGGGAGTGTTGGTCAGCCATTTTGTCTCGAGGCCAGGGACACCAGGACTCGACATAAGTCATAAGTCAAGTAAGTCAAGTATTATATTAGGACAAACCAATTTAATTTGTTGGTTCTCGGATTCACTTCTTCATTTGTTTCTGATTTGCAAAAAAAAAAAAAGATTCAAGTTCTAAATCAACTCAAATATATATATATACTCATATTTTGCCCCAAAAAGTTGAAGTAAGTCCTTTTGTTCCTATTATAATAGTAACTGTTGTTACAGTCTTTCCAGCTATCAATGCAGTGGTTTGATTAAAAGTTCAAAATTCACAGTTTAAATATCAACCCAACCTTTTGTGTTGACTTCATGGCTCCTATTGTAACATTTGGAGCTATTGTTTAAACATATTATGACATCCAAGCACTATGACGTAAATAAAATCTATGCAAATTTGTTCATACACAATGTGCATGTTTCAAAAAGAGAGAAGAGATCCTGTAGAAGATCCTGTAGATAGAGACATAGCACAGAAATGTACACTAAGTCTTGTTTTTTCTATACTTGTACCCGGCAACACGGCAAGTTATCTTAAGCCCCGGTCACACTGGGCGAACTTTGCTGTAGCGTTCCTTGAACGGTGAATAAAATTCAGCACCGCTGGAAACCGCTCACCACCGTTAAACAGACGTTGGCCCCCGTTAAAGCAACGCCGTGTACGCCCGGCCACCGCTGATGTTTCTGGAGGGGCCCTCCTACCACTCCGAAAGTTTTGAGCTGCACAAAATATTGCGAGCGGTGAGGAGGGGGCAATTTTCCGCCCCGGCAAAGTTCACCCTAGCCCCACCAACGCCAAGTCAAAGTTTGGCATCGCTAGATGCAAGTTCGTGGACGCTTCGGTCCGCTAGGCCAATGCAGAAATCTTGAACGCTGGACCACCGCTGCTTCGCCAGCGTTGCCCGGGCGGTGATTAAACGTTGCACAAACTTCGCTGGAGCGGTTGCAAGCGTTTTACGAGCGGACACGGGGTTGCTGGAACGTTGTCGGGCGTTGAAGCAGCGATCCATGTCGGCAATAAACTTTGGTTTGGCGTTGGTATAGAGGTGCCGGAGCGGTGACGAGCATTGTCGAAATTCGGCCCCCGTCCCTACTGTTACAGGAACGCTCCAGCAAAGTTCGGCCAGTGTGACCGGGCCTTAACTGTCAGTGACTAATAATATAGCTTAGTGCATTTGGCCCATGTAGGGCGTGAATATGCAATAAAGTTCATTGTCATTGTCATTACATACCTGAGCACAAGTGATGATATCTTGAATTGAAGCCTTCACATCTTGAACTTGTTGACCGGTGACCTCAGCTGACCCTTGTTGGCGTAGTGACCCGAGCAGCACCAGACTTTTCTCCCCGGTACCCTTACACTTCTCAGCAAGATCTGTGAAGGAACAAGTCTTTCCTTTATCTTCATGGCAAAATTTCAAGGAATAAAATATGTTCACTATCGGGTCGTGTGGCACAACAGCAGCATGCTCAACTCGGAACCAAGAGGTCCCGGGTTCAAGTCCTGACATGCCACTGATCTTGTGCCTTTGGGAAATGCACTTTACACGACTTTCCAAACTAAACTCAAGTGAAAATGATATTGTCTGTCCAGTATTTGTTTCCATGTGTGGGACACAACACCAGCAACAGCTGCCTGTGTCCCACGTGTATTGCACTGTAACAGCAGCAATTTTGATAAATCAAATAAAATCAATTCAAAGTGGTGGCATATGATAGCGGTAATGATATTAGTACAGAAGGGATTGTGAATAAAATTTGGTTTTCAGAAAACAAAGAACATGAGTATGGTGCTAACTTTAGAGCAGCAAAATAAAAATATAATATTGATATGGGGAAGTCTGTCAGATAATACCTACTGTTCTTCGAATATTTTGAATTAGTAATTATTTCATACTTTGAAGCATTTGAAATAGCCCCAACATAAGCTGCATGAGGATTCCCATAATTTTTTTTGTGACCACCAATAAACAACAACTAATGATATGAAACAAACAACATTTTTCCATCAGCCACGTTGCATTTTTGCCTCACAAATTAGTATAGAGTTGATTTAACTTGCTATTAAAATAATACCCAGAAAATTGACTTTGAAAATCCAGTTTTTTATCTGCATTTCTTGCCCAATCAAAATCATTATCTTTTGCAAACGACAATTTTCGTAGCTGAGAAGAGTAATCCAGTCTTACCTTCTCCCTGTTCCAGAGGAGCCATGTGGGAGGCAGCCTTGCCCTGCAGTATGGTGTCAGCTGCTAGGTGGCCAAACTGAGTCACAGTTCTCACCAGGTCAGGGGTCACTGTGACAAAGGCAGGCATATCTTAGTTCCTAACAACGACCACTCGCAATGGTTTTACAGGAATGACTTCTAGTTATTATTTCATACAACTAGAAAAATATGACATTGTGTACAAAATTTATGTACATGCTCCAGTATTAAAGCTAGCCAAAAATTTTGTCTGTGACCTTAATATTCTTTGAATTCACATTAATATCATTGTAGAGCTCCAAAGCCGCAGAAATCCTAGGGTCTGGGGCATTTTTCCCCCAGGAAATTTTGAAATCTCGACCCTCTGAAATGCATTTTGAGGGAAAAATTTTGCTGAAAGACCATGGTTAATTTAACCAAGCTATTAATATCTTAGATGCTGATTTTTGACCGTGAAAGATGATGCTTTAAAGATGATGCTTTAATGACTATCATCAGCTGTAAAATTCCGTCAAATGGCAAAAAAACGGGGTACGCTGGCTAGAACACTACTGCAGGGATCAAAATTTTCTGGTGATTAGGAGACAGCCCTGTATAGAATTGAAGTGTCCTCCGTACCTTTCTTGTTCTGTGTAAAGCTGTTGTAGTTCCTCCCCAGACTGTCCAGAGATCCAAGTAAGCTCTGAGCTCGGCTGATCAGGTATTCTGAGAAACATACACACAAAAATTATGGCAGGAACCTTCATAAAGCCCATGGAATAAATTGTACACATTTTCAGGTCACATTAGGTTGAATTAGACCCTCCACTTTTTTTGGAATGGTACATGTAGGAGCACATCGGAAAAATGTACTGTGCAGAACCGGGGTTTTTCATGGCTTTCTTTGAATGTTTGGTCAACATTTCATTCAAGCACATTGCAGATATCTTTCTAAAACATTTCTAAACAATAGATGGGACTTTATCCTTAAATATACAAATATGACCATTTAACGTTACCTTCTGCCTTATTATGTAGACTTAAACAGAATGACTTGTAAGACAAAAAAAAAAGTGGGAGCCAGTACAATGTAGCCTTACCTGCTGTAGAAGTGGACTGTGCATGTAGAGGGTCGTCAAACTTGTCCAGCGCTCCACGCACCATGTGTTCACCCTCTTCTACTGCACTCACTGTGGGGCAGAGGGGGAAAATCATACAAAAATGTGTCTAAAACATGCACTGCCAGTGCCACGGCTATATATTGTGTAAATACCGTGAAATATGATAAAGTTTGTTTTCATTTGTTAGGACACACCACCTCAATTTCATGGATGACATCCCCGGGCGCATTGATTTTTGCCTGTTCTAAAAAAAAACACGTCCTCCGAGGTTCTGGCCTGGCTCTAGACCTGGGTAGTCCATGGTAGTTAGAGACAACACAGAGCCGGTGATAACTCTGGAGGACAGCACCCAGGCTACCGAAGCTCCATGACTCAAGAACATACAGTGCCCATTCATGAATTCCGCAAAAAGCCAGCATGTGCCGGCTTGTCGTATACCTCGCTATGTTCTGTCGCAAATTCATATTATACCAGCTTTGTATTTCAGCTGTGGTTTAGTAATATTTTTATTTTTGGCCGGAATTTTTTTCATTCACCCGCACACTAATTTGGGGGTCTTCAGATGATGTCATCAATTATAGAATTAAGTCTGTGTGGCCTTACTCAAAAACCTGTACAGCAGCTCAACAACAGTTGACACAAATTTTCAAAATCACAAGAACAACCTGCTTACCCAGAAGACTCAGCTGTTCAGTCAACAGTTGTCTGGTCTTAGCTTCCTCTTCTGATTTCTAGGGCAAAAAAAATTGCACATTAGGCTAAAATTAAAAGATAACAAATTGCTGTTCCTCCGTGAGTAGCTAGGGGGTCCTCAGTGTGGCTCCTACTAGGAAATGGCAAAATGCTTTTTGAATTGTCCCAAAAATATACCCAAGGTGCATCAAGTTGTCCAGAGCCAGATACTTCATTATTACTTGTGGCCGCTATATGTCTTGTACATTGAAACACTGTAACAGTTAAACCCTTGTCCTGCTGGCTTTTTTTACACAATATTTTTCAATAATTTCATGTCTTAATTAGGTCATAGACCCGCAACTTTTTTTGCCCTGCGGTGGCATAGTTACTTCTGCATTCATTGTGATTCACTGTTGTGTAATGTGTTGCACGAGAAATACCCCCAAATCATACCTAATATACAAAGTGCTATATAGATGGTACTGTATGTGCAAAACAACAATTGTTGTGCTCCGCAGGACAAGGGTCAATGAATTTTGAGCCCAGTCTGATACCACAATCACTGTCCACCTACTGTAAAGCCTAGTAAAGGGTTTAAATATGATACCTTTTCATCCATAGAAGCCTGTAACCTGTGTGCGAAGTCCTCGGCTGTTTTCTTGGCTGCTTCTGTCTCGTCCTTTGACTTGTAGGTGTTGGTGAGCTGCCTCTCCACTTCTGCACTCTAAAACAGGACACAGAAGAACAGTAAGTCAAGACCATGTTTAAAGTTAAAACTTTGGTTCCAACACTAGGGATTGTTCTCACCTAGAGCTTTCAACCTAAGTAACTCTGATATTCTTCAAAAGACTGTCACACTTTTTCGACTTCCAAAAATTTGTCTTCAATTTATTTGCATATCAATCAATAGGTTGTGCTTATAAACCTGCTTTCCCCTCTGGTCTCTCAGTCACTGACGAAAGCTAGTGGATACTAGCTGAAACGTCTGACGTTTTCAAAATCATATCCAGTTGCTTGAGTAACTGTTTTTTGGCGTATCGTATTACCTGGATGTCTAACCTTCATCGACGTGTCACAGTAAAACATGACACAACTACCAACACAGATGAACTTTCTTGTTAGGCCCTTGTCACACATTCGGAACATTCCCCTGACCAACGTTAACCAATCAACCAAGATTGGCTAAAGTTTAGAAGCAAGCTGACCAGATTTAGGCCCTGCCTATCTTTCAATACAAATCAAATTTTAGAACACTGCTGGTCTACTCTCGAGATCCAGTCAAATCTCCCGTCCCACTTCCGAATATTTTTAACATTTTGAAACGTTTGGTTGGCACAGCTAAACAGTTCAAGCTGACCTCACCAGACAACCACAACTGACCTTATTCCCAACGTAATCTTTTAAGCTATGGGAGTATGGTTGGGGGGAGTTTGACAGTGTTTGGAAGGCCATATTCGAATTCCACAGTTCCTTTAAAGCTTTGACCTGGCTTTCTGAATGCTTTGAATCCATTTTCATCATCATCATCAGTCGACCGTATTGGTCGGAGTTATACCGCCCCTTACGAGGTGGCATACCCTTTCGTTAGCTTAATACAAGACAGAGGTTCGCCACGCCTCCATCCGGGTGATGATGTAATCACCATGTGTGGTGATGTAATCACCATGTGGCTGATACGGAACAGAGGTTCGCCAGGCCTCCATTCGGGTGATTTGAAGTGAATCACCAACTCCATACAGTAGTGTTTGTACCATCGCACACCGGGGCATGCCCCTACTCTTTTTCGAAAGGTGTGGTGGGTTCTTTAACGTGCCTGGGGTGGAATCCCATTTTAAACAAATCATAAAGTACAGTCACAGTACAATAACACTTGAAACTACATGTACAGGGATTCTCAGAGAAGTAAAATGATCACAAAAGAGGCTTGTTGAATTACTCTTACCTTTCTAAGAAGGACAATGTGTTCTTCCCTCAGTTTGGTGTACACATCCTTCATTTTGGTAAACTTCTCTTCACTTTTGTTGGCACGTTCTGGAAGGAAGAACAAAGTTTATCCTTTAAAGTAGAAATAAATGAAGTAAAATGCCATGAAAATCAAGAACATTTGACAATGTACATATCATAGTTGGAAAATTACTTGTGTATGGTGTGTTAGGACTTGAAATCGTTCCTTTTTTTGCATACCTGCACCAGTCAGAACTTAAGAAGTATGGATCATACTAAAACAGTTCCGAAACGTTAATCATTGCCATTAGTTTTTTACACCTCACATAAGTTGTGACAGTCAATACAGAGAATGAAAATCCACATTTTATTCTTACATTGTCGAATAAAACTAAAATGTAAGTAAGAAAAAAACTTAAAGTTGTTGAAATGAAGACTGAAGGCATACTTTCTGCTTCCTTCATCTGTTTCTCCAGTTCGTCTGATTTCTGCCTCTGCTGCACCTGTGCAGAAGCGCCCCCTTTCTCTAGCTGTGCGACTAGCAGCTTGTTGTCCTGGGGAAGAGCAGAATTCAATCTTACACAACTACATACAAAAAGTGAAAAATAATGTTATAGAACCATTATCCTTAGACCATGCTGATGCACATGTATTAAATGACATCCTTTGGGCACCTACAAAATGATGCGAATGTGTGGAAAAAATCATGACCAAAGATGCAGAACAATTGTGTGTATATATTTTTTGATAATTATAATTTTGTTCGAAGTGCATATTTTCCTTGACTTTGTTTGAAGGACTCAAAATTTTCAGAGCAGCAGTTTCACTGCTAAATATATATTATTATTAAATGGCAAAGAATTATTACAGTGAAGAAAGAAGGAATTCTAGGATTGTTTTCCAATATTTTCTTGCAATTTATGGCATATATTTATCATCTTGGGACTTCTTTGTATAATTCACAGAATAGCCCAATTTTTTTTGAGGAAAATGAAGGAAAACTGATGCAAATTCCAAACATCATTCAAATATTTCAAATCATTTGATTGGTCACAATTTGAGGTCATTGACAACCATGCAAGGATGTTACAAAGCCTCTGATTGGTCACAACCTGTCATTGACAGCCATGCAAGGATGTTTCACAGCATGTGATTGGTGACAACTATGCAAGGAACAAGCGAGTACCTTCTGTGGGCACTCCTGGGCCACAGACATGTGGAGAGGGCAAGAGCAACATTACACCCCTAACTACATAATAGACTAGTCCAACGCCAGAAGACATTAATACTAAAGCAGGGGTGTGCTATTCAAAATAGGGGTGGGATTTTCTTCGTTGTCTAACATTACTTATCATGACTTGCCTCCATCAGTCAATACTTACTGTTACAGCTACACATTCATGTATACAAAGTGATTGAATTGTAAAATGTGCATATCATGTATTTATTACTCAAAGTTATTAGCAAACTGAATGGGAATATAAGGAATAGTACTACAACACTTACATGTAGAGCTGTGGAAGGTTCTATCTACATTTTTACGGGTGGGACATTGACGTGGTCATGTTTTTGCAAAAGGCAACATATCTCATTACATCAAAAGTGCATGGGCCACATACATGTATCTATCTAGACAAAAAGCCTTTCAGTTTCACAATGTTTTAAAAATCTGCTTATATTACAGTATTATTCCGTGAATAGTTTCATCAGGTTGGTAAGACACTGAGTAAAGAGGCTGTTTTTTCTTACACAACAACCAAGTCTTTTTTTCAGCCGACGTTTCGGTGACCGTCCGTCACCTTCCTCAGGGCAATTCTGACTGGTTCAGATTGCACGTTTGGGAACGCATTGTAGATACATTTCCCTGTAATCCAATCACGCATATGAGTAGATAACAGTTGTTAATGGTATACACGTATTTGTACCACAATGTTTTCATACTAACCACCAACAAGGTAATGTGCCACGATTTATGAAAGATCGTATAGCAAAAACAAGTAGTGTGTGTAGAAGAACTAAAATCTTAAAATGATCTAATTTTTAACAAAAAACATAGCTTCCTGTAGATTGTAACATCCTCCACCCACCATGAAGAAACAAACTCCTTGTAGAGAATTGTTCAGTGAACAAAAAAAAAAAATACAGCTGGTCTGATCATGCGTCCCTTCTATACTGTTTCCCTACAATAAATGACTGTCTCTTGTCAGGGGAAGTTGGTCATCTTTTTTTTTTACAGTCTGAGTAGCGTGGGTGATAAAATATGTTTATCATAGTGTTGAATTCTCCATTTAAATTGATGTTAAATTGTCAATGGATCTGCGAATAATTTCATCAGGACTGGTTGGTGAATAATTGTATAGCAAAGTTCTTTGTTCACAACCACTACTTGTCTGTTTAACATTTTGATGACCGTTTGTTGTCAGGGTTATTATGACTGGTTCATTCTGCACTCTAAGCCTGTATTTGTATCTAGCACTTAATTAATGTGAAAGCAAGCCCTTAGTTTTGTAGACCAAAAACTGCCCAGCCCCAGAATGCTGAATATATCAAGACGGCAAAACTGAGTAGAATACTGCTGTGTGGTGTAATGTGACAGATTCAAATAGGATATAAAAGAACATGACAAAACTAATGACTTTGGTTTTAACGTCTGAATAAGGCCACAGCAATTTTCATGGATGACATCAGCGTGCGCATTAATTTTTGCCTGATTTTGAAAAAAAAAAATTGTTGGCTTCTGACAGTGGTCACCATGCCGAAAATGGGCAAAGATGTCTGTGAACCACGTCACTTCTTCAAAGTGACACGTGATGTTGGCTGTGTATATGTGATGTTCCCACTGAATAAAAAACCATTTGTAAAATGATCGAGTCAAAATTTTAAAATGTAGGAACCTTGTTTTTTCGACCCGTCTTTTTTTTTACCCGCTCGCATTAGATTTGGAGTCTGTGGAGGATGTCATCCATAAAATTTAATTGCTGTGGCCTAACCCACCTTTAACATAAAGAATGACGCCAGACACTAATTCATACACACAGACATGTTACAGTGTTGTTTGTAGTACAAACTGCAACCAAGTCTTTCATGTCCCAAATATATGAAACAAAGTATAGTGTTCAAAATAAACAGTCATAGAAAAATCTAACTAAGAAGAATATTACAATGTATATATGTCCAGAAATTGGAAAATAAATAATAATAGATCACAAGTTTGGAAATAATGAAGTGAAGGAATAATATTACACATTTTTTTCACTAGTATGAAAACAAACTCAGATCATACACATAGGCATACAACTAGATATTACACATTCAATCTTGACACTGGAAATTTTCCAAGCTGGCATGGTTCTAAATACTGTAATTTTTTTTCTCAGCTTGCCCACTAGGCAGCCTAAGCCAGAAGATAGGTTGCCTAAAGATATTTCAGGCTGTTGTCAACACTGGCTGTTTAGGCCACACCAATTCAATTTGTTGGTTTTAGAGAAAATATACATGTAAAGGGACAGGGCAAAAAAATAAAATAAAAACAGGTCCAAGCATCCTATTATAGCCCTAAATGCTACGAAAGGAGCCATGAAGTCAACGCAAAAGGCTGGGTTATTATTTAAAGAATGAATTTTGAACTTCTAATCACACCACTGCATTGATAGATGGAAAGACTAACAACTAGGAAGAAAAGGACTTTCCTCAACTGTTTAGGGGAAAATATGAGCATTTTTTAGTTGATTCAGGACCAGAATCATTTTTTCTTTTTTGCGAATAAAAAAAAAATGAAGAGGCGAATCCGAGAACCAACAAATTAAATTGGTGTGGCCTTAGTTTAGAAGGTACATTGTGTAAGACATAAGCCAGTCCATCTGTTGTGCTGGCCGAAACAGGACACAGTTCAGAAGAGACTGTGACTTTTGCACTGGGCAATTTAGCATCTCTAAAATATACTCACAGACAAACCAAGACTTGCATACCAAGAGTGCGGTATTTTGAACTTTTGCTGGTTGAAAGGGTTGAATATTTGATAAAACAGGATTTGGGTAAAGTAAGTTGAGCTGTATATGTAGCTGTATTGTTCACTTTTTTCTACGTTTTGAAGAGAAAAACAATGGAAGCACACCCCTACATTAACACATGTATTGCATACAATCATCAGCATACAATAATGTAGAGTACAGTATTCTAGCCTACGTGCTCTCTTAACAGTATCATATCATTGCTATACAACCATTTCTTACTTCCCGACAAATTCCCTGACCATACATACATTTGTACATGTATGTATTTTTCCTTTAAAATCTATGACTAACTAATATATAGTAGCTCACCTAAATAGTAGCAATTTATATCTCACCATTGCCCTGTAGCGGTCACACCAATCTTCAAACATGCTACAATTACAGCTGCAGTATACATGTATTTGCAGACCTACTGCACACAATGTCATACATCTCTTACAGTAGAGTCTCCTGGGAAGTTATCAATGTACAATGCACAGGCTGTTTGTAAAGGCATCCAGTGTAATTTCCGGGTGGCAGAACATTCTGGAAAAATATTCTAGATGAGGAAATCTGGTACAGACATTTTGATAGCAGACTTTTGGTCAAAATTTGAAGCATTTGAAATAGCCACAGAACAAGCTACCTTTATTTTTTGGTACCACCAATAAATATATATAGCTGGAACCAGCCTACGATACAAAACTGTTTTTTTGTCAGCAACATCACATTTTTTTGCCTCACAGATATTCAGTATTACTATAGTATGGGTTGATTCAACTTAGTAATACATTAAAAAATAATGGTCTAGAAAATCCTTCCAGTTTTACCACCCTGAAATCACTTTGGATGCCCTTAACTCTATTTGATACTGAAACTTCCTGATTTCCCAGATGCTGGCTACTGTGGCAGTACTTGATACATGTACATAGATACTAAACATTACTGGACTGCTTGCTGGTCATTTTTTCAATATGCAGAGTTTTTGTACACTTGAGCTGGAAGTTGAGAAAAGAGGCTCTCGGCCACCTACTATAAAGCAGTTCTATCTACAATAACCTGCACCCCTGCTTTACCTTGGCCCCATATTCAATACAAATGTACTTTGAATGTACTTTGAATAATCCTATAGATTCTGCCTAGACTGCCCTGTCATATACATACACACACTCAGTCTGGTACATTCTATGTCAACTTTCTGGTACACCATTATGATATTCTGCACTGTACGCATAGCTGGGACTATTGTTTGCTCACTGTACATGTTCTGTTCGTACCGGAAGCGAATTTGGAGAAACTTTGGAGTTGTACACTCAGAAATTTGGGTAAGTCCAATTGCTTCACAAATTCCTCCCAAAGAACAATTCTCCTGAAGTAAATGAGTTGTATCTTACACCGTATACTACTGACAATCCATACATTCTGCACTGTTAATGTACGTGTAGCTGGGACTATCGTTTGCTCACTGTACATGATCTGTTGCTACCGGAAGCGAATTTGGAGTAACTTCAGTTTCAGGCAGCTGATTTTACATGTAAGACTTACAAGTAGCTTTATGAATTATATTATTTTGTTGTGGTAGAACAGCCTAATTTTTGTAATACCAGGCAATTTTTCATAACCTGATTCACAGAACTTATTTTGGGTTAGGCTCTCAAGGGGTTTCCACAAAGCTTGGACAGAGCTTTGGGTTTGCACAATTACACATGTACAACTAAACAGTCATGTTCTTTGGCAGAATGTACGGTAACTGTGTCTGCACAGTTTTTGTTGGATGTTTGGTCAACGTTGTCTCAGAATTTTTCCCGTTGCAGACAATATCCTTTCTAACAAAACTGTAGACGGGATGCCGTCCTTTGAATACATGAATACGACCTTAAACAAGATATTCTGCTTATCTTGAAAGTTCATCTGTTTTGGTAGAAATCATCAGAGACGGGGGGCGCCACAGACTTTCTTCAACCTATGATCCACTGCTCGCAGAGTCACGTGTGTTATCTGCGTGACGTCACGGAAGCGGTGGATTGTTCTTTCCTTGACAAAGACTGGAGTTGTACAGTCAAAAATTTGGGTGAGTCCAATTTGTTGCGTTGGAAATTACAGTTTAAACTTGCTTCATAAAGATATTCTGCTGACGTGCTGGGTTGATGCATTGTACAGACAAACCATGGACAGATGTCAGCCTTCAGTCTAGGTAGAGCTTTCTGGGTACGGATGAGTCTAAGTGGAGAAAGCTGAGACTTGCTGGGATCTACTGTACATGTAGGTACATTGTAGAACTGATGTAAATGACTATCATACACAATGTTCTGTTCCGTTTTTTCTCCGGAGGCTGGACCTCAGACCAGCAGGCTTGGGCAGCAGAGCAACAACATGGACTGGTACCTCTAGTCAGCATCCTCCTGGAGTTATACAGAATAACACCAATCAGTATATACAATGTACAATGATCGTACACATCAAAACTCACTGAAAATGCTGATCTAGACCAAGTACAAGAAAGCTGTTCTTTCAACACCTCAAAAACACAAGACGTAATTATGCTTCCCACAGACATGTAATACAGATTCCTGAGTTATGTAGATAACATTCATGGCAGAATTTTAAAAAAATATCTTAAAAGCAATTTTAATTTTACAATTATAAAGAAAGTGATTATGCCCACAAACCATTGCCAAAATAACAGTGGCCTGGATTAGTGGAATTTTGCGTTAAGGATAGAATTTGATTTAAAAAAATCAATATTTTCATTCTATCAGCTAGTACTTATTTTGTCTATGATATATGAGGTCAATGCTTATTTCTAACAATACCACCTTGACACTATAGCTAGATTTAGATTGTTAGATGTTATAGGAATTTTGCATGTTTTCTTTCTCTTCAATAGTGGCTGTGCAGCCCCCCTCCTGACTTCTGTTTCAGTCTGTAACAAACTCTTTTTAATGCAAAAAATTAAATATTATATAATAATAAATAATAAAATTATCTTATCTTTGAAGAAGGAGATTGAATGCATGATAAAACCAAACTCCCATCCAAGGAAATGCATGACATTGTTATGGAGGAGACATACACCATGTACATTTTTGTTCAAACCAGGATATACTAATGAGAAAAAATGGGTTAAACAATGGGTTAAACAATGGGTTGTACAACAATGACGATTGCCAGGTACACAATATGTAGTGTTAGACACAATGTACATTTGTAGCAGAGGGAATAGAAGAACATGGCATGAGGAATATAAGGATACAGCAAATTGTGGCAACAGTAGGGTAAAGTATGGGAATAGCAGGGCATACGTGTAGATATTTGACTCCGATTTACACATGCGGGCAAAAACCTGAAGTAAGAAAACTGTGTTTGCATAAGAGTGTACGATAACTGTACAGTAATAGTATTACATAAAACTTTTTCTGTGTACATCAGCTTGCTTTTACATAATTGTACATGTACGTGCATACGTGCATCAAGAATATACATTGTATACATGATTCAGATCGCATTTTGCCTCTGAGTCAAGAGCTGGCATAGTATCTGAACGTACATTCTAGATGTACATGTACATCAAAGCAGGCAGCACGTCGGCTGAACGTACTGCGCCTGCGCAGAACCCCATATTTTCGCGTTTTTTGTTGGGTTTTTGGTCAACGTTGCGTCAGAATTTTGCCTGTTGCAGAGGATAGTCTTTCCGTCACAACATTTGGAAACTACTGTCGAAATGCTAACCTTATATGAGCGAATACAACCTTATATGAGACATTTTGCCGAAATGCTATGTACAATACATTACGGGTTTCGCGCAGGTACAGTACGTTCTGCCAACGTGCTAAAGCAGGCCAATTTACATGTAGGAAAAAATTTGACGTAAGCAGTTGTTGTATGTGTCTGTACGGAGTTTTTAGACGGTTGGGTTTTTGCCCGTGTGTAAATCAGGTCTTGGTCTCACCACAAGGTAAGCAGAAGTCATGAGTACCTGACGTGTGTCCTGTCTCTTGACATCACAATTCAGAATGTCCTGGTTTTGTTTCCAACAAACACAGAGACAAGGAAAGAGGAGAATGCAACTGTCATCTTACAGGTGATAATAGCAGAGATGTGATATCAGCAAACAACAAATCAAAAGCATATTAATCATAATGGTTATTATAATAATAGTGCAATAACAGCTGTACTGCTAAAGCCCCTGTCACACATTTAGAGTTTTTCCCCAACCACCAACTAAGGCCATGTTGATTTGATTATATGGATGACGTCTTCTGGGAACTCCAAAACTGACGTGGGCGTGCAAATAAAAAAAAGTTTGACAAAAAAAAAGCTGCTTTCATTATGAAATCTATGTGGTTTTGAAGGTTGGACAAATAACACAGAGTATGGTTCAGCGAATAATCTAGTCTTCAAATTCATTTCTTTACATTTTTGTATTTTTGTTTGATTTTGGCATTCTACGACACTGGGTATCGTTTTTCAATGTTCTTTTTTTCAACCTACGGTACAAAACAGCAACCAACCTGTAACAGCAGACCTTGCTCCTGACCTACTCCTAACCATTATTGGTTGGGTGAGTTCAGTAGTGTTTGGGAGGCCATACATTTTGTATTTGGGTATGTGTGACAGGGGCTTATAAGGTACAATATTTGGAGCTAGTCAAGAGAAAAACAGCGTAGGCTGCAAGCTCTAAACTACAGCTAAAGCATAAAACACATTTCAAGCATGCTTAGCAGAACTTCACAGAGCACAGTACAGTACAGGCAATAGCAGAACAATAGGAGAATAGAGTAGAAACACCATTATACAGGATTCCATTTAGTATAATCTGAACCTGAAGAAAATATCCCTTTGATTCGAAATTAAAGAAACCCCATGCATTTTCAGGGCAGCAAAACTGGATTTTCAAATTTTCAATTTTCATTTGTCACTCTTTTAATGTACTGTACATAAGTTGAATCAATCATATCCTAATACATGTGCTATGATACTAATCATGTCTGTGTGGCTACATTAAATTTTGTAATTTAATGCTTCAAGCATGAAAATTTAAAAGAAATGATGACATGCTTTTGCTAAAAAATGACACTAAATGTCAATATCTGACAGATTTCCTCATCCAGATTCTGAATATTTTTGTTTTGCCGCCTTGAAATTGCATTGGATGGTTTTCTTCTCTCTTTTACTAATTATTCCCTCTCTATGTTTAAAGTGAAAACTTTTGGTCCAACACAAAAAGTCCTCTCACCTAGAGCTTTCGACCAGTCTTCCTCAGTAGACTGACCCAGTGAAGCTTGTCACATGGCTTCTTTGAGGTGTGACGTCACTTAACAGCGATGGGGGCCGACATCATCTACCAGATACCTTTGACCCAGTGTTGACGTCACACTTCAAAGAAGCCACGTGACAAGCTTCACTGGGTCAGTCTACTGACTCAGAGGAAGACCAGAGTGACTGGTCGAAAGCTCTAGGTGAGAGAATTTTTTGTGTTGGACCAAAAGTTTTAACTTTAAACAATGTAACTACCAACACAGATGAAAAAAAAGGTCCCATTCCACTCTATGCAGAGCATATGGGTGGTGCCCATCTCCATTTCTGTAGCCCTTGGGCGACACACAGTTGTGCAAGGCACTACAGCAGGGGGCTTGTCCGCTGGTAGTGCTGTGTGTTTGACCTTCCCACACTCTTTCTCATATGTGCTGAGTGCTAAGCAGAGAAAGAAGTGTGCACCATTTTTAAAGTCTTTGGTATGACCTGGCCGGGGTTTGAACTCATGACCTAACGGTTACAAAGGCCACACCAATTTAATTTCTTGGTTAACGGATTCGCCCGCTTCATTTTTTCCTGATTTGCAAATAAAAATAAAAATTCAGAATCGACTGCAAAATGCTCATATTTTGCCCTGAACAGTTGAAAACAGTCCTTTTCATCCTAGCTGTTACAGTTATTCCATCATTCAATGCAGTGGTAATCATTTAATTTAAAAGTTAAAAATTCATTGTTTAAATTTTGAACCAGCCTGGTGTGTTGACTTCATAGCTCCTATCGTACCATTTTGGGCCATAATAGGATGCCTAGACCTGCTTTTTTTTTTTTGCCCGCCCACTCCATTATTTTTCTAGAAAAATCCGTTAACCAAGAAATTAAATTGGTTTGGCCAAAGCGAGCACTCTACTAATTGAGATATTGCACAGATGAACTTTCATGATAATCCTTGTTCCTCACCTCCTCGTCCCACCCCTCGCTCACCCCAGCCAGCTGGTAGTGTTTTTTGCGCAGGTCGGAGAGTTTCTGTCTCTCCTTGGTGAGCGAGCTCTCTAACTCCAGCACGTGGACCTGGGAGTCCATCTCCAGCCGCTTGATGGTCGTCAGGGACATGGCAGAGAAGTCCATGGTGTCTGACAGGAAAAATGCAGTTTTACTTCTATGAAAAATTAAGGTATTCCGTAAATAATTTCATCAGGTTGGTAAACGAATGAATAGAAAAAAAAATACCTATGTGACATGACTTTTAATAATTTCTATTTGGGACTGCGATAGCTCAGTATAGTTAGTTAACAAACTTTATAGAAACACTTTACATTTGGAACCGCATATGTCCCTATGATGTAACAATGTCACAATTGCACTATGTTTGGAAATGCATTTGTTAACAGTAAAAACTAGCCTAAGTGCACTGTGAACCATGTAACACCTTTAGTGCACTATGCACCAAGTAACATGATCTAGCGTCAGTGCACAGCAAACCAGTCAGAATTGCCCTGATGAAGATGACAGAATGGTCATCAAAACGTCGGCTCGCGAAAAATAAATGGTTATGATCAAAGAACTTTGCTATTCAAGTTGAAATAAAGAACAAAAAAAAAATTATATAGAAAAAATATAAGTTTTCATTGCTACGTACCACTCTCCTCAATCTGAGCCTGACCAGACTTGGTGGTTGCTACAACGTTAGCCGTGGCGTTGGCCACACCCTTGGAAGCTGCCCGCAGCTCCTTTAGTGTGGCACTGTTCTTCTCAGCTTTGACCTGCAAAATACACGTTTGATAATATTATATAATTGTAAATCTTGAAATATTTATTTTTGGGGTGCCTCTCAACCATGAAATCATATTTTTCTGCTCTACATGTACATAGTGTACGTAATTCTGTTTTAATCTTAAAACACTGTGAGAACTTTCTTTCCAACCTCTACCACAAAATCCCACCCCTGGAAAAAACTCATTTACCATGATTATGATGTTAGTGACAATTATCAGTATCACAACAGAATGATGGACATTTACTTGTCATGTACCTACATGTACATGTATGTCTCTTCATTTTTGCCAGTTTTCTTAGCACCTAATTTTTTTTGGTGGGTGCACTGGTGCACCCAAATATTTTTGTAGGTATTTTTTTTACATATCAAAATTATTATAGCATACAGGATATTCTTGACATCTAAGTGTCAGACAAATAATAAGATCTTTCTTGTAGTACTTGCTTAAGATTTTGAAGTTAGCTTCCATTTTGGATTCAAGCTCAGAGTCAGAAGAGAAACAGTAAGTTCTCTAATTATGTTTTGTTTTATATGGTGCACCCAAAATTATTTTGTGCACCTAATTTTTTAGGTTAGGTGCACTGGCCAAAACTGAATTTTCGAGCCCTGAGTACTTTACAATTAATGATGTGAATTGAATACAGGATGTGAAAAAGCCCTGTGCTATGGATACAGGATGTGAAAAGGCCCTGTGCTATGGATACAGGAAATGTCTTGGACCTGTACTGTGTATACACAGTCAGCACGTCGGCAGAACATACTGCGCCTGAGCAGAACCCCGATTTTTCACTGTTTTCGATGGATTTTTGGTCAACGTTGCATCAGAATTTTGCCTGTTGCAGAAGATATCTTTTCCGACATAACATTTGGAAACTACAGACGAAGTGTTGATCTTATATGAGCGAATACAACCTTATATCGGACGTTTTGCTGAAGTGGTATGCTCAATACGTATACTACGGATTTCGCGCAGGTGCAGTACGTTCTGCCGATGTGCTTACACAGTCTTACCTTGGATGCTGCCACCAGTTGTGCAGAGCTTGCAGCTATCTCATGAGAACAGACGACCAGCTCCTCAAACTTGCCTGTTCCCTGGATCACCTTGTCTGCTGCATCCCTGAGGAGTCATGGCAACAAGCATAATTGACACATTGACAGACAACTGATTTACGTGCCTATTTCAGTATTTGTATATCAATTTTTTTCCTGAATGTGAATCCGTCCATTTTTGACATATGTCAAAAATTTACAAAATTTGTCATTTAGATTCTACACCAACCTTGAGGTGACTTATGGAAAAGCAGGCCAATTTACATCCAGAAAAAATTTTACACTCATGTGTATGCAGTGTTTGTACTTCCGGTTTTTGCTCACACGTGTACATGTAAATTGGGTCTAAGTGACATTATTAGGGATCTTTGGTACACATAATGGATTTAATTAATCATATTACTTGCACATGGACACTTTCATTATGCATACAATTTTTTTTGACAGAATCACAACAACTTCCAGAATATGAAAACTGGTCATTAACAACCAAAATCATGCTAAAGTTTTTCTTCCAATATTACAGGGATTTTACAGGACCAGGATCAATATCTGCCACAGTTTTGCAGAAGGTCTGCATAATGACTTTTGAAAATCATTTTCATGTTTAGTATTTTCTGGCAGTAGAGTACTGTACATGTGCAATGTACATGTATGTCCAGCATTAGATATTAAATTATAATGAGTGAAAAAAACACAAATACATAAAACATACTTATCTCATACATTGTAGCTTATAGGACTACGTGTAAGAGCAAACAAAGTTGATACTGACGTGAGCACAGTTGCACCCCAGCCGACAGTCTTGGCTGCAGACACCAGTCCCTCTGTCCAGCGAGGGTTTCGGTTGTAAAACTCCTGGGCTGTAGCTGTACCCTGTAGGGTGTATGTAGGTTACATGTAAAACTCCTGGGCTGTAGCTGTACCCTGTAGAATGTATGTAGATTACATGTAAAACTCCTGGGCTGTAGCTGTACCCTGTAGGGTGTATGTAGGTTACATGTAAAACTCCTGGGCTGTAGCTGTACCCTGTAGGGTGTATGTAGGTTACATGTAAAACTCCTGGGCTGTAGCTGTACCCTGTAGGGTGTATGTAGGTTACAATGTACATGTAAAACTCCTGGGCTGTAGCTGTACCCTGTAGGGTGTATGTACATGAAGGTTACATGTAAAACTCCTGGGCTGTAGCTGTACCCTGTAGGGTGTATGTAGGTTACATGTAAAGCTCCTGGGCTGTACCTGTACCCTGTAGGGTGTATGTAGGTTACATGTAAAACTCCTGGGTTGTAGCTGTACCCTGTAGGGTGTATGTAGGTTACAATGTACATGTAAAACTCCTGGGTTGTAGCTGTACCCTGCAGGGTGTATGTAGGTAACATGTAAAACTCCTGGGCTGTGGCTGTACCCTGTAGGGTGTATGTAGGTTACATGTAAAACTCCTGGGCTGCAGCTGTACCCTGTAGGGTGTATGTAGGTATACATGTAAAACTCCTGGGTTGTAGCTGTACCCTGTAGGGTGTATGTAGGTATACATGTAAAACTCCTGGGTTGTAGCTGTACCCTGTAGGGTGTATGTAAGGTACATGTAAAACTCCTGGGCTGTAGCTGTACCCTGTAGGGTGTATGTAGGCTACATGTAAAACTCCTGGGCTGTAGCTGTACCCTGTAGGGTGTACGTAGGTTACATGTAAAACTCCTGGGCTGTAGCTGTACCCTGTAGGGTGTATGTAGGTAACATGTAAAACGCCTGGGCTGTAGCTGTACCCTGTAGGGTGTATGTAGGCTACATGTAAAACTCCTGGGCTGTAGCTGTACCCTGTAGGGTGTATGTACAAAATGTAGGTTACATGTAAAACTCCTGGGCTGTAGCTATACCCTGTAGGGTGTATGTAGGTACATGTAAAACTCCTGGGCTCTAATTTTAAGTAGAATTCATGGTGAAAAGACCAGTTGGTGGATTTGTTTCTGCAGCCAGTGTGGCAAGCATTGCATTCATTAATAGCTGAAAAGCCATGCTGGGTACCGGTGTTACATGTTACTGAGTCTGCACGTTAAAACTATCATGCATTTATTGTGTCTCAATGTAATACCCCCTATTACTGTCCATTCTGCCAGCATTTTTGACTACAAACTACAGAACAGTGCTGTCCTCTGTACAGCTGTGCACAGCCAACTTTGTGCTGTCTAGTGTGACTACCGTACTGTGCACTCAGTACCTCAAACAGCTGTCCCAGGCTGTCCCACAACCTTGTCTGATGGTTGTAGATTTATGGAAAATGTAAAATTAGTTGCTTAGTCAGTTAGTGTGGCAATAATTGTAGGCCAGTCTCCCCAGTTCTTGTAGTACACACTAGTTCAACATTACAACATGCAATTATGGTATTTTGCTTCACTTAAGCAATTATGGTATTTTGCTTCACTTAATCATGATTATGCATTCAATATCTGGATTAAAAAATGGAAGGCCAGTTAAAATTTCAAGGTACTCATGTATGCTGCTATTTCCTATCTGTAAGACGTATATCTTCATACACTGAATTTTGTCCATAAAAGACAACAAATTGAGGCCACATGCACCAATCTAATTTCTTGGTTAATTTTTTTCTGATTTGCAAATAGAAATAAATATTCAGAATCAACTGCAAAATGCTCATATTTTGCCCTGAACAGTTGAAAACAGTCCTTTTCATCGTAGTTGTTGCTGCAGTTATTCCATCTTTCAATGCAGTGGTATCATTAAAAGTTCAAAATTCATTGTTTAAATTTTGAACCAGCCTGGTGTGTTGACTTCATTGCTCCTATCGTACCATTTTGGGCCATAATAGGATGCCTAGGTCTGTTTTTATTTTTTTTATTTTTCGCCTGCCCGCTCTATCATTTTTCTAGAAAAATCCGTTAACCAAGAAATTAATTTGTGTGGCCTAAGCGTGTAAAAAAAATCTGCATGGAATGATGGAAAGATGGATGCTGGCTAGAACATTGATCAGAAGTCAGAGTTGTGGACTTACCCTGCCCTGTGCCACTATGTCATTCTGTAGGTCCTTAGACTTGATGATGAGCTGTTTGATGGCTTTCATCAGCTCTGTACAGGAGTCCAGGATTCTACAAAAACATGGAAACAACATTAGATTTCGGGTCCAGAATGATAGCTGATCACACATATTCTGTGTGTCAGAAATTAGACACATACACGTACACAAAGCACACAAAATTGTGTACCAATTAACTAAAACATAAAACCAATCTAATATACAATTTAAAAAATGTGACTCAGCAGACAATGCAAAAAACAATCCATGACTTTAAGAACAATTAATAGCATGTCTCCATGCAGAATGTAAATTTCACTGTGCATACAAATGTTGCGTCTGCATAGTTACACAGATACATGGGGGTAAAACAGAAATACACTGTAGTATGCAACACACACAGGATGCACTGTTGACCGTCAGTTATCGTTAAGGATGATATCTTTTAGACTTAGTATAAAAAAACATGCAGATACAACTTTTTATGCAACTGTTATCACATACTAAAAAGGGTTGAACAAATTCCATAATTAACAAGGCAACTTTGTTGTTAAGAGTTGACTCAGATGACTAATTGATAACTTTAAGACACATCATTCCAAATCTTGCTTTTGCTGAAACATCAGCTGCACTACTCACTGGGTAGATGTGACCTTTACTAAAGACTGGTGTGGGGAGAGATGGGTGCTACATACGCAACAGAACAGAAGGAAACAGGATAGGAAACAAAAGACAGTTATGGCAAAATTTTTAGGAAAATATAGTAACGTTACAGCCCACAAAATTTTTTTCATATCAAAAATGTTGCATTTCTTTGATATTGCCATTTGGCACGATGTACACATAACTGATTGTTTCACCTGGACTGGAGTGTCTGAAATTTAACGTACGAAAAAACAGCCAATACAACAATAAAGCCTACAGATGTGTGAAGTTTGATTTGTCATAGTTTACTATAATTGCAAACACTATATGAGACAGCGTTCCCGCCAGCCCGTCTCATGAGTGCGTCCAAATATTTTTGGGCCGGGGGGGGGGGGGGGG